>NC_084899.1:13235000-13610000 GCF_958979055.1 Alnus glutinosa | reverse complement strand
ATTACAAAAAGCATTCGAAAATATTCTCAAATACAGAGAATGCAGTCAATTACAAAAAGTATCCGAAAAGATTATCAAATACATGTCTAAAACATTCATGGTTTGAGCCTTTGAGGAAGTACTATCTAGTTTTGAGGCAACATATCTCCTTATGGGCCTGAAGATAGTTCACAACCCCCCAACAGTAGTAACACCACTTGAACCTTAAAATGCAAACCCACAACACAGCATTTCAATCAAAATCTTCAAAATTTGTATATGTCGAACACCAACTCTCAGTTTGGTTACCGAGAATTTGTCTCAGAGAGACACAAAAGTGAAACTTTGTTTGATTTTAAGTTGCATGTTGCTGAAATTGAAATCGTATTAAAGACACCAGAATAATAAATAATAATTTTTTTTTTGGATTTTAAAAACTGGTTATTCGATTAATAACCGGTTTAAATTAACTAGATAACCTGCGGTTAGTAAGTACCGTAACCGGCCTATCGGTTACGGTTGTGGTTATTAAAATAGGAATAATCGGGGACCCTGATTGCGGTTGCGGTTATGAGAAAATAACCGTAACCACAACCGGTTGTACACCCTTCGCACAGTTTGTCTGAAAACAGAAAATAAAGCAAAAAGTAAATGGGACAAGGTGAGTTGCCTCCCACGAATGCTAAGTTTAATGTCTTCAGCTAGACAAGTTAGAAAACAAGAATAAAATAAATGGTGCGAATGACTCCTTTAGTTTATGTAGATGGGGTCCGTCAAGTCGACGGATTCTAGATCTTCATTTTGTATAATGACCTCTATGTAGGGCTTCAATCTCTTACCATTTACCTTGAACATGTTGCCATGCTTGGGGTCCTAAAGTTTAACTGCTCCGTGAGGGGAGACTGCAGTGATTATGAAGAGGTCGTCCCATCGAAATTGAAGCTTACCTAGAAAAAGTCGCAGTTTAGAGTTAAAGAGTCACACCTTTTTCCCTGGGACGAAGGTTTTTGGATGAATATTACAATCATGAAAAGCCTTTGTCTTTTGTAAATCCGAGCATTTTCATATGAATCATTACGAATCTCCTTAAGCTTGCTCAATTGTAATTTCTGGTGAGAACTAGCCAATTGCATATCAAAGTTGAACTACTTGATGGCCTAGAAAGCCTTGTGCTCAAGCTCAATTGGGAGATGGCATGCTTGTCCATAGACCAACCGGTATGGTGACATGCCAATTGGTGCTTTGAATGCTGTTCGGTGGACCCAAAGTGCGTCATTGAGCTGTAAGGACCAATCCTTGCGATCTGGCCTAACTGTCTTCTCCAGAATGTGCTTGATTTTCTTGATGGATAGCTCTACCTGGACACTTGTATGAGGATGATAGGGAGTGTCAACTTTATGTGTGACAGAGTATTTGAGCAAAAGGGTTTTCAAAAACCGATTGCAAAAGTGTTTACCTTCATTGTTGATGATAGCCTGAGGGGTGCCAAACCAATTGAAGATGTTTGTCTGGATGAACTTGACAACAAATTTATGATCATTGGTTTTGGTAGCAGCAACCTCTACCCACTTGGAGTCATAATCCACTACCACAAGAATGTACTCATACCCATAGGAGAGTGAGAAAGGTCCCATGAAGTCGATGCCCCATACATCAAATATTTTAATGATCAAGACGGGGTTAAGAGGCATCATGTCCCTCTGTGTCATTGCTCAAAGGTGTTGGCACCTAACACACGCTTGACAGCGAGTATAGGCGTCTTTGAACAAGGATGGCCGGAAGAAACCGCTCTGTAAGACTTTAGTTGCGGTCTTCTTAGAAGTGAAGTGCCCTCCACAAGATAAGGTGTGGCAAATAGTGAGGATACCTTGTACTTCGCCTTATGGAACCCAGCGACAGATTATTTGATCGACCCAGTACTTGAAGAGCTCTAGGTCTTCCCAAAAGGAGGACCGGATATGTTTGAAGAAGCATTCATTTTCTTTCTTAGACGAATGAGAAGGAATCTTACCAATGGCCAAGTAGTTGACAGTGTCAGTATACCAGGGTGGTTCTTTCTAAGTGATCTCAAACAGTTGCTCATCCGGGAAGGAATCTTGAACTGGAATACGGTGAGATAGCTCAAGAAGAATTCGAGAGAGGTGATCTGCCATGACATTCTTGGTTCCTTTCTTGTCCCCTATTTCTAGATCAAACTCTTGTGATAAGAGTATCCAACGAATCAGACAGGGCTTGTTCTCTTTTTTGGTCAACAAATGTCTCATAGTTGAATGGTCAGAGTATACAATTACCTTGGATCCCAGAAGATAAGAGTGGAATTTGTCCAAGGCAAAAACAACTGCCAGTAATTCTATCTCGGTAGTAGAATAATTCAGCCGTGCATCCAAGAGAGTTTTACCGCTATAATATATGGCATAGGGGATCTTGTCTTCCCACTGTCCCAAAATGGCACCTCTAACATAGTCTGACGCATCACACATGATCTCAAAGGGAAGAGACCAATTTGGGGGTTTCATAATGGGGGCCAATGAGAGGAGAGAGCGGAGCTTCTCAAATGCCTTGAGACAGGCTACATCAAAGTTGAATATAACATCATTGGCCAGTAAATTGCACAAGGGTCTTGATATCTTACTGAAGTCTTTGAGAAAGCGGCGGTAGAAGCCAACATGTCCCAAAAATGAGCGAATCTGCTTAACTGTTGCAGGTGGTGGAAGATTTGCAATGAGTTCCATTTTTGCTTTGTCTACCTCAAGACCTCTTTTGGATATGATATGGCCTAGAACAATACCTTCTTGCACCATGAAGTGACTCTTCTCCCAACTCAGAATTAATTTTTTTTCGCTTTGCATCGTTGAAGAACCATTGAGAGGTGATGGAGACACTGATCGATCAAAGACAGAGAAGTCATCCAGGAATACCTCCAAAAATTTCTCCACCATGTAAGAGAAGATAGCCATCATGCATATATAAAAAGTAGTAGGGGCATTGCATAAGCCAAAGGGCATGCGTCTATATGTAAAAACGCCAAAGGGGCAGGTGAAAGTTGTCTTGTCCTAATCTTAGGGATCGATGGCCACTTAATTATAGCCGGAGTACCCATCTAAGAAGCAGTAGTAGCTCTGGTTGATTATATAACCCCCTTTCGCCCCACGTTAGCCCATTAAAAACATGAAAACATTAAAAAGTGAAAACCATTGTGAAAACTCAAATCCCCCAAAACGTTTCTACCAAAATTTCCTCCCATAATATCTTTCACTCTCAAAGAGACATGCAATATAGTTTGTGTTAATTTTAGTTCTTTTGTTTGTTATGATATTATGATAATATTAGACCAAAAAAATAGTATTCTAATATATCTGATATACTAAATTCATTTTAGGATACTAGGGTACTTGACTGTATTGTGGATGGGAAGACTTTTGCCTTATTTTTGTTTTGAAGAAGTTAATGACTAAGTTCTGTTCATAGACTAATTTTTAGAGATGGAAGTGCCTTTTATTTTATTTCCATATACAACTCCAAATTTGCTTTGTGGCTTATAATTGATCAATAAAATGCAACCATTTTTTAATTGTAGACTTGACAAGCAACACAAGATCAAGTGAACAGAAGTGAATCTCCATTGCCTTTAGTAACTGTAGTGTGTACACAAAATGTAACGCCTAATGTGGTCTTTTGTTTACCAAAATCAATCAATAATAAAATTACCACTCGTAATAGTACGAATCCTTGTAGGATAGGTGATAAGCGTCGAATGTTACACATTCAAGCCTCTTAACTTATATATGTTAATTCCTTAGTATTGTTATTTGTTTGATTTTATGTTGTTTTATTGTTTTCAGGTTTTAAATAAAGATGCAATTAATTCCATTAATTTTGGGCTTAAAGCACACTTTAAGAAGACCTAGAAGATATTTTTAAGCTTAACCAATCATAATAAAAGACCTATATGATGTGGTTAAGTTTAATCAAATCAAATGAAGGATTAAATCGAAATTTATCCAATAAGAGTCAAAATTGGATTGGATTCAAATTTGGATTCTGCACATATCTCAGTGTTTTGATCATAACTTTCGGTTCAAATCTCGGATTATGATGAAATTTATGACGTTAGAAAGCTTATAAAAAATGTAACAAATATATCAGAAATAGCTTTTTCCCAATTCGGACATTTACTATGCAAAAATCATCCTGTAATAAAAGACCGCAATTTTGGACGAATTTGGAATCCTTTTCCTACTTGGATTGAAGTTTCAATCTCATACTTAGACAAGAAGACTCAAGAGATGATTTTTCTGGAATTCCAAGAGCTTCTAGGCCTCTCCTAGTCTCTATAAATAGACCCCTAAGCTTTAGACATAAAATTCTTCTTAGAGGCTTGACAAGTTGAAGAGGAGAAGAACATGACAGGATGCCATCCCAGCACCACGATGAACAGCTAAATTCTTACAAGGGTGTTGATGTAGCCCTTTCCAAGTAACAATGGTTTAATTGTATTTTAATTTGGTATTTTCTATATGCATGATGGTTGTATAACTGTGAGAATTTATCTTAATATTTATATTCAATCATTATGAATTTCTTATCTTGTCTTAGAAAGTCTTTTATATTGATTGAACTCAATCCTTCATATTTTTTGTGATTATGTGAATGATTGTTATACAACGGTTTTAATTGACATATGAACAAGAGAGTTAGATAGGCCATGCTTAGGGAAGACGGATTGTACTACACCCTAGTTTAGTGTAATTTAGGTAGACAGTTCATACCAACCGAAGATGGGTTATACTATTACAGACGTATCCTATTAAAGACGTAGCTAATTCATACTGTTAGTTTTTGTGTTGGCTGCATTCTGTTGGACAAAATCACTTCTATGTAATGTTGCTGATTTCATAGGGATGCAGTATCAGTTCAGAATCTTCAAATATTCAGAGTTTATTTCTCTGATATGGAAAAAGGCCTCATTATGACAAGATCAGTGTCACAAGTATCAAGAAGGAATGCCTAGACTCCAAGAAGACTCTACAAAGTCTACAGCTCAGCAAAAGTCGGATCCCGAGTTTAACGTCCGAACGGCCTAGTGAAACGCCTGGACAGTTATCAGTCAGTAACATAAACAATGATGTTTTTAATCAGGGTTCAATCAGTTTTCAGAAGTCTTCTTCAGAGATATGTTTCTAGAAGATTCTGTGCGGATTTCAAGACAGTGTAGTCAGATCCCTTGCATCTGTCCGAATGACGTGGTATTTCGTCGTGACGTTCATCATTCGCTCGGATGACGAGAACTTTCCGTTCGGACCTTCCTCTGTGTTAAGAAGCTTCGAACTGTTCCATATTGCATCCATCCGGACGTTTCAGCAGCACGTCCAGATGACACTCAGTGTTCGACCAGCTATGGGATTTCCTTCCAAAACACAGATATGGGAAGATCGCTGCAACCATCTGAATGATGTGGATTCCTGTCTGGATGCGCTCATCCATAAGGCAAGTCGCGCATTCAAAATTCAAACATCCGGACGTCAACCTTTATGGTCCGGACGAGTGAGCTATTTATATGGAAATTGTGTGCATCAAATCAACCGTCCGGACGACCATTCCCTTAGTTCAGACGCGCGAAGCCTCAATATGGAAATTATGTGCAGCTGAAGTGCGACCGTCCGGACGACAGGGCAACACTGTCCGGACGCGGCTCAAATCAGGAAAGAATTTTAGCAAAATTTTGGAAAGCCGATCGTACAGTTGTCCGTCTGGACGCCTTATGTCTACCGTCCAGACAACGCCTAGGTTTTATCAAGCTAGACGCTCAGTTGAACTTGCAGCCTATAAATAGAGGTCCCTAGGCTTGAGAACAGCAAGAATTCGGTATTGAAATTCCTTAGTGCTTAGAGAGTTATATTGTAAGGTTATTGTGCTGAGTTAGTCTCTTTGAAGCCATTGTTGTGTGTGTTGTTGCTGCGCTGATCTGAAGTCTATCTTAGGGGTTGGCCCTAAGGTAACTGATTCCATTGAAGACCCCTTCAGGTAGGAGACCTGGTTGAGAGGCGTTCGTATTGGGTTACATGTTAGAGTGTCAAGTACAACCACTGCATCAGGGGTATGTGAGTGCTATTACTTTGTAACTAGTCTTGTCTTCTAATAGTGGATATCCTGGGCTTGGCTGCCCCTGAGTGGTTTTTCTCTTAATTGAGTTTCCACTTCGTCAACAAAATATCTGCCTCTTTATTTTCTGCATTGTGATATTTTTTTGGTCACTATTGCACACACTTGATAAATTAGAAGTCCATTTAATTTTTCAATTGGTATCAGAGTAGGTACACTCTGTTTAATGGATTTAATTCCTGAGTGTGATCCTAATCTCTTTGTGACTTCTATTTTTTTTATTATACCTTTTATCATGGATTTCTCTCAGTTATCTAAAGAAAATTATGATATTGAGCTCTCTAAAGTTTTTGCTAAATTGGGTAAAATTGTTTCTCCAAAAGAGCTCAAAAAGGTGAAGCAAGAAAAAGAGTCTTTAATTGTTCAGTTATCTGAATCACATGTTTTGATTGACTCTTTGAGATCTGAGAATACCATGCTATTTGACATTATTGATACACTTGAGAATAAATTAAAAGAATCTGAAGATCTCTTGAAAAAATTCTCAAGTGATAATTTGAAAAGCATGCTTTGTATTTATTCAGATATTTCTAACAAGCCTGCTTTAATTGTTGATGATATGAGTACTTCTACTTCACATGCTTCTGATTCTGAATTAGATATTAAGTATGTGATAGTAGATACAGCTTGTTTAGAAAATTCTTGCTTCAATAATCATGTAATGCCAAAGTCCAAGGAATCAGGAACACGAGATAAGTTTGTTCCTACTTGTCATAATTGTGAGAAAATTGGTCATATTTGGCCAAATTGTTATTTGTTGAAATCCCACAGGCCTTAGATTAAGCAGGATGCTCTGAGGAAAAGTGAAGTTTAAGATTCTTCCTCATCAAAATATGTCCCTCCACATAGGAGACATATAAAAGATAAGGGCAATGTTATTTGTAAGAATGCTAATTATAATTCTGCAGAGAATGTCAAGAAGCATTCAAACAAAAGAAGCTTGCCCACCTGGCATCACTGCGGCATCACCGGTCACATCCGACCCAAATGTCCACAGCCTCAGGTTCAGAAGTCGAAGGTTCAGAGGGAGCTACCAACAAGAGCTACATCAAGCACTCTACCTCCTACGGCACTTCAAGCTCCACGGCATTAACAGCAGTTTGTTCCTGCCTATCAGAGTGGCAAATCAAAGAAGAACAAATCAAGGCGCTGCAAGAGAAAGCCGCAGAAGCCCACTAGCAACTATGGCTATGAAGGGTTGCTGAGCCTGATGCAAGGTATGCTAAGAAGAATGGCCAACATGGACATGACCCGCAAACCATCTCCACGGGTCAAGCAGGTATGGGTCAAGAGACCATTCACCCCTTGAGGGGGAGTGGACTCACCTAGTAGGTGAGGTCTCCCATGCCTAGGATTTTGGTTCCTAAATCCTAGTGCATGTCAGGTATGTTTGCATTGCATATCTTATTCATGCCTTGCACTCTGTTTGAGGAACCGTTTATTTTATCTCCCATATTTTCTCTTGTTGTCTTGAGAAAAATCTGCAGATATTTTTTTTGGGATGATGGTTAAAGCACGTCAGGCAGTTGCTTTTCTGTCTTGGTATTTCTAAACCTCTCTCACCTCTCTCTCTGAGGACAGGTTTAATTTTACCTTACATGCTGGGACTAGATGTCATTTCCTTTTCCATAAGCATGTCTTTGTTGTTTTTCTGTTTATTAGTTTTCAACAAAAAAGGGGGGGGGGGGGATAAGATGAGGATTTTTTTTTTTGATAGCTTTTCAGATATTGTATATGTTTTTGCCTGATATCTCAGTTTATTGTACATTAATTGAATATGCTTATATATGATTGAGAGTTTATGTCTGATATTTGCTAAGTTTTCTTGTTGCATCTTAATGATAGATAGTTACTTTTCTCAAGCGATGAAAATGTGCACTATTTAAGACTCCCCTAAGGTACATATTTTCTTCTCTGACGTTTTGCTTCTGGAAATTCTAAATGAGAGAGATGTTGTTGATAAGATGGCCAAATTGACCAACATGCTAGTTGAACTTAAAACCTAAAAACTCTAGCATTTTTCTCTAGGTTGCAGCACCAAAAAGAATTAAGCATTTATTTTTTCTAAGCTCTATGCTATATGCTTATATTCATTGCTTTTGTGCTGAATTAGCAATATATCTTGTCCTTCATGGCGCAAGTAAAATTTTACCTTGTCCTTCATGGTACAAGTAAAACAATTAGGTGCTGCACCTTAGGGGGAATGTATCAGATGATGGTGACTAGGCCTTAGTAATTAATATGGTTTGACTTTTGACTGATCTTTCATTGATTTTCTCTCTTGTCTAGAAAATCTGGTTGCTTTTGTCATATCATTTAAATTTATACCTTTTGGGAAAAGTCTTCACACACACACGCATTGCATGAGTTGAGTAATCTATTTAAAATTTCTATCTGTAGGGAAATTGTGCTTATTGAATACTTAACTCTCATTTATATCTTTGCATATTTTTGCAATGCTATTTGACTGCCTTATCAGTTGATCATATATGCGTGTTCTGAAGCTAACTTTAGGGAAAAATATTTTCCTACAAATTTTCCTCAAGTTTCAGATTTTCAGTGTGAAGGGTCCGGACGGACCTATTCTTACATCTGGATGAGCGCAGTCTTGCGATACGCTGACCTAGCAGTAGCCGTCTGAACGGTTAAGTGACACATCCGGATAGGATCTCTACAGGTTTAAGACTTGCGTCTCTTTCTCTCCCATACACACATCTTTGCATTTTTATTGATTTATCATGTCATGTTGTGTGTTTTTCTCATGGATTTCTCCTATGATTTTGGCATTCTTTGCACATTTCTTCTCATTCCATGGTATTTGTTGTGTGTTCCTGTGTTCTTTTAAAGTTTTTGTGCTTTTTAGAATATTGGAATATTTGTTGATTGGAATATTCTCTTGAGATATCGTGCATGAAAATCCTTTTCTGTCTGTGTGCTGGGCTGATCTTGATATATTTATGCCTTATGAATAGCTGCATTGCTTATATTTTTCTTTGGCATTCATTTGACAACCGTCTTAAAATACCACATTATTTTTGGAAGTAACAGGATTTGATGGTATTTTTGGAGATATTTCTGTTTAATTTTGGTTCAGGAATATGACATCCAGCGACTCCCAGCACAGTGTTCAACAGATGGATCATTTGGAAAATTAATTTTGTTTGAGGTCATATGGCCAAAATTTCCAAAGGTCTCAGGATTTGAGGTGAGTTTTTTCCCCAAGCTCATGCATAGCCTTCTGTTGCATCTCACTTAAATCTGCATCAGTTAGAGGTTCAGTGGTAAATCTCCTCATTTATCTTGTAGACCAGTTGCTCAAAGGATGTCAATATGAGAATATTCAGGTCCCGGCTTTGCAATATCAAGTGACTGAAGGTTTTTCAATCCATGGTTCCCGGCTTCCAAATCTAGAAGCCGAAGTAGTACAAATCCAGCCTTTTGTACGGCTTTCTCTCCGCTACTTGATTTTGGTGGATCAGCGGGATTTGGTACTTAAGGGATTTTTGTTTCTTTCTTTTGGGCCACTTGCAGACTCTTCTCTAATATATATATATTTTTTTTTGGATTATACAACGTTTTGTCTGTGGATTTTATATACTCTGTTTACCCTTGTCTTGTTAAGCCATCAAGGGGGAGTATTTTATTACTGTGGTCTTTTTATACTTTGTTTACCCTTTGTCCATTTGAGACAAAAAGGGGGAGTATATGTTTGATTTGGATAGGGATTGTATTTTTAACTGGTCAAGTGATTTTTGTCCCAGAATGGCCAAAGGGGGAGTTTATTAGTTTTTGTGTTGGCTGCATTCTGTTGGACAAGTATTTGGACCCCTTGATTTACATAAGTTAGACCTTTAGCCTTGTTATTTTCTGATGTTTTGGTTAGTTTTTGTGTTTTTATGTTTTGTAGGTTAATAAGTGAGGAATGGCAAAAGTCATGTGGAATTGCTTGGAAAATTCGAAAGTTCTGAAGAACTCGGTCGATCGAACTTAAAAGTCGATTGATCGAATTTTGCCCGAAGTCGATCGATCGAATAAAAGTCGATTGATTGAAATTTCCTAGAACTTACTTTTGCAGAAGCGCGCTAGAACACCCAATCAGGAGCTTCTCCATGACAAAAAGCAGTTCTCCCTCTGATTTTCGCAGCAGAACATGCTAGTTGCATGACCTTGGTTGTCTCTAGCAAGAGAGGAACCCTAGAGGGGGTTAGAGGAGTCATTTTACATGGGTTTCTAGCCCTAATTTCATTCTATAAAAGCCATAGCCATACCTCCTTGTTAAGGGAGTTCAGAGAACAGTAGCTAGGTTTAATTTCGTGCATTTTGTAGTGTATTCCAGTAGCTTTTGTTCTTAGACACTTTCTTTTTGTAAAGCTTTCCTTTTATTTCCATGGTTGTTCTTCATTTTCTTGTGGTGTTCTTAGTCATGGAAGGCTAGTAACCTCAACTAAGGTTGAGGATGAAACCTTTCCATTGATGACACTCACACTCTTGTTATAATACTTGCACATTTGACGATATATCATAGTTGTTATTCAAGTTCCATTCATTTAAATGCTTTATCTTTTGTAATGAATGTGGTTGTTGGTAGATATAGGACATTTAATGTGTTTCAACCGATGGATACATTGTTTTATCGGTTTGAATGATGATATCCATTGTGATTTGTTCATTGAATGGATACATTGGATGATTTGATTTCAAATGGGTACTCTTTGTGATTTATCTTTGAGTTGGATTCATTTAATGGTTCTAGAATATGTGGTTGAGAAACTTGAATGACATCCTAAGTTTAATGTTCTTTGGGTGTTCAAGTAGAAACCAAGAAGTGTGAGTTGTTGGATTTGGTTTGGTAGATTCCTTAGCCTTAGTTCCTTTTAATTTGCATATTTCATTCTATCTCTTTTATTTAGTCTTTTGCTCTTGAATCAATCCTCAAACCTTTGGAACTAGGTTAAAATGAAGTTGATTAAACAAGACACCAACATTTGACCATTTCCCTGTGGATTCGACCTTGCACTTGCACACACTATATTGCAAACGATTCGTGTGCTTGCAAGTACTCTTTAAAAAACACATCACACTTC
Organism: Alnus glutinosa; assembly: GCF_958979055.1. Classification (NCBI taxonomy): domain Eukaryota; kingdom Viridiplantae; phylum Streptophyta; class Magnoliopsida; order Fagales; family Betulaceae; genus Alnus; species Alnus glutinosa. The sequence goes on along the minus strand of NC_084899.1, from coordinate 13,598,775 downwards.
TATGTAATATTGCTGATTTCACAAGGATGCTGTATCAGTTTAGAATCTTCAAATATTCAGAGTTTATTTCTCTGATATGGAAATGGCCTCATTATGACAAGATTAGTGTCACAAGCATTAAGAAGGAATGCATGGACTCTAAGAAGACTCTACAAAGTCTACAGCTCAGCAAAAGTCGAATCCCGAGTTTATCGTCTGAACGGCCTAGTGAAACGCCTGGACACTTATCAGTCAGTAACATAAACAATGATGTTTTTAATCAGGGTTCAGTCAGTTTTCAGAAGTCTTCTTCAGAGATATGTTTCTAGAAGATTCTGTGCAGATTTCAAGACAGTGTAGTCATATCCCTTGCATCTGTCCGGATGCTCATCAGTCAAGCAACATCCTTCCGGATGACGTGATATACCGTCCAAGGCATCATCCGCCCAGATGACGAGAACTTTCCGTCTGGACCTTCCTCTATGTCAAGAAGCTTCGAATTGTTCCAGCTTGCATCTGTCCGGACGTTTCAGCAGCACGTCTGGACTACACTCAGTGTTTGACCAGCTATGGGATTTCCTTCCAAAACATAGATATGGGAAGACAGCTGCAACCGTCCAAACGATGTGGATTCTCGTCTTGACGCGCTCATCCATAAGGCAAGTCACGCATTCAAAATTCAGACGTTTGGACGTCAGCCTTCATGGTCCAGACGCGTGAGCTATTTATATGGAAATTGTGTGCATCAAATCAACCGTCCGGATGACCATTCCCTTGGTCCGGACGCGTGAAGCCTCAATATGGAAATTGCGTGCAGCTGAAGTGCAACCATCCGGAGGACAGGGCAACACCGTCCAGATGCAGCTCAAATCATGAAAGAATTTTAGCAAAATTTCGGAAAGCCGTTTGCACAGTTGTCTGTCAGACACCTTATGTCTACCGTCCGGACGACGCCTAGGTTTTATCAAGCTAGACGCTCAGTTGAACCTGCAGCCTATAAATAGAGGTCCCTAGGCTTGAGAACAGCAAGAATTCGGTATTGAATTCCTTAGTGCTTAGAGAGTTATATTGTAAGGTTATTGTGCTGAGTTAGTCTCTTTGAAGCCATTGCTGTGTGTTATTGTTGCTGCGCTGATCTGAAGTCTATCTTAGGGGTTGGCCCTAAGGCAAATGATTCCATTGAAGACTCCTTCAGGTAGGAGACCTGGTTGGGAGGCGTTCGTGTTGGGTTACACATTAGAGTGCAAGGTACGACCACTGCATCAGGGGTATGTGAGTGCTACTACTTTGTAACTAGTCTTGTCTTCTAAATAGTGGATATCCTGGGTCTGGCTACCCTGTAGTGGTTTTTCTCTTAATTGAGTTTCCACTTCGTCAACAAAATATCTACCTCTTTATTTTCCCCATTGTGATATTTTGTTGGACACTATTGCACACACTTGATAAATTAGAAGTCCATTTAATTTTTCACATACCTAGGGAAGACGGGTCCTACCGCATTTTAGTGGTTTGGTGGACGGTACATGCCAACTGAAGATGGATTATACTTATTCTTTAGAGGTAATTTCTTGACTACTTGAGTGAGACGAGCCCTATATCATGCATAGTATAAATTTTTTCCTTTTTAATTTATGATTGACCATTGTTATGTGGTGAATGGTGAAATCAATCCCCTATTCTTTATCTCATCCCTACTCTCTTTAAATTTATGTCTTTTACTTTTATGCATTTATTTTTAGAAAGCAAAAATCAAACATCTTTTTAATTAAGTTATATTTAATCTCAAAAAACTTGATAGTAATACTCCTGCAGTCTTTGAGGTTCGACATCCTCAATGGCCCTATCCTATAAGGACTTGTACTATTGCAAGTGGTAATTTTATTATTGATATATTTTGGTAAACAAAAGACCACATCAATAGGGCTACATTGAGGGTGTCGAACCTCAAGAACTGCGTAGGAATTGCTATCAAATTTTTCAAGATTAAATCTAACTTAATTAAAAGGATGTTTGATTTGATTTTGTTTATAACTAAGTTAAATGCATAAAACTAAAGACATAAAAATAAAGATTGTAGTGGTGAGAGAAATAATAGGGGGTTGATTTCACTACTCACCACATAACAATGATTAGTCATAAATTAGCAAGGAAAATTCATACTATGCATGATATAGGGCTCGTCTCACTCGAGTAGTCAATAAATTATCTCTAAAAAATAAGTATAATTTATCTTTGGTTGGCATGGACTGTCCAACTAACCATTAAGATGCGGTACGACCTGTCTTCCCTAGGCATGGATTAACTATATCTTTAATAGGATACATACAATCAATGGAATAGTATAACCCATCTTTGGTTGGTACGAATTGTCTATCTAAATTACACTAAGTTAGGGTGTAGTACAATCCGCCTTCCCTAGGCATGGCCTATTTAACCCTCTTCATCATATATCATTTAAAACCGTTGTATAACAATGATTCACATAATCACAGAAAATATGAAAGATTGAGTTCAATCAATATAAAAAACTTTTTAAGACAAGATAAGAAATTCATAATGATTGAATATAAACATTAAGATCAATTCTTACAGTTATACAACCATCATGCATATAGAAAATCCCAAATTAAAATACAATTAAATCATTGTTACTTGGAAAGGGCTACATCAACACCATATTACGAATTTTGCCACTTATCGTGGTCCTGGGATGGCATCCTGCCATGTTATTCTCTTCTTCAACTTGTCAAGCCTCTAACAAGAATTTTTTGTCTAAAGCTAAGCACACCTTCTCTTGAATCTTAGAGGTCTATTTATAGAGATTAAGAGAGGCTTAAAATCCCTAGGAATCCAAGAAAAATCGGAACTTAGTCTCTTAGTCCAAGTAGGAGATTGAAAATTCAATCTAAGTAGGAAAATGATTCCAAATTCGTCCAGATTTGTAGTCTTTTATTGCGGGGCGTAGTAAACATCCAAATTAGGAAAAAACTATTTCTAATATATTTGTTGCATTGTCTATTAGCTTTCCAATGCCTTCAATTTCATTGCAATCCGAGACTTGAATTGAAAGTTATGATTAAAACACTGAGATGTGTGCAGAATCCAAATTTGAATCCAATCCGATTTTGACTCTTATTGGAGAAATTTTGATTTAATCATTCCCTTGGTTTGATTAAACTTAACCACATCTTCTAGGTCTTCTCAAAGTGTGCTTTAAGCACAAAATCAATGGAATTAATTGCATGTTTATTTAAAACCTGAAAACAATAAAACAACACAAAATCAAACAAAAAACAATGCTGAGGAATTAATGTATGCAAGTTAAGGGGCTTGAATGTGCAACATTCGACACTTATCAACTCCCTAAAATTAAATAATTATATTTACTTAACTTGGATTGTTACTCATAATGTCATCAACCAATTAACTGGTAGTTAGCTGAATTCACTACAGTATACTAATAATCAGAATATACTGCAGCGGAAAGTAGAATAAATTGATCTCAGACTTCTAGCAATAAACCTTTAAGACAGAATCATGTATCATCAATCATTGGCTCAAAACCTCCAAACTGACATTACTATAACAATTAATTACCAATTACTCAACTTGACAATATGAGCCACTCGCTTGGCATATTCATCTCAACGAATTTCTCACTCAATTGCCTAGCAACTTGTTAATCTAAAAAACATCGAGGTGTTTTACAATGGAAGTGAAATAACTGCGTAAGTCTATGACTAGGTAAGCAAATTTTTACGAAACTAATTATGCACCAAGCCTTAATTAACAAAACATAACCTTGAAACATTAAACGTAAGTTTTTACAAATATAACGTGTATTGTCTCCGCTAATAAGCCATTAAAATGTAGTTTATTTTGAAGAAGTGATAGGGCACAATTTCGATAACAATCACTGATATTTTAATGCATGAAAATCATGATATATATATTCATATCATAGATATCTTCCATATTGTCTATCCACCTTCTTAACTTTATAGAATCTCTCTCTCTCTCTCTCTCTTAATAAATAAGGTGGCTAGGATGCATGGGGGATTTTTTAAGTTTGAAGGGAGTAGGGTGCCTTTTCTAGGCGTGGTTTGAAGTGGATAAGGCTGGATGATGTGAATAGTAGGTTAAAATTGCTTTTCAGGAATGGTTGAATGTTCGATGTACTACTTTGGCCGTTCGGTGTACTCTTGATCCAGGGGTCCACTTTGAACGTTCCAGAGATGCTTCGAACATTCGGTCAGGGGGTCCACTTCGAACGTTCGGTCAAGAGTTACAATTATTTATTTGTTTATAATTTTTAGGATAACTTGTTTTAAAGAACTAGTTGAATAAATTAGCAATACAAGTATATTTTCATAAAAAATGGGATTCATAGCAGTAAGTTACTTGCTATTTTTATTGTTTTTGGGATATCACACAAAATCAGTGTCACAAGTGTCGTGGTTTAAGTGTAATTACTCAGCATTTTTTTCTTATTGATTTTTATATTTTTAAGAGTCAAATGTTTTAAATTTTTGCATGGATATCATGAATGATGGAAGGTCAAGGAGATTGGTGGTTATGGGTTGTTGATTTTGGTTGATGTTGTTGCTGGTATTTTGGTTGATGATGTTGTTAGTTTCTAGTTTCAAATTATGTATTTTTATACCAGCTTGTTATGTTAAGATGGTTTATTCTATTATGTGCACTTCTATTGTGTAGGTTGTACTTGTTTCTATTGCCAAGTTACATAATTTTATAATTTTTTTTTTTTTTTTTATTTTTGCTTGAAATTCATTGTACCTGAGAGGGTTATGGTGGTGGTAAAGAGTGTTAAATGATAAATCTCAACAAGTCAACAGACTTCTCAACTGTGAACAAGTCACCAATGCCATGTTCCAAGGCAGGCTGAATGACAGCCCATGATTCAAGGTGATAGACAATTCAACTCCCTTGATCTACGCACTCCATGTTTTCGGCGATTTCTCACATTTCTTCCAGCTTTTATGCAACAACAGTTGCTTTTCACAGTCATGCTCCATGACAGCGGAGCTAGTCTAGAATAGAAGTCGTTTTACATAATTCCATCTTTGTATCACACACACACACACACACACACACACACACACACACACACACACACACACACACACACACACACACACGTGGCCTTCCCTCTTTGAGCTTTGTCATCTCTACACTCTTTGTAATACTCTTGTACTGAGTTTTGGTTACAAATATGAAGGAGCTACTATGCTTTCGGTAAGTTTACCAAACAGAGCTTCTCAAAATCTTTTGAGAGAGGTAAAGCTTTCTGATAATTGGTCATTTGACTTAGATGGTTGTGTCTTGTTATGTAGAATCGCGGTTGTGAATTGCTGAGAGTTGCATTTATTTCAATTTGAATCTCTTTTGGTTGGTATATTGAGGATTTATCTTTTCTTCAACTAGTTCAATTTGATGGCCAAGAATCTCTACTACTTGTTTTCTCTAAGCAAGAATCTTTGCTAATTATTTGTCAGCACATATGTTCTAAAGTTAGCTTAGAGTGTTCCTCGAGGAAGAGTGGACATTGAAGCCAACTAGAGTAAGCGTTTAGTAATAAGAATTGTTAATAATTATTGACTTCTAATTCAACTAAGTGTGTGTGTTTGTGTGCAACCAAATATCTTAAATGCGGAATTTAAATAAGACAAGATATTTGTTACAAAGTATAAACTCTATGAAGAGAAAAACCACTTTGGGGCAGCCAAACTCAGGAAATTCACTGTCCAAAAACAAAGCTAGTTACAAGACACTCGTACTCACATACTTTTATGCAGTAGTCATACCTTTAACTCTGACACAAAGCCCATCTTGAACGCTTCCCACCAGATCTTCCACCTGAAGGGGTTTTTGATGGATTCCTTTACCTTCGACCCCTAAGATAGACTTTACATGAACGGTTGAGCACACACTGGTAATGGCTTGAGAGCTAACGGATCTTTGATTCTCCCTGAACACCCTCTCAAAGTACTATGGAATTCACTTTCGATTTCTGTACAAAATGCAAGCCTAGGGCCTTCTATTTATAGGCTTACAGGAAACCTAAAACTGCTGAGATTCAGGCTCTGATTGTCGAGTGTCTGGACGGAAGTTAGCCACGTCCAGACGGTTTTCTGCGATATCCTTTTAGAAACAGCGTAATTCTATCTTTATCAGGTCCACGTCTGGACTGCTTGATCAAGCGTCAGGACGGTCTTCGCTATAACTCCTTGTAGCATTCGAACTGAATACTGGAATATTCTGAAATGCTGGACAGCGTCCGGACGTGTTGCCACGTCGTCCGAACGGCTTGCAGAGACTCCCTAATAGTGTCGACTTCTGAAATCCAACTCCTTGTTGAATATTGATTGACTTAGCGTCTGGACAGTGTTGCTTTGTTGTCCGGATGTTTTCAATATAAAACTGCTAGATATTGAGGGGCGTCCAGACGCCTTCAAAGGTTCATCCAGTCGGTTGCACAGGAACCGGTTGATTTGGCTTGGATTTTGTAAGGACTCTTCATGGACATCTTTTAGAAGCTTGTGATCAATCACATGCTTTGATTTGAACACTGTCTGAATACATGAAGGTTCTGAAATGAAACCGACCATCCTGTTAATTTGCAACCATTACATAAAGTGTTTTTTTATTTATCCAGAATGTAGCCAATTAAAATACTAACAAGAATAAATGAGAGTTTTGTGTTGAACGTAGCTTTCTATCCTCATTTTTAGTATTAGATAGTTAATCATGCCATATAATATTGAATGTCGCGAATCCATTGAAAATCTAGCATAATAGCCTCTAGTGGACATCTCCTCGTCCAATTTCAACATGGTTTGTCTCCATTTCCAATAATCAGATTTATCAGCTCTCTCATATTTGTCTAAATCAATAATAGCGCCATGTTTCAACCGAGTGTTGGCCTTATTGCTTCCCATTGCACAGTATATGGAATGCCTTGGTGGTACTTGGCCTTGGTCTTGACTCTTGAAGGTCCACCAGCTCTAGTGACTCAACAATCTGTAAAGGGAGATCTCAATTTTTCTAAAGATTATCATGACAATACTCGCATACAGATAGATTAATACATGCAAACGACTATGATTGCTTCTGATATCTCCTTCATTTCAAGTTATTACACTAGACTATCATCTTTTAAAAACATAACAAATAAGCTCATAATTTTGAATAGAAAACAAAAAGAGTAAGCTTCTAACATTAATGAGCCTCATAATCATGGAATCCCATAACCCACTAAAACAATTGAAGCTGCAGTACCATCTACTTATATCATCAGTAGATACGCATAATGCTTATCATTCACACCTCTCCATAGAAGAACACAAATATACAAAACCATCTACTTATATCATCAGTAGATACGCATAATGCCTATCATTCACACCTCTCCATAGAAGAACACAAATATGCAGAACCATCTACTTATATCATTAGTAGATACGCACAGTGCCTATCATTCACAGCTCCCTATAGAAGAACACAAATATATTAACCACAGAAAAATGCCAAACAATAGTCCACAAGCTACTACTATAACACATTAAAGCTAAAAACATAACATTAAAGCTACTAAATTGCTAAAAACAATGCAGAAGACAAATTACAATAACAAAAAAAAGATACAGAAAAGTGCCAAAACAAAAACAAAATAAATTGCAACATTGCTTTGATCTTCGATTAAGTTGCCTTAGTTCATCTTTATCACGAGGCAAATACAGTGGGCCTAGTGTCTATGATGAAGTGTTAAATTCATCAACCCAAATGAAACCACCAATATGATTCTGCATTGAACATGTAAACCACCAATTTTAATTTAGTCCACAAGTTTTCAATTGTGTTGGTGTATAATTGGCTTCATTTTGTTTGTTTGTTAGTTTGTAATTGGCCACATTCTGTTGGACAAAATCACTTCTTTGTAAAGATGCTTTTTAACAGGGATTCTGCTATTCAGAAATGCTTTCAGAATATTCTGTACAGTTTGCAAGTCAAAAAATTCAGTTCCCTGCCAACTGTCCAGATGACGTGATATACTATCCAGACGCCCATCTGTCTAAAGCATCATCCATCTAGACTATGAGAACTTTCCGTCCGGACCTTCCTCTGTGTCGAGAAGCTTTGAATTGCTCCAGCATGCATCTGTCAGGACATTTCAACAACACGTCTGGACGACTCTTAGTGTTCAACAAGCTTCAGGATTTCTTTCCAAAATACAGTTATGGGAAGACCGTTGCAACCGTCCAGACTACGAGGATTCCCGTCCGGACGCACTCATCCATAAGGCAAGTATCATATTCAAAATCCAGACGTCCGGATGCACGAGCATCAGATATGGAAATTGTGTGCATCAAATCAACCATCCTGACGAACATCCCCTTGGTCCGGACGTGTCAAACCTTGGTATGGAAATTACTTACAGCGGAAGTGCGACCGTCTAGACGACAGGACACCACCGTCCAAACGTGGCTTAAAACTGGAAAGAATTTCAGCGAAATTTTTGGAAAGCCGATTGTACAGTTGTCCGTCCGGACGCCGTATGACTATCGTTCGGACGGTGCCTAGGTTTCATTAAGCCAGACGCTCATTTGAACCCTCAGCCTATAAATAGAGGTCCCTAGGCTTGAGAACTGCAAGAATTCGGTATTGAATTCCCTTAGTGCTTAAAGAGTTATAATGTGAGATTATTGAGCTGAATTGTCTCTCTAAAGCCATGATTGTGTGTGATGTTGCTGCGCTTAATTTGAAGTCTACCTTAGGGGTTGGCCCTAAGGTAAAGGATTCCATTGAAGACCCCTTCAGGTTCGAGACATGGTTGGGAGGCGTTCATGTTGGGTTACACGTTTGTTAGTTTGTGATTGGCCTCATTCTGATTGGACAAAATCACTTGTATGTAAAGTGCTTCAGATGATTCTGCATTGTTAACAAGTCAGAGATTTCGGTTCCCTGCTAGCCGTCTGAACCACGTGTCATCCCGTCCGGACGCTCATCTGTCTATAGTTCCAGCCATCCGGACGACGTGCCATACTGTCTGGACGCTCGACAGACCAAAGCATCATCCGTCCGGACGACAAGGATTTCCGTCTGGACCCTCCTCTGTATCGAGAAGCTTTTGTTCCAGCTTGCATCCGTTCGGACGTCTTAGCAGCCCGTCCGGACGACTCTCAGTGATCGAAGCTTCAGATTTCTTTCCAAGTTCATATAAGGGAAGATTGCTGAAACCGTCCGGACGACGTGGGTTCCCGTCCGAATGCGTTCACACATAAGGCAAGAATCGTAATTCAAATTCAACCGTCCGGGCGCCAGTTTGCCACGGTCTGGACACGCACTCAACAGATATGGAAATTACATGTAGAAGATCAACCGTTTGGACGGCCATCCCCCTGGTCCGGACGAGTGAAGCCTTAGTAAGGAAATTACTTGCAGCGGACGTGAGACTGTCGGGACGATAGTGCCTCACCGTCCGGACACGGCTCTCAAACAGGAAAGATTTTCAACGAAAATCTCAGAATTCTGGTCTCACAGTTGTCCGTCCGGACGGCCCATGTCCACCGTCTGGATGGCGTCCAACTTTATCAAGGTAGTCACTCATTTGAACCCTCAGCCTATAAATAGAGGCCCCTGGGCATTGAGAACTGCAAGACTTCGGTATTGAATTCCACTAGAGCTTAGAGAGTTATTTGTGAGGTTATTGAGCTGATTTGTCCTCTCTAGAGCCATCGTTGTGTGTGCTGTTGCTGCACTTTAACTGAAGTCTATCTTAGGGGTCGGCCCTAAGGTAAATGATTCCGTTGAAGACCCCTTTAGGTAGGAGACCTGGTTGGGAGGCATTCGTGTTGGGTTACACGTTAGAGAGCCAGGTACGACCATTGCATCAAAGGTATGTGAGTGTTACTATCTTGTATCTAGTCTTGTCTTCTGAATAGTGGATATCTTGGGTTTGGCTGCCTCGGAGTGGTTTTTCTCATCTTGAGTTTCCACTTCATTAACAAAAATCCTTGTGTTATTTTATTTTCCGCATTGTTAATTTTTGTTAACACTTTGTGCACACACACACTTGTATTTGTTTTAGAAGTCAATTTCTATTTTTCATTTGATATCAGAGCTTGGTACACTCTGAGAAGATTAATTTCTTGAGTGTTATTTTTTTTTGACTTCTATCATGTCTAAATTGAGTATGGAAAAAGTTGCATCTATTTCTCATGATATGTCTGTTCATAGAACCATGTTCATTAAGCCTATCATGTCTCATAATCATACTCAATCTATTTGTGGAGGTAAAGGTGTAAATCAGTCTATACCTACATGTCACCACTGTGGTATTACTGGTTATATTCGCCCAAATTGTTTCCAGATTAGGTCTCAAAAACCTTGGAACAAAACTCTTGTCCCTAGAAAAGATGAACCAGGCTTTGAAGAACAAGTTAAACTGTTAAGTGATCAAGTTAAGCTCATTAGTGAGAAGTTCGCATACCTCACCCCCAATAAGCAAAGATCTGTCCTGGTCAATAATCATAAGAAAGCTTCCAAACAAGTCTGGGTCAAAAAGGAAGATAATCTGTGTTTAGTTTCTCATACTGGACTGAAAATTCTTGATACTTGTTTGTGGTATTTGGATAGTGGTTGTTCTAAACACATGACAGGTGACAAGACTTTACTGAAAGAAGTTCAGATGGGCAAAGGTGGACGGATCACCTATGGAGATGGGAGCCACTCCAAAGTCAATGGAAAAGGAATCATCGACATTCCAGGTCTCAGAACATCTCAAGAAGCTTTATTTGTAGAGGGGCAAATCTCCTCAGCATCAGCCAATTCTGTGACAGTGATTTGGTGGTACAATTCTCCAAGAAGGAATGTAATATATTTGACAGCAGTGGCAAATGGCTTATAGGGGGAGAAAAAACTGCTGACAATTGCTATGGTCTTCCTGTTCTTACTACAGATCCTCAGATTTTCTGCAACAAGGCTACTATAGATGATAGTGAGCTGTGGAACCAAAGGTTAGGGCATCTGAATTTCTCCGATATGTTGAAAATTGTAGGTAAAGACATTGTTAAAGGTCTGCCCAAAATGGAGAAGATTGGAAAAAGAATTTGTGGTTCTTGCCAACTAGGGAAATAGACTCGAGTAGCCCATAAGAAGACCTCAGGTATTCAAACTTCTAGAAATTTAGAATTACTGCACATGGATCTCATAGGTCCCACTAGAACTGCTAGTCTAGGTGGGAAAAGGTATATTCTAGTAATTGTGGATGATTTCTCTCGATATACATGGGCTATTCCTATTCGGGAAAAATCTGATGCTTTTGATGCAGCTCAGTATTTATTCAAGAAGATTCAGGTTGAGCAAAATTGCCAAATTATGAGAATCCGCAGTGATCATGGAAGAGAATTCAAAAATTCCAAGTTCGAAGAATTCTGTCTCTCATATGGAATCAAGCAGGAATTTTCCTCTCCTATCACTCCTCAGCAGAATGGAGTTGTTGAAAGAAAGAATAGGGTAATTCAGGAGATGGCTCGTGTGATGATCCACTCAAAGAATCTTGCTCAACACTTCTGGGGAAAGGCAGTGAACACTGCGTGTCATATTATCAACAGGGTCTATTTGAGGCCTGAAACAAGCAAGACTCCCTATAAAATTTGGCGAGGTAAAAAGCCCATGGTAAAGTATTTCATAACTTTTGGAAGTAAGTGTTATATCCTTCGTGACAGGGAGAATCTTGGGAAATTTGATCCGAAGAGTGATGAAGGCATATTTTTGGAATATTCCTTAACCAGTCGTGCTTACAGAGTTTTCAATAAAAGAGCAGAGACTGTGATGGAATCCATAAATGTTGTCATTGATGATGAAGAGGTTGAAAGACCAAGTAGCGGGGAAGAAAATCAGCTCATTTCAGTTGAAGTTATAGATGGAACAACTGATAATGTCAAGGCGTCTCCAAGTATGTCTCCGATGAGCCTCCTTCCCTTCCCACGGCTTCAGATACAACTTCCAGTACTTTTGAAGATGAAGATACTCCTGCAGATCCTCCCAAGCAGTCATGGGTGAAGCACAATCATCCTCCTTAGCAGCTTCTTGGGACCATAGATGAAGGGCGTAGGCTAAGAAGTAGAGTCATTCAGCCTAACAGTGAAGTAGCTAATCAAGTCTCCTACAACTGCTACCTTGCTCAGACAGAACCCAAGAAAGTTGATGAAGCCCTACAGGATGAAGGCTGGGTGTCTGGCATGCATGATGAGCGCCATCAATTCACTAGAAATGATGTTTGGACTTTGGTTCCCCGTCCTGCAGAACAAAATATCATTGGTACTAAGTGGATTTTCAAGAATAAAACAGATGAGCGTGGCACTGTGGTTCAGAATAAAGCCCATCTTGTTGCCCAGGGATACACTCAGATAGAGGCAGTAGACTTTGATGAAACTTTTGCTCCAGTTGCCAGGTTAGAATCCATCAGAATTCTTCTCTCCATTGCTTGTCATCTTGGGTTCAAGTTGTATCAGATGGATGTAAAGAGTGCCTTTCTGAACGGTGTTCTTCAAGAAGAAGTTTATGTAGAACAACCTAAGGGTTTTCAAGATCCTCATCATCCCCATCATGTGTACAAGTTGAAAAAGGCTTTATATAGGCTTAAGCAGGCTCCTCGGGCATGGTATGAGCGTTTCACCACTTATCTCCTGGCTAAGGGATTTACTAGGGGGCAAGCTGATCGAACCTTGTTCATTAGAAATCAAGGTACTCACAAGCTCATTGCTCAGATCTATGTTGATACCTTAGACTCTCTTGCCCATGAGTTTTCTGAAGAAATGAAGTAGGAATTTGAGATGAGCATGATTGGTGAGCTGAACTATTTTCTTAGCCTTCAAGTCAGGCAAACTGCTGAAGGCATCTTCATCTCTCAGTCCAAGTTGCTAAGGATCTATTCAAACGGTTTGGTTTTGATGGAAAGAGTCATGTCTGAACTCCCATGAGCACCAGTGTCAAGATTAATAGTGATCTTGCTGGAAAATCTGTTGATCCATCCCTTTACAGAAGTATGGTAGGGAGCCTCCTGTATCTTACAGCCAGTCGACCGGGCATTGCCTTCAGTGTGGGAGTTTGTGCTCGCTTTCAGGCAAATCCGAAGGAATCTCATCTCACTGCGGTCAAGCGTATCATCAGGTATGTAAATGATACCCTTCTTTATGGCATTTGGTATTCTAGAGAAAGAAATCTTGTTGTTGCAGGATACTCTGATGCAGATTAGGCTGGAAATGCTGGTGACAGAAAGAGCACCTCAGGAGGATGTTTTTATGTGGGGAACAATCTTGTAGCCTGGATGAGCAAGAAACAAGCCTCTATATCTCTCTCCACTGTTAAGGCTGAATATATTGCTGCGGGTAGCTGTTGTACCCAATTATTGTGGATGAAGACACTACTAGGTGACTACGGATTCTCTCAAGATACTATGATTATCAACTGTGATAATACTAGTGCTATCAACATCTCCAAGAATCCAGTTCAGCATTCTCGACCAAGCATATCGATATCAGACATCACTTCTTACGTGATCTTGTGGAATCCGAGGTAGTATCTCTCTCTTTCATCCCTACTGAAAACCAATTGGCTGACATTCTTACCAAACCTCTAGATGGTAGCAGGTTTGAGTCCCTCCGGAAAGCCATTAGTGTTTGTGCCACGTCCTAGACATGTGTTTCCATGCTAGGATGAGCTTTTTGTCTTGTCCTTTGATAGCATGATGTTGTAATCAAAAAAAAAAAAAAAATTGTGGGAGTTTTGTAGCAGGGTAGTTATTCGCAAGGTATGTCAGCTATCTCATGTATCTTTTCTGGTTTACTAGTTCATTGAGCTTTGATGTATTATGGTTACTTGTGGCTGAGAACATAAGTTTGACATATGCAAAGATTTTCCTGCTCATTGTTTTGTTTGATAATTGCTGGTCTCATGTGATAACTTCGTACACTATCCTAGGCTCCCCAAAGGTGCGTATTTTTCCTTCTCTGACTTTTTGCTCCTAGAAATTATGGATAAGAGAAGAGGTTTTTGATAAGATGGTCAAATTGACCACATGCTAGTTGAACCTAGAACCTAAAAACTCTGGCATTCCCTCTAGGTTGCAGCATCGTAAGAATCAAGCAGTAAATCATATGAATTATGTGCTTTAATTATATATTCACTGCTTATGTGCTGAATTTGCTTATGTGTTTAATTATATAAAACATTTACTTTGTCCTTCATGGTACATGTAAAACAATTAGGTGCTGCATCTCAGGGGGAGTGTATCAAATGAGGGTGACTAGGCCCTAGTACGTTATAAGGTTTGACTTTTGACTAATCTTGCATTGATTTTCTCTCTTGACTAGAAAATCTGGTTGCTTCTTGTCATATTCGTAAATCAAACCTTGTGGGAAAAGAGTCTTCACACACACTGCAGGGTAATTTTTGTATATGTTATACTTGTCTATCAACTCCATGTTTGCATAATTCTGACTTGCTCCTTGACTGATTTTTTAGATGGATATACATGCGTGAGCTACTATTCTTGTGAAGAACCTTACCTTGTTGCTTTTCCTCTTTTGCAACTTTTTCAGTCCATGTTGTTTTAATTTTTAGACTTTATTACTCTGTTTACCCTAGTCCTTCTGAGACCGTTAGGGGGAGTAATTTTTGTTATGGTTGGTTTTCATTACTTTATTTTATCCTTTGTCCCTTTGTGACAAAAAGGGGGAGTAATTTTTATTTGGACCGGAAATGTATTTCAAACTGGTCAAGTGATTTTTGTCCCAGAATGGCCAAAGGGGGAGTTTGTTAGTTTGTGATTGGTCTCATTCTGATTGGACAAAATCACTTGTATGTAAATATGCTTTTCATAGGGATTCCACTATTCAGAAGTGCTTCAGATGATTCTGCACTGTTTACAAGTTAGAGATTTCAGTTCCCTGTCAGCCGTCCGGACGATGTGTCATCCCGTCCGGACGCTCATCTGTCCATAGTTCCAGCCATCCGGACGACGTGCCATACCGTCCGGACACCCGACAGACCAAAGCATCATCAGCCAGAACGACGTGGATTTCCGTCCAGACCCTCCTTTATATTGAGAAGCTTCTGTTCCAACTTGCATTCGTTCGGACGTCTCAGCAGCTCGTCCGGATGACTCTCAGTGATTGAATCTTCAGATTTCTTTCCAAGTTCATATAAGGGAAGATTGCTGAAACCGTCCAGACAACGTGGATTCCCGTCCGAACGCCTTCACACATAAGGCAAGAATCGCAATTCAAATTCAACCGTCCGGATGCCAGTCTGCCATGGTCCGGACATGCGCTCAATAGATATGGAAATTGCATGTAAAAGATCAACCGTACGGACGGCCATCCCCCTAGTCCGGACGCGCGAAGCCTTAGTAAGGAAATTACTTGCAGCGGACGTGCGACCGTCCGGACGACAGTGCCTCACCATTTGGACGTGGCTCTCAAACAGGAAAGATTTTCAGCGAAAATCTTAGAATTCTGGTCTCACAGTTGTCCGTCGGGACGGCCCATGTCCACCGTTCGGACGTCGTCCAGCTTTATCAAGGTAGTCACCCATTTGAACCTTCAGCCTATAAATAAAGGCCCCTGGGCATTGAGAACTGCAAGAATTTGGTATTGAATTCCACTAGAGCTTAGAGAGTTATTTGTGAGGTTATTGAGCTTATTTGTCCTCTCTAGAGCCATCGTTGTGTGTGCTGTTGTTGTACTTTAACTTAAGTCTATCTTAGGGGTCGGCCCTAAGATAAAGGATTCCATTGAAGACCCCTTCAGGTAGGAGACCTGGTTGCGAGGCGTTCGTGTTGGGTTACACGTTAGAGAGCAAGGTACGACCACTGCATCAGGGGTATGTGAGTGTTACTATCTTGTATCTAGTCTTGTCTTCTGAATAGTGGATATCTTGGGTTTGGCTGCCCCGGAGTGGTTTTTCTCATCTTGAGTTTCCACTTCGTTAACAAAAATCCTTGTGTTATTTTATTTTCCGCATTGTTAATTTTTGTTAACACTTTGTGCACACACACACACTTGTATTTTTTTTAGAAGTCAATTTCTATTTTTCAACGTTTGAGTTCAAGGTACGACCACTGCATCAGGGGTATGTGAGTTCTACTACTTTGTAACTAGCTTTGTCTTCTGAATAGTGGATATCCTGCGTTTGGCTGCCAGGAGTGGTTTTTTTCATATTGAGTTTCCACTTCGTTAACAAAAATTCTTGTGTCTTTTAAATTCCGCATTGTTATTTTGTTAACACTTTGTGCACACACACACATACTTTGTTTTAGAAGTCATTTCAATTTTTCATTTGGTATTAGAGCTTGGTACACTCTGTTGAGATTCAATTCTTGAGTTGTTTTTTTTTTCTTGACTTCTATCTATTAAAATGTCTCAAACTCTTAATACTGTTCCTGCCTTTGACGGTACGAACTATGGCTATTGGAAGGCTCGTATGCAGTTCTTTTTTAAATCTATTGACTGTTGGAGTATTGTTGAAACTGGTTGGACTAAACCAGCGGATGCAGCACTCGAACTAGTCATACAGAAAAACACACAACTTTCTAATGATAAAGCCCTCCATGCTCTATGTCAAGCACTTTCACCGTCTAAATTTGCAAAAATTTCAAACTGAGAATTTACTCAAGAAGCGTGGCAAATCTTGGAAACAACATATGAAGGCACCAAACTTGTAAAATCTGCCAAACTTCAAATGTTGATTTCCAGATTTGAAGAAATTAAGATGTTGGAAGAAGAGACATTTGGAGAGTTTTACTCCAAAATGAGTGACCTAAGAAACTCCATGGTGAGTCTTGGGAAGCCCGTCTTGGATGTAAAACTCATCCAAAAAATTCTAAGATCTTTGCCTGAGCGTTTCAGGATCAAGGTGACTACAATTGAAGAGAGCAAAGATTTGGAAGAAATGAAGATTGAAAAGTTGGTGGGATCTCTTCAAACTTATGAGTTGTCCCTACCCCCGGTCAAAAACCTGAAGACCATTGCCCTGAAAGCTTCCAAGGAAAAGGTAGAAGCCTCATCTGAAGATGACTCTGAGGAGGAAGAAAAAGATGTGGCTATGTTGGACAAAAATTTCAGAAGACTAATGAAAGATGACCGATTCAAGAAGAAGTTTTCTGAAAAGATGAAGTATGCTCCCAAAGAAGCTGAACCTGAGGAAACATAGAAGAAAGATCCCAGAGGTCCAAAATGCTTTGAGTGCTCAGGATTTCAGCATATACGAGCTGATTGTGGGAACCTCAAGATGGGCAAAGGGAAGGCATACAATGTGACTCTTAGTGATGAGTCAGAAGAAGAAGAAGCTCCTGAGTCAGAAAAATTTCTAGCCTTTGTGGCTCCTTTTGTAGAAGAGGAGGATTCTTATTACTCAGAGCACAGTGATAATGGGGATGAACTCAAGGAGGCGTACAAAACTCTCTATGTAGAGTATGAAAAACTGAGGGAAGGTCGTAAGCAGCACCTTCATGATCTGAACGGTTTGCAGACTGAGAAGACTTCTTTGCTGAGGAAAATACAAGAGCTAGAGGAGAAGTTACTAGAGACACAACTCCAATTAGAGAGAGTCACTGATGAAAAGCTAACTCACATGCTATCAATTCAGAAGAGTCCAACAAACAAGATTGGTCTCGGGTATGTAGCTCCTCCCTCTGACACTCCCTCTACTTCCAGGACTGTCTTTGTCAAGCCTGCAGTCCCAGATCCTCCCCCCACTATTGAAGATAAAGGGAATGACAAGCTTAATGGAGATGTTCCGGGCACTCAGAAGCCCCATTCCGTCAGAAGATCTCCTATATGCCTTCACTGTGGTCTAAGTGGGCATGTCCGACCCCAGTGCTCACTTCTGTAAGCCCAGAAAACGAAAGTCAAGAAAGAAATGCCTTGGCAAGCAAATTATGGCACAAGACCTTGACGCAGTATCAGGCTCAATGGCATCAGGATCATTACCAAGCTCCATGGAGACAAGCACCAAGGCATCAGGCTCTTCAATATCAAGCTCCTTGGTCTCATGCACCACGACACCTGGCATCTCAGCATCAGCGACCTGCCAATCACAGTGGCAAATCCAAGATCAAATCCAAGCACTCTAAAAGGTTGCAGAAGGTGGAAGATGATCAATACTACAGAGAGCCACCTATTTGGATGCAAAGCATGATGGAGTGGATGGGTCAACAGATGAAGTCCTGCCAGCAACCACCCATAGGAAGGCAGGCTTTGGTTAGAAAGAAGGGAGATGTTCACCCCAAGAGGGGGAATGTACGCACCTAGCAGGAAAAGGTGTTCATGCCTAGGATTTGGTTCCTAATCCTAAGGCATCAGGTTTGATTGCTTGGACTTTTACTTGTTATATTTTGTGCTAACTATGCAATCTAGGAACCAGTTTTGTTTTGCCCCTATTTCTCTTGAGAGAATATTGCAGGTACTATTTGGGAAAGACAGAAAAAGCAGGTTGAGTGACTGTTTTTCTGTATTGGCAACATCAAGCTTACACAGGTTTGATCATGCCTTGTATGTTATATGATGTCATTTCCAGATAACATTTTGTTTAAAAAAAAGGGGAGAAATTGCAAGAAATTTTTCTTTTCTTTTCTTGGCATATCAGATATTGCATGTGTTTTCCCCTGATATCTCAATTCTTTGTGCATTAATCTACTTTGCTTAGATATAATTGAGAGTTTATGACTATATCTGCCAAGTGTTTTCCTATATATGCAAAAAGTTGGATAGTTTCTTTCCTCATGCGATGAAAATGTAAACTATCCAAGACTCCCCTAAAGGTACATCTGTCCTTCTTTGACTTTTTGCTTCTAGAAATTCTAGATAAGAGAAGAGGTTGTTGATAAGATGGCCAAATTGACCAAATGCTAGTTGAACTTAGAACCTAAAAATTATGGCATTTTCTCTAGGTTGCAGCATCAAGAGAATCAAGCAGTTACTCTTATGAATTTTGCCCTATATATGTATATTTTCTACTTATGTGCTAAAATATGCCTTGTCCTTCATGGTGCAAGTAAAATATTTTCCTTGTCCTTCATGGTACAAGTAAAACAATTGGATGCTGCATCTTAGGGGGAGTGTATCAGATGAGGGTGGCTAGGCCCTAGTACTGAATAAGGTTTGACTTTTGACTAATCTTTCACTGATTTTCTCTCTTGTCTAGAAAATCTTGTTGCTTTTTGTAATATTAGTGAAAGTCATACCTTGTGGGAAAAGTCTTCACACACACACACACACACACGCATTGCATGAGTTGAGTCGTCTAGTTAAATTTTCTGTCTACAGGAAAATCTTTGTTTCTGATTGAACTTTCAACTCTCTTTTATATCTCGGCATAGTTTTGAGATGCTATCTGATTGCGTTATCAGTTGATTATACATGCATGTTCTGAGGCTGACATTAGGAAAAATATTTTATGCTAATTTTTCCCTCAGTTTCTGCCTTTTCATTGTGAAATGTCCAGAAGACCTTTCTTTGCGTTCGGACGGGTGTGGCTCAGTTGGCCGAACAGTTATGTTACATGTCCGGATGTGCACGGCTCCAATGGCCGAACTGTAAGGTTACACGTTCGGACGCGCATGGCCTGTCTGCATGTTTACGAGGCAATGCAAGTTCGGACAGGGTTAATGAGCCGTCCGGATGGGGACCCCACAACCTTTATAAAACCTGGTCCCCGCAATTCTAAAGCTACACCACAATTTTCTCATTTCTTTTGGCTTCTAGTGAGTGACTTCTCGTGAGTTTTTGCACTTTCTCACCCTCTTTTGTCCTTTTATGCATTACTCACTACATTCCAAGTACTTTTTCTAGTTAACTTTATTCTTTTCAGTTTCTTTTAAACTGTTAGAATAGTGATAATTTTGGGAATGTTATTGAGTTTCTTTTGGGAAGGTTAGAATTTCCTTTTGTGATATCTGTTGTGTTAAGATTATCTGGTTCGATATTATTGATGACTGTTTTGTGATATCTTCTGTTTGTAATTTTGGGAAAAGTCCGTTTTACTGCCGTTATAATGCTTGATTTTCTATGTGCACTAATAAGATTATTTCTTTTGGATTATTTTTTTGGCAAATCTTGTTGGTTTCTTTTGCAGAATCATGTCTGTAGGCAGTCCACAGCGCAGAGTTCGACAGAGGACAGAGGGAGATCGAGCAGCCCTTAGAGCTAAGATTATGGATCGACCAGTCATTGTGGAGAGGAATGTTGTTTGGTTAGATATCATGGTAGCTCCTCTAGACAGTATCCATGACACTATCCAGACCTATCATTGGGGATATCTGCACACCTGTGCCTGTGTTGTGTACACCAGGCTAGTCCGACTGTTCTATGCCAACCTCGAGGTGGTTCAGGATGATGACCGTGGGTTGGTGCTTCAGTTTATTGTAGGCGGGCATACTATCATTGTTGATCCCCAGATCATCAGTTAGTTCATAGGAGTACCTGTTCTCCAAATTCCTGGCAGCCCTTATAATGAGGTGGTGATCCCTCATTCTCTGGATGATCTCAGAGAATTCTTTCATGCTGTTCCCCAAGGAGAGGAACGTGCCACCACCATCACGATCGGTGCCTTATCTGCCCCTCACCGCATGCTAGCCAAGATTGTCCAGCACAACCTTTGGCCTGTTGTCAAGCGCAGTGACCTGATTTTGAAGAGGGCCCAGTTTGTCTATGCTATCAGTCTTCGCTTGCCTTTCTACTTGTGCAAGCATATTTTGGGCGTGATTCTGGAGGCCCATGATGAGGGTAATACCGGTCTTCCATTTGGCTGCCTGCTCACACAGATTATTCTACAGTCAGGCATCAGTATTGTTGGTGAATCGAAGATGAAGATCCAGGATCCTATCAGCAAGCACACTCTGATGAAGTCCAATGCTCAGCTGCGGAGAGATGATCAGGATGATGATGTGCCCCCCTCCTCCTATTCCTGTCGGCATACCAGATGTGGCGTCCTCTTCTCAGACTGTTTTGCCACCACAGCCGGATGTCAGCTATTATCAGATTATGAAGGCATTGGCCGCTATTCAGGGGGGCATGAGTTCTATGCAGCTCTCCATGTCATCCATGCAGTAGCCCATCTCGGCCATGCATCAGGAGGTTCACTCAATCAACCTCCGTGTGGAGCAAAATCAAATTGATCTCCGGGAGTGTCTCAAGTTCCACCACCCGTCCAGCAGTGATGACGAGGACGATGCACCGATTGCAGATGAATCCTGATTTTCTTTTCTTGTTGTAGTTTGTGATTTATTTTGAGACATTTTTGTTATCTTCTTGATACTTTGCTACATTTGTTTAATCTCCTGCATATTTTATTACTCTGTTTACCCTGGTCCTTTTGAGACCATTAGGGGAAGTAATTTTTGTGTGTTTTATTATTACTTTGTTTTACCCTTTGTCCCTTTGTGACAAAAAGGGGGAGTAATTTTTATTTGGACCGGGATTGTATTTTTAACCGGTCAAGTGATTTTTGTCGCAGAATGGCCAGAGGAGGAGTTTGTTAGTTTGTAATTGGCCACATTCTGTTGGACAAAATACTTCTTTGTGCACACATACACACTTTGTTTTAGAAGTCATTTCAATTTTTCACTGTTGGACAAAATCACTTTTATGTAATGATGCTTTTATACAGGGAAGCTGCTTTTTCCAGAGTCTACAACTTTGTTTTGTTCTTCAAAAAGACTCTGTGCGGATTCCAAGGCAATTAAATTCGGTTCCCTTGCAACCGTCTGGACAGCATGATATTCCGTTCGGATGCTCAACTGTCCAAGCATCATCCGTCCAGAAGACGAGAACTTTCCATCCGAACCTTCCTCTATGTCAAGAAGCTTCGAACTGTTCCAGCTTGCATTCGTCCGGATGTTTCAACAGCACGTCCGGACGCCACTCAGTGTTCGATCAGCTATGGGATTCTTTCCAAAACACAGATATGGGACGACAGCTGCAACCGTCAGAACGATGTGGATTCCCGTCCGGACGTGCTTATTCATAAGGCAAGTCATGCATTCAAAATCCAAACATCCGGACGCTCGAGCTTCATATATGGAAATTGTGTGCATCAGATTAACCGTCCGGACGACAAATGCTGTGGTCCGGACGCACCAAGCCTTGATATGGAAATTGTGTGCAGCTAAAAGTGTGACCGTTCGGACGAGGCTCAATTTAGGAAAGATTTTCAGCAAAATTTGGAAAGTTGATCGCACAGTTGTCCGTCCGGACAGCGCCTAGGTATTTCAAGCCAGATGCTCATTTGAACCTGTAGCCTATAAATAGAGGCCCCTAGGCTTGAGAATTGTAAGAATTCAGTATTGAATTCCGTAGTGCTTAGAGAGTTATATTTTAGAGTTATTGTGCTGAGTTAGTCTCTCTCAAGCCTGGCCAAGTGTTGTTGCTGTGCTGAATTGAAGTCTATGTTAGGGGTTGGCCCTAAGGTAAATGATTCCATTGAAGACCCTTCAAGTAGGAGACTTGGTTGGGAGGCGTTCGTGTTGGGTTACACGTCAGAGTTCAAGGTACGGCCATTGCATAAGGTTATGTGAGTGCTACTACTTTGTAACTAGTCATGTCTTCTGAATAGTGGATATCTTGGGTTTGGCTGCCCTGGAGTGGTTTTTCTATTAACTGAGTTTCTACTTCGTAAACAAAATATCTATCTCTTTTAATTCCGCATTTTGATATTTTGTTGCACACTTTTGCACACACTTGTTAAAATTAGAAGTCTATTTAAATTTTCAAATTGCAACAATTAAGTCCTTAGGTTTTCTGTTGGCTTCATTTATGTCCCTTTGTCAACCTATCGTCCAATTAATTAACAATATGTCATGTTAGACCAATTAATTAATTCTACGTGGCTTTTTTGATATATCATGTGCCAAATATATGTGTAACGCCCCTGAAATTAATTAACTAATAATTAACTCGAAGTGTCACCACTAAAACGTATTCGAGAGTAAAGTATCAAAAATTTGGGCATATACCCTTTTTTTTAATATAATTATTGCCATTCTATATTATTACAACTACAACATCCAATAAAGATCATCACAGAATGTACTGAAATCATTACACCTCATTAATCCTAGATATAGGCAAGCCTAATCTATACCTAAGAATACATGGTTATTAGGTACTAAATGAACCTGCTACACCTCCATAGGGTAATGGGTACCAAGAGTAAACCATTGAATTCGTTGGTGAGTCATCGAATAGTAATAGAGCCTACAGCATCTTCTTTAGGTAGTTTGTGTTTGACTCTGGGTCCTCCTGTACAATTCCTAGGCCTAACCCTATTTGTAAAATATATTTGTTTTACAGGTGGTAAATATTGAAATGGTAAGTCCACAACCTAGTGAGTGGATCACGTGTGAACGAAATTATGTAGTGAACTAATCATTTGAAACATAGGGATAAAATCACACATGCACCAATAGTTCTCAATAAGAAAAGATAGGAAATCATGCTTGTGACGACCCATATATATATATAAAATGGAATTATCATAGTTGCATGATAAATTAGTCATAAGCCAACTCAACTTACACATCCTATAATATGTATCTAACACATCAGAGATAATAAACAATGTAGCGAAAACTAATATCATAAACTAACAAATATTAATTACAACATCAAAGCCATACATCTGTCAATCCGTTTAAGGCTTAATCAAAACATTATATTCATCAAAGAATGGCTATACAAAATAAGTGTCACTTGCGGCACAAGCCATATATAAAAGTGTATACAAAAATACAGACTTCTGAGTCCGACACACATACGACCAAATGCGAAGCGCCTTAGTCGTAGTATCCCAAGTATAATGCCACTGGGTCCTCATCGACGTCAACAGTACTTATAGCCAAAGCATAAACTTCTATACGATGTGGTGATAACCATGTTCGCATGAGTGAAAGTATGAGTTCACCAACTCAGTAGTACAAAATACGCTGAGTTTTCACAATGAGCCAATTCCTTTATTTCTACTGTATGCTTATGATAACAGCTATTTTGTGGCTTGATAGTTTCGTAAAAGGTTTCGTAGCCGATAACGTAAACAATGGCATTTGGTTTATAAATCAATAATCTACAATATACACACCATTACTTATATATCATGTGACTCAGATACGAGTATACAAGCTCTTCAACGTTTGGGAAAATACATGCATACAGATATATCTAAAGAAATAACTTACACTATGTCTCAGTTTTATGCGCATACAAGTCATCAGAACCTTTGGGGAATTCCAATATATGCATACTCTCAAACATGACATCACAAGAAAGCAATTGATATAATATTATGGCATTGCACACATACAATTCTTTCGAACCTTTGGGGAATACAAGTATGTGTGCACATCCAACATTAAATCACAGGAAAGCATTCAACATTACATTTCGATTAAATTTGCCTACAGTTCTTTTGAACCTTTGGGGAATACAAGTATACGTATAAAATCATAACATTTTCTCATTGTAAAACTTAATATCTTTTCTCAGTGAGTAAAATACTCACTTTTGCTGCTCGGTTATTGGCTTAAAGAAGGATTCCCAACGAAAGTCTTCAATGCACCACTGCATTATCACATTGCATGACAATCAAAACTAACACATAATATTTTCTAACTCTAAATTCCCACTTAGCTCTTGACTGACTTAAGAACTAAGACCCATGGAAAACTCATAAATTTCTAGGGTTTCATTTAACAGCCCATTAACTAAAAACAATAATCCATAAGATTATCTTAGGGTTAGATACACAAGTTTATAATTTACAACACTTAGAAAAATCTAGGGTTTTAGGTCTTACCTTGATTTTTCACCAAAAGTGAAACCCAACGCTTGAAAATTGTCTAGAACACCTCAAAATACACAATACCTAAAGAAAATTCAGAGATCAAACTCAAACTCTCAAAATCAATACAAAATCTAGAGGAACTAGGATTTTCGGATTTACCTCAAACCAATCGGTGAAAACGTAGATTCTACCACGAGAATCACATTTCTTGTGTCAGATTTGAGTTTGAAAGGTTCAATCTACCAAAATATAGGGTTTATAGGCCAACCCTAGGGGGGGGAGAGAGAGAGAGAGAGAGAGAGATGAGAGAAGTGAGCTGGAGAAGCTCGCTCTAGCAACTTCAATACAAGCCTGTCCGGACACGCGTGTGCGTGGTGACGCTCTCGAGTAAGGTTGTCCGGACGCATAAATAGTTTGTGCAGACACGCATAAAAATTGGGACTAACTGGAAGTCCTGTTCGCAGGCCGTCCGGACACAGCAACAGACACAAACTTCTTGCCAAGTCCGTCCGGACACAACTCAGAAATTCAATTATGAATTTTTTTTAGTGTTTTCCCCCCTTGTTTTACCTAATTATTCACTTAATTAGTCTAATTCATGTTTTTAGTACTTAATTAATATATTGGACGTTACAATATTGATGGGCAAGTAGACATAATAATTAATTATATTACAAGTCATAACTCTCCGCACTATAGTCTATCTCGCCCTTAACCTTTTCATCGTAGGGTTTGTGCATGCAGAAGGAAATCTGTCACAGCCTTAATGCCTCAGTCATTGCATATAGCAAGTCATCCCCTAATTGATCAATCGAGTCCAATCCTGGGTAATCTAATCAACTAGAGATGGTGCAGGGTCTGACCCTCACCATGTAAGTGCTTGCGCCAGTCACAAAAGCACTCAGATCCAGGATAAAATTCACTCCTCACACCAATTGGGCCATATGGTTAGTCTGTATAGTCTAGTATGCAAGTGGCACAAATTTCTTTCACAATAAGTTTCACATTATCTAATAAAGGTAGCAACGTCATACAAGTCCATTATTATTTCATTTTTCATGCATGTAACATAGCAATGCGAAAGTCACACAATCATTTATATTATAAATCATTTAACTTTACTAGAAAGTCAATGCTCATAACATTGAATCTTAAAACATTTTATGATAGTACAAATATGCACATTTATGACAAAATAGATATGCTTAAAAAATACAGTTTTGTAGTTTAACGTGAGTTTACTCAACTTGATCGTCAAATACTTCTACAATTTTTATCATTATGCCTTATACTGTTAGAACAGTACTTGTGTATTGTTTGAACGATAGGCACTATTATGATGATACCTGAACAATGTTCGATTGGTCAACATCGTCAGATCAATACTTGACCACCATATGAACGGTATCGTTCTAATAGTTGTGTTAGTTTTATTGGCTTCATTTTGTTGACAAAATCACTATCATGTATTGTTGCTGTTTAAAACGGGGTTACCGTATTATTCAGAATCTCTAGTTTATTAGAGTTTATTTTTGTAAGATGAAAGAGCCTTATTATGACAAGTTCAGTGTCACAAGCATCAAGAAGGCAATTTCAGAAGTTCCAGGAAGATTCTGCGCAGTTGACAACTCAGCAAAAGTCGGATCCCTTGTTTCTGTCGGGACTAAAAAATAAATGGACTTATAATTTAACAAGTGTGTGTGAACAATGTGCAACAAAATATTAAATGCGGAATTAAAGGAGACAAATATTTTGTTGACGAAGTGGAAACTCAATTAAGAGAAAAACCACTCCGGGGTAGCCAAACCCAGGATATTCACTATTTAGAAGACAAAGCTAGATACAAAGCAGTAACACTCACATACCCCTGATGCAGTGGTCGTACCTTGCTCTCTAACGTGTAACCCAACACGAACGCCTCCCAACTAGGTCTCCTACCTGAAGGGGTCTTCAATGAAATCCTTTACCTTAGGGCCAACCCCTAAGATAGACTTCACAGCTGATCAAATCAGACACTTGGCAAGAGCTAGAGAGCTAGCAGATCTTCAATATCTCCCTAAACACCCTCTCTAAGCTATAGAGAATTCACCACCGAATTCTATGTTGAAAGCATGCCTCAAGCCTCTTATTTATAGGCTTTGGAAACCCAAAATCGAGTAAAAAACGGAGTATGAGGCATGCGCGTCAGAACGGGAGCCTTGGGTCGTCAGGACGGGCCAAGTTTTTTTTGTCCGAAAATTAATTCTGGAATTTTCCATAGGGCCGTCCGGACGGGTAAATGTTTCCTTCCGTCCGGAGGCCGTACGGATGCTAGTAATGGCCGTCCGGGCACTCAATTTATATAACTTTTTCTTAGCTTTCCAACGACGCCAATTTCATCCCAATCCGATATTTGAGTGAAAAGTTATAACCTGAAAAATTGAAATGACTTCTAAAAGTAAAGTGTGTGCATAAGGGTCAACAAAAATTAAAGCACAGCGGAAAGTAAATGACACAGATATTTTTGTTGACGAAGTGGAAACTCAGTTAAGAGAAAAACCACTCCGGGGCAGCCAAACCCAGAACTTCCACTATTCAGAAAACAAAGCTAGATACAAGATAGTAACACTCACATGTACCGATGCAGTGGTCGTACCTTGATCTCTGACGTGTAACCCAACACGAACGCTTCCCAACCAGGTTCACCTACCTGAAGGGGTCTTCAATGGAACTCCTTACCTTAGAGCCGACCTCTAAGATAGACTTCGGTTTACAGCACAGCACACTTGAAAAACGGCTTCAGAGGAGATATCACGTCTCTGAGCTCTAATGGAATTCACACCGAATTCTTGCAGCTCTAAGTGCCCAAAGGCCCCTATTTATATGCTGGGGGTTAGAATGGGCATCAGGCAAAATAAGCCTGTGAGCCGTCCGGACGGTGGACCATGACCGTCGGGACGGACAACTGTGCGACAGGATTTTCCAAAATTTTCGCGGAGAAATCTTTCCTGTATAAGAACATCGTCCAGACGGGATGGCTCGATCGTCTGGACGGACGCACGTCCGCTGCAAGTAATTTCCATAACAGGCTTCACGCGTCTGGACCATGGGGCAGGAGTGTCCGGACGGCTAAAATTCAACACAATTTCCATATCTGATACGTGTGCGTCCGGACCATAAGGAGGAGACGTCCGGACGGTTGAAGTCGAATCGTCAGTTACCATATATGATGCACCAGCGTCTGGACCACAGCTGCCAGATGTCCAGACGGTTCATTTTGAATTGCGATTCTTACCTTACGGAGATACGTGTCCGGACGGAATACCACATCGTCTGGACGGTTGATTGATCTTCCCTTTCTTGAACTTGGAAAGAATCAGTGAACCGTTCGAGAACTGATAGACGTCCGAACATACTGCTGAAACGTTCGGACGGAGCAAGCTAGCACAGAAGCTTCTCGATACGATGTAGGTGTCCAGATGGAAGAAACACGTCGTCCGGACAGATGATGCTTGTCTGTCTTGAAAAATTGAAATGACTTCTAAAAGTAAAGTGTGTGCAACAAGTGTCAACAAAAATTAAAGCACAGCGGAAAGTAAATGACACAGAGATTTTTGTTGACGAAGTGGAAACTCAATTAAGAGAAAAACCACTCCGGGGCAGCCAAACCCAGGAATTCCACTATTCAGAAGACAAAGCTAGATACAAGATAGTAACACTCACTTGTACCGATGCAATGGTCGTACCTTGATCTCTGACGTGTAACCCAACATGAACGCTTCACAACCAGGTTCACCTACCTGAAGGGGTCTTCAATGGAACTCCTTAGCCGACCTCTAAGATAGGCTTCGGTTTACAGCACAGCACACTTAAAAAATGGCTCTAGAGCAAATAACACGTCTCTAAGCTTTAATGGAATTCACACCGAATTCTTGCATCTCTAAGTGCCCAAGGACCCCTATTTATAGTCTGGGGGTCAGAATGGGCGTCAGGTAAAATAAGCCTGTGAGCCGTCTGGACGGTGGACCATGATCGTCCGGACGGACAACTGTGCGATAGGATTTTCCGAAATTTTCGCGGAGAAATCTTTCCTCTATTAGAACATCGTCCGGATGGGATGGCTCGATCGTCCGGACGAACGCACGTCCGCTGCAAGTAATTTCCATAACAGGCTTTGCGCATCCGACCAAGGGGCAGGAGCGTCTGGAAGGCTAAACTTCAACACGCAATTTCCATATCTGATGCGTGTGCGTTCGGACCATAAGGGGGAGACGTCCGGATGGTTGAAGTCGAATCGTTAGTTACCATATACGATGCACCAGCGTCCGGACCACAGCTGTCAGGCGTTCGGACGGTCAAATTCAAACTGTGATTCTTGCATTATGGACACACGCGTCCGGACGGTTGATTGATCTTCCCTTTCTTGAATTTGGAAAGAATCAGTGAACCGCTCGAGAACTGATAGGCGTCTGGACGTGCTGCTGAAACGTCCGGACGGAGTAAGCTGGCACAGAAGCTTCTCGATACAGTGTAGGTGTCTGGACGGAAGAAGCACATCGTCCGAACAGATGATGCTGGATTGATTGTGTCCGGTTGGGATGGCACATCGTCCGGATGGAAGAAGCAGGAACAGTAAGCGTCCGGACGGGATGGCACGATCGTCAGGACGGCTGACAGGGAACTTGAATTTCTTCTGACTTCACTCTGAATAGTGGAATCCCTGTTTACAGCATCTTGGCTACGCGTAATTACCATAATAAGGCTTGGAACGTCTGGACCCTAAAGACTGATGCCCGGACGGTTGAACTGGTGCACATCTTGCCTTATAGAAAACATCGTCCAGACGGTAGCAGCCGTCTTCCCATAACTGTGTCTTGAGGCAGAAACCCTAATGCTTGTCAAACCCTGAATGGCGTCCGAATGGTATAACCACGTCATCCGGACAGATGCACTGGAGCACTGGGATCTTCTCGAACTCTGATGAGCTTTTAGACACTGATGGATGTCCGGACGGAAAAGATCTTGTCGTCCGGATGGATGTTGTTGATTGATGAGTGTCCGAACGGAATACCACGTCGTTCGGATGGCTAGCAGGGAACCGAAATAAACTTGCTTCCAAACTTCACAGAATCTTCTTGAAGGACATGGCTGAAGAGTAGACTCTGGAAAAGGCAGCTTCCCTGATGAAAACAACAACATTACATAGAAGTGATTT
The DNA here is from genome assembly GCF_958979055.1 of Alnus glutinosa. Classification (NCBI taxonomy): domain Eukaryota; kingdom Viridiplantae; phylum Streptophyta; class Magnoliopsida; order Fagales; family Betulaceae; genus Alnus; species Alnus glutinosa. The sequence goes on along the minus strand of NC_084899.1, from coordinate 13,568,744 downwards.
TGTCAACAGAATGCAGCCAACACAAAAACTAACATGTCTGACGTCCGGACAGAATGACACGTCGTCCGGATGGATGGAACAGTAGACAGATGGGCGTCCGGACGGGATGACACATCGTCCGGACGGCTGACATGGAATTTTGAAATTCTTCTGACTTCACTCTGAATAGTGGAATTCCTGTTTGTAGCATCCTTACATATAAGTGATTTTGTCCAAACACAGAATGAGGCCAAAATACTAACATAACCAAAATACCCGAGGGTGTCCGAACGGCTTGACCGAGCAATCGGATGGTCAATTGCAACCACCTTTCCAAAGTAGCACTGAAACACTGGGATCTTCTCGAACTCTGAAGAGCGTCCGGACGATTTGCCATTACGTTCGAACGGATACAACCTTGAACTATTCGAAGCTTCTAGACACTGATGGCTGTCCGGACGGAAAGTTCTCGTCGTCCGGAAGGATGATGCTTTGGACAGTTGGGCGTCCGGACGGGATGACACGTTGTCTGGACGGCTGACAGGCCAAATTTTCTGACTTGCAAACTATGCAGAATCTTCTGGAAGCACTTCTGATAGCGGAATTCTTGTTAAACAGCATCATTACAATGAAGTTTTTTGTCCAACAGAATGCAGCCAACACAAAAACTAACAAACTCCCCGTTTGGCCATTCTGGGACAAAAACACTTGACCGGTTAAAAATACAATGCCGGTCCAAATAAAAAATTACTCCCCCTTTTTGTCACAAAGGGACAAAGGGTAAAACAGAGTAATGGGAAAAACCACACAACAATTACTCCCCCTCAATGTCTTAGAAGGATAAAGGTAAACGGAGTAATAATATCCACAGACAAAAACGATCTAAAATCCAAAACAATAGGAAAGTAGAGAAACGTCTGCAATTGGCCCAAAAAGAGGAATAAAAATCCTTCAAGTACCAAATCCTGCTGATCCACTGAAATCAAGTAACGGGGAGAGCAAACCATATAAAAAGCTGGATTTGTACTACTTCGGCTTCGAGCTCAGAAAGCTGGGAACCATGGACTGAAAAACCCTCAATCTCTTGATTTCGCAAAGCCTGAAATTGATTATCCGCAGATTGACATCCTCTAAGCAACTGGTCTGCAAAATAAATGAAGAGATTCACCACTGAACCTCTAATTGATGCAGATCTGAGGAAATGCTACGAAAGGCTCTGCATGAGCTAGGGGAAAAAGCTCATCTTAAATCCTAAGACCCTTGGAAGTTTTGAACATATGACTTGAACATCGGTCTTGTTTTCCAAAGGATCCATCTGTCAGATATTGTGCTGGGAGTTGCTAGACAACATATTCCTAAAAGAATTTAATAGGAATCTATCCAAAAATAACACCACAAGGAAATATTAGTTCCTGTTAGTTCCAAAAGGAATGTGGTATTATGACAACTTGCAATCTGGAGGAGTATGAATTACAAAAGTAAATATAGCAATCCAAATAGCATGGATATAACAATATCCACCCAACACACAGACAAAGTAGGTTTTTATACACAATATCTCAAGACAATATCCCAATCAACAAATATTCCAATATTCTAAAAGCACAAAGACTTAAAAGAATAACGGAAGACACAATGAAGATCATGGAATGAGAACAATTGTGCAAAGAATGCCAAAGTCTTGGGAGAAATCCACAAGAAAAACACACAACATGCCATGATAAATCAATAAAAATGCAAAGATGTATGTATGGCAGAAAAAGAGACGCAAGTCTTAAGACTTCGCTCGTCTGGACGTAAGAATAGGTCTGTCCGAACACTTCACACTTGAAAATCTGAAACTTGTGGAAAATATGCAGAAAAATATTTTTTCCAAAAGTTAGCTTCAAAACACGCATGTATAATCAACTGATAAAGCAGTTAAATAGCATTGCAAAAATATGCAAAGATATAAATGAGAGTTAAGTATTTAATAAGCACAAATTTCCCTACAGATAGAAATTTTAAATAGATTACTCAACTCATGCAATGCGTGTGTGTGCGAAGACTTTCTCAATAAGGTTTGAAATTCACTGATATGACAAAAAGCAACCAGATTTTCTAAACAATAGAGAAAATCAATGAAAGATCAGCCAAAAGTCAAACCTTATCTTACTAGAGCCTAGCCACCCTCATCTGATACACTCCCCCTAAGATGCAGCACCTAATTGTTTTACTTGTACCATGAAGGACAAGGTAAAATTTTACTTGCACCATGAAGGGCAAGGCATATTGCAAATTTAGCACATAAGCAGTGAATAAACAATGAAAGCGCATAATTCATATGATTTACTGCTTGATTCTTTTGATGCTGCAACCTAGAGAAAATGCCAGAGTTTTTAAGTTCTAGGTTCAACTAGTATTTGGTCAATTTGGCCATCTTATCAAAAACCTCTTCTCTTATCTAGAATTTCTAAAAGCAAAAAGTCAGAGAAGGAAAAGATGTACCTTAGGGGAGTCTTAGATAGTGCACATTTTCATCGCATGAGGAAAGTAACTATCTATCATTAAGATGCAACAGGAAAACTTAGCAGATATCATGCATAAACTCTCACTCATATATAAGCATATTTAATCAATGCACAATGAACTGAGATATCAGGCAAAAACACATGCAATATCTGAAAAGCTATCAAGAAAAAATAAAATTCCGCATCTTCTCCCCAATTTTTTTTTTGTTGAAAAATAATAAACAAAAAAACAACAAAGACAAGGCATGAATAAGATATGACATGATAAACGATGCAATGCAAACATACCTGACATGCACTAGGATTTAGGAACCAAAATCCTAGGCATGGGAAGACTTCACCTTTACTAGGTGAGTCCACTCCCCCTTAAGGGGTGAATGGTCTCATCCTTCTTGACCCATACCTTCTTAACCCGTGGGGATGGTTTGCCGGTCATGTCCATGTTGGCCACCCTCTTGAGCATACATTGTATTAGGCTCAGCAGTCCTTCATAGCCATGGCTGTCATTGGGCTTCTATGGCTTTCTCTTGTAGCGCATTGATTTGTTCTTCTTTGGATTGCCACTCTGATTGGCAAGAACAAACTTTTGCTGATGCCGTGGAGCCTGAAGAGCCATCGGAGGTAGAGTGCTTGATGTAGCTCTAGTTAGCAGCTTCCTCTAAACCTTCAATTTCTAGAGCTGTGGACATTTGGATCGGATGTGACCGGAGATGCCCCAGTGATGGCAGGTGGGCAAGCTTCTTTTGTTTGAATGCTTCTTGACATTCTCTGCAGAATTAAGGTTATCATTCTTACAAACAACATTGCCCTTACCTTTTATATGTCTCCTATGCGGAGGGACATATTTTGCTGAGGAAGAATCTTCAACTTCAATTTTCCTTAGAGCATCCTGCTTAATCCAAGGCCTGTGGGATTTCAACAAATAACAATTTGGCCTAATAGGACCAATCTTCCCACAATTATGACAAGTAGGGACAAACTTACCATGAGCTTGTGTACCTGTATCTTTGGATTTGGGCATCACACAATTATTCAAGCAAGAATTACCCAAACAAGCAGTGTTTACTATCACAGGCTTAATAATTCTGGAATCTAATTCAGAATCAGAAGCATGTGAAGTAGAAGCACTCAAATCATCAATAATTAAACCAAGCTTGTTCAAAATATCTGAATGAATACACAGCATGCTTTTCAAATTATCACTAGAGAATTTTGCCAATTTATTCTCAAGTTCATCAATAATATTAAGCAACATGGTATTCTCAGATCTCAAAGAGTCAATCAAAACATGTAATTCAGATAACTGAACAATCAAAGACTATTTTTCTTGCTTCACCTTTTTGAGCTCTTTTGGAGAAACAATTTTATCTATTTTAGCAAAAACTTTAGAGAGCTCAATATCATGATTTTCTTCAGATAATTGAGAGAAATCCATGATAAAATGTGTAATAAAAAAAATAGAAGTCACAAGAGATGAGGATCACACTCAGGAAATAAATCCTAAACAGAGTGTACCCGCTCTGATACCAATTGAAAAATAAATGGACTTCTAATTTAACAAGTGTGTGTGAACAGTGTGCAACAAAATATTAAATGCGGAATTAAAGGAGACAAATATTTTGTTGACGAAGTGGAAACTCAATTAAGAGAAAAACCACTCCGAGGTAGCCAAACCCAGGATATCCACTATTCAGAAGACAAAGTTAGATACAAAGCAGTAACACTCACATACCCCTGATGCAGTGGTCGTACCTTACTCTCTAACGTGTAACCCAACACGAACGTCTCCCAACCAGGTCTCCTACCGGAAGGGGTCTTCAATGGAATCCATTACCATAGGGCCAACTCCTAAGATAGACTCCACAGCTGATCAAATTACACACTTGGCAAGAGCTAGAGAGCTAGCAGATCTTCAATATCTCCCTAAACACCATCTCTAAGCTGTAGAGAATTCACCACCGAATTCTATGTTGAAAGCATGCCTCAAGCCTCTTATTTATAGGCTTTAGAAACCCAAAATTGAGTAAAAAATGGAGTCTGAGGCACGCTTGTCCTGACGGGAGCACCGTCCGGACGGGCCAAGTTTTTCATGTCCGAAAAGTAATTCTAGAATTTTCTGCAGGGCCGTCCGGACGGGCAAATGTTTCCGTCCGGATTGAGGCCCTACGGACGCTATTAATGGCCGTCCAGATTCTCAATTTACAGAACTTTTTCTTAGCTTTCCAACAACGCTGATTTTGTCCCAATCCGATATTTGAGTAAAAAGTTATGACCAAAATACCCGAGGGTGTCCGGATGGCTTGATCAAGAGTCTAGACGGTCAACTGCAACCACCTTTCCAAAGTAGCACTGAAACACTTGGATCTTCTTGAACTCTGAAGAGCGTCTGGACGATTTGCCATTACGTCCGGACGGATGCAACCTTGAACTGTTCGAAGCTTCTAGACACTGATGGGCATCCGGACAGAAAGTTCTCATAGTCCGGACAGATGATGATTTGACAGAAGGGCGTCCGAACGGGAATCCACGTCGTCTGGACGGATGATGCTTTGGACAGTTTGGCGTCCGGATGGGATGACACGTCGTCCAGACGGCTGATAAGGAACCAAATTTTCTGACTTGTAAACTGTACAGAATCATCTGGAAGCACTTCTGAATAGCGGAATCCTTGTTAAACAGCATCATACAATGAAGTGATTTTGTCCAACAGAATGTAGCCGACACAAAAACTAACAGGGACGGTCCAGTGATGCATTCGGACGCCTTCCAATGTCTAGAATATTCTAACAAGCTTAGTGTTGCATCCGTCCGAACGTCAAGGCAACACGTCTGGACGCTCTTCAGTGTTTGAGAAGGATCCAGTTTTCCATTGCAGACACAAATCAGGAAAGATAGCTTGCAATCGTCCGGACGCTAGGGCAACATCGTCCGAACATGGCCTTAATATGGAAACGCGTGAAGTACGTTATGAAAAGGTGATTGCACAGTTCACCTTTCGGACGTCGGCTAGAGAAATCCGAATTAGTGGTGATTTAGGTCTTTGAAGCCTATAAATAATGGCCTCTAGGCATGTATTATTTACAGAATCCAGTGTTGAAGTCTCTATAGCTTAGAGAAGGTGTTTATGGAGATATTGTGAAGATCTGCTAGCTCTCTATCTGCTGCCGGTGTGTGGTTACTTTGTTCGTATGGAGTCTAGCTTAGGGAGGAGCCTTAAGCTAAAGGAATTCATTGAAGACTGATGAGTGCCAAATATTGTATATTTGGACTCCTTAATTTGCACTTGTTAGGCCTTTAGCTTTGTTATTTTCTGATGTATTTTGTAGTTTTGGTGTTTTAGTATTTTGCGGGTCATTAAGTTAAAAATGGAGGTTTTGAGGCAAAATTACACAAAAGGCTGGAAATTCGGATTCTAAGGCAATGGGCTCGAGCACAGTCCTGCTGGGCTCGAGCGCACGCGCGCACACCATTGCATCAGCCCGCAATGATGCGTCGTAAAAGAGCCTTTTTAGCCAAGTGAGCTCGAGCACAGCCCTGCTGGGCTCGAGCGCATTTACCCACTAGTAGCCATCAGAGCACCATGATGCGCGCAGGGAAATCATTCAAGTCCGAGTGAGCTCGAGCGCAGACCTGTTGGGCTCGAGCACACCCTGCAGAATTGGCAAAAATGTAGATTTGTACCAGAATGCCAATCAGACCATTTCTTATGACAAAAACACTTCTCCCTCTGATTTTCGCATCAGAGTACGCTGGTTTCGTGACTTTGGTTATCTCGTGCGAGAGAGGAACCCTAGAGGGGGGTAGAGGGGTCTTTCTACATGGTGTTCAAACTCTAATGCTCATCTATAAAGCCATAGCATTCTCTCCTTTGAAAACCAACGAATTGGGCAGTAGTTTAGGCCATTTTCTCTTCAGTTTTAGCTTAGTTTCAATAGCTCTTTCCATTTTGTAACTCTTTACTTTTAATTTTATATTGTTTCTTCAAGCTTTTGTAGTGTTTTTAGTCATGGTAGGCTAGAACCCTTAACTAAGGTTGAAGATGAAGCCTCACCATTGATATTTGTACATTCCAACTTTTATTGAAATGTTATTTAAGTTTCATTCTCTTTATTGCTTATGCCTTAGAGTGAATGTGAATTTATTGAAGTAGCAGGGTATTTGATGTGTTGCAACCAATGGGTACATCGAATTGTCGGTTTGAAAGAAGGTATCCATTGTGATTTGTTCCTTGAATGGGTATAATACATGATTTGATTTCAAATGGGTACTCTTTGTGATCTAAGTTGGACTCATTAAATAGTCCTAACATATATGGTTAAATACTTAAATAACAATGCAAAGCTCAAATTTTCTTTGAGTGTTCAAATGGAAAACAAGAGTGTGTGTTGTTGGATTTGGTTTGGTGGATTCTTACGCCTTGGTTCTTTTTATATTTTGTTTTTCATCATCTTTAACTTAGTGGTTATTTTGCATGTTTGAACCTCAACATTTGGAGTTAGGTTAAAATGAGGTCAGTTGAACAAAACCCTCATTTTTGACAATTTCTTTGTGGGATCAACCTCGCACTTGCAAAACCCCTTATTGCAAACGATTCGTGCACTTGCGAGTACATTTAAAACACACAACAAAGACCCCTTCAAGTAGGAAACTTTGTTGGGAGTCGTTCACGTTGGGTTACGTGTCAGAGTGGAAGATACGATCGCTTCATAAGGGTATGTAAGTGTTACTAGCTTTGTCTTCTAAATAGTGGAATTCTTGGGTTTGGTTGCCCCAAAGTGGTTTTTCTTTTAATTGAGTTTTCACTTTGTTAACAAAATATCTGTCTCATTTAAGTTCTGTACATATGATATTTTATTACACATTGTTCACACATATACCATAAATTAGAAGTCTCTTTAATTTTCAATTGGTATCAGAGCTAGTACACTCTTTTTAGATTAATTTCTTGAGTGTAATCTTTGACTTCTAATTACTCTATCATGTCTCAAATTATTAATTTTGTTACTACCTTTGATGGCACGAATTATGGCTATTGGAAAGTTCGTATGCGCTTCTTTTTAAAATCCATTGATGTTTGGCAGATTGTAGAATCTGGTTGGACTAAGCTAGAGGCTATAGCTGTCAAACCAACTGTTCAAAAAAATGCACGACTTTCCAACGATAAAGCTCTCCATGCTCTATGTCAAGCTCTTTCACCATCTGAATTCGCAAGAATTTCAAACTATGAATCTGCTCAAGAAGCATGGCAAATCTTAGAGACAACATATGAGGCCACAAAACTTGTTAAATTTGCCAAGCTCTAGATGTTGATTTCTAGATTTGAAGAAATTAAGATGCTTGAAGATTCATTCGGAGAGTTTTACACAAAGATCAACAACCTGAGAAACTCAATGGTAAGTCACGGGAAGTCAGTCTTGGATGTAAAACTCATCCGAAAAATTCTAAGATCTTTGCCTAAGCGTTTCAAAATAAAAGTGACTACCATTGTAGAAAGCAAGGATCTAGATGAGAAGAAGATTGAATAGTTGGTGGGATCTCTTCAAACTTATGAGTATTCTTTGCCTCCAATCAAGAAGGCAAAGACGATTGCCCTCAAGGCATCTAAGAAGAAGGCCAGAGTCTCATCTGAGGAAGACTCTGATAATGAAGAAGATGCAGTGGCAATGTTGGCCAAGAACTTTGGGAGACTGATGAAGAATGATAAATTCAAGAAGAAGTTCACTGAAAGACTGAAGAAGACCCTTAGAGAATCTGAGCCAGAAGAAGCTAAGAGAAGGATCCAAGAGGTCCCAAATGTTTTGAGTGCTCAGGCTTTAGGCATATTTAGGCTAACTGTGGGAATCTCATGCAGGCCAAAGGGAAGGCCTACAATGCGACTCTCAGTGATGAGTCAGAAGAAGAAGAAGAAACTCATGCTCAAGATTAGAAATTTCTAGCCTTTGTGGCTCCAGGTGAAGACCAGGAGGATTACTAATCCTACTACTGAGAGAGCAGCGATGAAGACGGGGAAGAACTCAAGGAGGCTTATAAAATCCTCTATGTAAAGTACTTGAAGTTGAAGGAGACGTGCCAACAGCATGTGCATGAACTAAACAGCCTGAAGACTGAAAGAAGCATGTTGCTCATAAAGATCCAAGATTTGGAGGAAAATTTGTTGGAGACACAGCTGTAGTTGGAGAGAGTTACTGATGAAAAGCTTACTCATATGCTATCAATACAGAAGAGCCCAATAAACAAGACAGGACTCGGGTATGTAGCCTCTACTTCTGATATCTCCTCTACTTCCAAGTCTGTGTTTGTCAAACCCACAGTCCCCAAGCCTCCACCCACCTGCATGGATAAGGGAAAGGCTGTCATTAGTGGAGATGTTCTGGTTGTTGCAAAGGCCATTCAAAAGCCTCATACCATTAGAAGGCCTCCTATATGCCACCACTGTTGTTTAAGTGATCACATCCAACCCCAATGTTCACTTCTCAAGGCTCAGAGATCAAAGGTCAAGAAGGAGCTGCCAAGACAAGCTACATCTGGCATTAGACCTCTGGCAGGGCATCAGGCTCCACAGCATTAGCGGCGATAGCAGTGTTTGTTCCCGCCAATCAGAATGACATACCCAAGAAGAACAAATCAAGGCATTACAAGAAGAAGCCGCAGAAGCCTGCAAGTGACCAATTTTATAAGGTGTTGCCTATTTTGATGCGGAACTTTCTGAGATGGATGGACACCCAGTTGAAGGCATGTCAACAACTACCACAAGTAAGGCAGTTTTGGGTCAAGAAGGATGGGGGCACTCACCCCTTGAGGGGAAGTGAACCCACTTAGTTGGTGAGGTCACACATGCCTATGATTTTAGTTCCTAATCCTAGAGCATCTCAGGTTTGCTTGCATTGCATTGGATTTTTCCTATTATATATTTGTTCACATGCTTTGCATTCTTAGGAATCATATTTGTTTTATGCTCATATTTTTCCTTGTTGTCTTGAGAAACTTCTGCAGGTACTATTTGGGGATGACAGAAAAAGCACGTTGGGCGGCTGCTTTTCTGTCTTAGTAATTCTGAACCCTCTCTCATTGAGGACATGTTTGATCTTACCACACATGCTCGGTTTAGATTCTAGTTCTTTACCTTAGAGCATGTTTTTGTGTGTGTATTTTTTTTTTTACATTAAAAAAAAAAATTGGGGGAGAAGGTGCAAAAATTTTTATTTTTTCTTTTAATAGATTTTCAGATATTGCATGTCTTTTTCCCTGATATCTCAGTTCATTGTGTATTGCTTGAGTATGCTTATATATGATTGAGAGTTTATGCCTGATATTTGCTAAGTTTTCTTATGCATCTTAATGCTAGATAGTTACTTTTCTCATGCAATGAAAAACTGTGCAAAATCCAAAACTCCCCTAAGGTACATTTTTTACTTTCTAAATTTTAGCTTCTGAAAATTCTAATGAGAGAGATTTTTTTTTTTTTTGTTAAGATCATCAAATTGACCAACTAGCTAGTCGAACCTAGAATCCATAAATTCTGACACTCTTTCGAGGTTGCAGCACTAAGTGATAAAAATCATTTAAATTTCAGTAATTATGGATAATTAAAAAGATTCACTGTTTATTGTGCTAAATTTGTTCTTAAACTTGTCCCCTAAAGAAAAAGTTAGTGACCAATTCTTTGCGAAAATAGATAGTCACTAAAGGACTAAGTAAAAGAAAAGTGTTGCATCTTAGAGAGAGTGTATCAGATGAGGGTGACTAGACCTGAGTAAAATAAGGTTTGACTTTTGACTGATCTATCATTGATTTTCTCTCATGTTTAGAAAATTCAGTTGCTTTAAATCATATCAGCAAAAAACATCATACCTTATTGAGAAAGCTTTCACACACACACACACACACACACACACACACACACACACACACACACATACACGCATAGCATGAGTTGAGTAATCTATTTAAAATTTCTATCTGCAAGGAAATTTGTGCTTATTGAATACTTAACTGTCAATTATATCTTTGCATATTTTTGAATTGCTATTTGATTGTCTTATCAGTTAATTATACCTGCGTGTTCTGAAGCTATTTTTAGGGAAAATTATTGTTTTGCAAATTTTCCTCTAGCTTCAAATTTTCAGTGTGGAGCGTATAGATGGACTTGTTCTGGCATCCAGACACGTGCAACCTTGCCGAATGTTGACTTGGCAATAGCCGTTCAGACGGTTAAGTGACACTTCCAGACGCGTACCATACAGGTTTAAAATCATGTCTTTTCTCTCCTGCACCGCACATCCCTTTGTTCCTTGTCCTATTTTTCTTACGATTTCTCTTAAGTTTTCTTGCTGTTTTGTGTGATTTTCTCACGAGTTCTCATCATATTTTGTCCTTTTCTGCATATTGTCTCATTTCCAAGTATTTTGCTATGTCTTTTATATTCTTTTCAGTTTTTTTTAACTGTTAGAGTATTATCTTTGGAATATTTTTGAGATAAAATATTGTTTGAAGATCTTCTGTTGCTGAGATTTGGTTTATTAATTTGCTTGAACTGTTTTGGGTTATTTGTTTCTACATGTGTAATTTTTGGGAAATCCTTTTTACTGCCGTTATAATGCCACTCTTTTTTGGACTAACAAGTTTTAATTGTTTGTGGCATTTTTGGGCAAATTTTTCTTTGCATTTTTTTTTCTTCAGAAATATGTCTTCAGGCAGCTCTCAACGCAGGGTTAGACAGAGGACAGAAGAAGGAATTGTTGCCACAAGGGATTGCATGGAAAATCGGCAGGTCATTCCCAAGAGGAACATTGTTAGAGCAGATATTATGGTGGCTGCTCTAGATTTTATTGTTGAGATGATCCAGGCCAATCACTGGGGATATCTTTTCAGCTGTGCATGCCCGGTGTATCCTTGGCTGGTGAGTGATTTTTATGGGTACATGCAGGTGGTTCAGGATGGTGACAGTGGGATCATTCTTTAGACTACAATCCGTGGGCACATTATCCGGATCGACCGTCGGCTTATCAATTCCATTATTGATGTCCCAATACTAGCCATTTCAGCCAGTCCTTTCTCAGAGGTGTTGGAGGCTCCCTAGCTTGGAGCATATCATGGACTTCTTTGAAGCGCATCCTTAGGGCGAAGAGCGAGCACACTCACACATCAAGATTGGTGCCTTCTCTCCCCCGCACCGGCTGCTCGCGAAGATTGTTTTGCATAATCTTTGGCCCACAGCTCGTAGGAGTGAGCTTGTATTGAAGAGGGCTCGTTTTCTGTACACTTTGGCTATAAGGATGCCCTTTTGCTTGTGCAAGCACATCCTCAACACTATGCTTGATGTAATATCTCGTATTTTTAAAAATGAATATTTATAAAAATAAATATCCATTAGCTTTATAAACTCAATTGTTATTGTATTAATTGGTATTTATTGTGCTATATAAATATTATTTGAGATGACAATATTCAGCTTAATAATATTATCAGTGTAATAATATTAACATTGAAACGAACTGGATTTAAAATCGACTTAGATTGATATTTTAATCAATTAAATTAAAAGTTTGAGATAAAATATCTACGGGTTAACTCAGGTTAATCTAACAAGATAAAACTTAACTTGGGTTAAGTGGATATTTTATTTTAACTCAAGTTAATAAACTTAACTCTTAAGTTTATAAACTTGCTGAGCAAGTTTAGCAACTTTATAAATTATTCCCCTCCTTCACGCAGAAACTGGTACCTCTCAGTTTAGTAGTGAGCTTCTTCCTCTCTCTCTTGCTCTTCTTAATCATTTATTCCTTTTTCTTTTATCCTCCTCTTCTTTTTCTTCTTGTTCACTCGAGTAACAGAGAGAGTGAGAGGGAGAGAACAAGAGAGATCAGGGAGAGGAGAGATTGAGTGAGATCGAGAGAGATGGAGACAGTGAACCAGGGACTCAGGCTCGATTTCCGGCGGGTCTGACGGAGACGAAACAGAAAGGGAGAGCCGGTGGAGCCCGTGACCCAGTGAGACCCGATGGCTGAGCAACCGCCAGTACCGGGAGAGAAGACCCATGACCCACAACCCGCTGAAACCGAGAGGAAGACCTGGTCCTCCATGTGCGTTTTCCGGCGGAATTTTTCGGTGGATTTTCTGGGTAAAATCTCTAAATAATGATTATTGTAAATTAGTTTGATTTGTGTTAATTTCAGCCATGTAATCTCTTGTTCTGTAATTCACTGAATATTGTATCATTTTGGGTTTGCTGTTTTGAAAGTAATTTCTTGTTTTTCCATTGGAATGGCTGAGCTGTGATTTCCTTTGTGTGTGTTGGCAGTGGGTAGTGTTCTGACTAGTGTAGCCGTGTGGTGTGTTTTAGGGTTAGGCCGTATCACTGCTTGATGGGTGATTTGGTGTTGTCACGGCTGAGAGTGGTGGTCTAGGTTCTAAAAATTAAGTATGCTGTTTTGCTATGAATTGTTATGGGAGATATTATTGTTGGTTGTTTTGATACAGAGAAACTGTGTGTGAGTTGTGGCTTTTGTTGTTGGTAGTGAAGACAGAATTGGATTTTGTAGGGTAATATTGACTAAAATCTGAGGTTGGGTGATTGTGGTAAGTGTATGTATGTGTCAACTAGGTTAGGCTATGCTTGGGTTGATAATTTTGGATATTTTGTTGTCATGGATAAGTAAGCTATTTTGGAGTAATTGTGGTATTCTTTTAGTAAACAGGGTTGGATATTAGGTATAAGGAATTCTATAATGATAATTAATATAATGATCTTTAAAAGATAATGGTACCTAATTATATAAATAAAATTAGGAATTATGAGTAAAGATATTAACATTCTATGCGTATATGAGTTAAGAGACTGTACAAAAAGGACTGTGAATATTTCTTACTCACTGAGAATGATGCGTGTCGTTTAGTCTTTAATGACTAGTGATCTCTATTTTATTTGATTGTAATGCTATAAACCTTAATGAGTTTAGTTTAATATTGGTTGGTTTGGGTTATGGAGTTTTGGACTATGGATTTGATGATTTAAGAAAGTTCATTTTTTTTGGATCTCTGTGGATAGGCCGAATGGTTTCTTGCTTTTTAATGTTGAAGTTACTGATTATTGAGGATTTAGTTCATTAAGGAAGTGGCGTTGGTTGAATGGTTAAATGGTATGTTTTGGCCAAATTGAATTTCTATCTAGGAAAGTTTTAGTCGAATAGAAATACTGTATACTTATATGTTGTAAATTGGGATAGAGATTTTGTATATAGAATATATATATAGGATAATTTCGTTTAAGTCTTAGAATTTAAATTTCAGAATGCACCGCTAAGTTTATCCTTGTGTTTTATTTAGGTAAAAGCTCGACTCCGACGCTAAGGGCAAGTCCAGGTAAGGGGATACAACACCGAAAAACCCCTGAAAATTGAGATTGACTTCTTAAATAAATTGCAAGTGTGTGCACAAACTGTCAACAAAAATAAGCATAGCGGAAAGTAAATGACACAGAGATTTTTGTTAACGAAGTGGAAACTCAATCAAGAGAAAAACCACTCCGGGGCAGCCAAACCCAGGAATTTCACTATTCAGAAGACAAAGCTAGATACAAGATAGTAACACTCACATATACCCGATGCAGTGGTCGTACCTTGTTCTCTAACGTGTAACACAACAGGAACGCTTCCCAACCAGGTCTCTTACCTGAAGGGGTCTTCAATGGAATCCTTTACCTTATGGCCAACCCCTAAGATAGACTTCAGATGTAGCGCAGCAACAATACACTTGCAATGGCTTTAGAGGAAAAATAACGTCTCTGAGCAGTTGTGGACTTCAATACCGAATTCTTGCAGTTCTCAATGCCCAGGGGCCTCTATTTATAGGCTGGGGGCTCAAATGAGCGTCAGGCAAAATATAATTGGGCGCCATTCGGACGGACAACTGTGTGACAAGATTTTTCAAAAATTTTGTTGAGAATTCTTTCCTGTTTAAGAGCCGCGTCCGGACAGGATGGCACATCGTTCAGACGGTCGTACGTCCGCTGCAAGTAATTTCCTTATAAGGCTTCGCGCGTCCGGACCATGGGGGATGAGCGTCCGAACGACTGAACTTCAACACGCAATTTCCATATCTGCTATGCGCACGTCTGGACTATGAGAGGCAGTCGTCCGGACGGTTGAAGTCGAATCAGCAATTTCGATATTAGTTGCACGCGGGTCCGGACCAAGGCTGACTGACGTCCAGACGGTGATATTTGAATTGTGATTTTTGCCTTAAGGAGACGCGCGTCCGGACGGGATACCACATCATCCGGACGGTTGAATCAGTCTTCTCATATTTGAACTTGGAAAGAATCTGAAGCTGGTTGAGTACTGATAGGCGTTTGGACGTGCTGCTGAGTTGTCCGGACGGATGCAAGCTGGATAGAAACTTCTCGACATAGTGTAGGGTCCGGATGGAAATGCACGTCATCCGGACGGATGATGCTTGGTCTGACTGGCGTCTGAACGGTATTGCACATCGTCCGGACGGATGGAATAGTGGTCGGATGGGCGTCCAGACGGGATGGTTCGATCGTCTGGACGGCTGACAGGGAACCGAAATCTTCGATCTTTCACGCAGTGCAAAGTCTTCTGAGAGTGCTATGAATAGTAGAATCCCTGTTTACAGCATCTTTACACACACAAGTGATTTTGTCCAGAATGAGGCCAAAATACTAACAAACTCCCCCTTTGGCCATTCTGGGACAAAAATCACTTGACCGGTTTGAAAATACATTCCCGGTCCAAACACAAAAATTACTCCCCCTTTTTGTCACAAAGGGACAAAGGGTAAAACAGAGTAATAAAAACCAACTGTAATAAGAATTACTCCCCCTAACGGTCTTAGAAGGACCCGGGAAATAGAGTAATATAAGTCAAACAGTTTTACAGACAAAAGGAAGGGAAACATCAAGCTGAATGGAAGACAACGGAGCAGCATGGTTAGGTCCTTCACAAGTATAAGAGCACACGCATGTATCCCTGTCTTGAGAAATTAGTCACAAAGCATGTCAAAATTATCCAAACATACAGTCGATAGACAAGGATAAGATAGGCATAGATTCCCTTGCAAACCGAGTAACGAGAGTAGCGCTATTAGCTCATGCAATGTGTGGGTCTATGAAAACCTTTGCCCATAAGGTATGACTTTCAATATTTTGACAAATAGCAACCAGATTTCCTAGATAGGAGAGAAAATAAATGGAGGATAAGCCAAAAGTCAAACCTTATAACTTACTAGGGCCTAGCCACCTTCATCTGATACACTCTCCCTGAGATGCAGCACCTAAGTGATTTACTTGTACCATGAAGGACAATGTAAATGTTTTACTTGCACGTAGAGGGCAAGGCATAAAGCAATTGTAGCACATAAGCAGTGAATATACACTTTAAGGCACAAAATTCATATGATAAACTGCTTGTTTCTTATGGTGCTACAAACTAACGGGAATGCCAGAGTTTATAGGTGCTAGGTTCAACTAGCATGTGGTCAATTTGGTCATCTTATCAAAAACCTCTTCTCTTATCCAAAAATTCTGGAAGCACAAAGTCAGAGAAGGAAAGATGTATCTTTAGGGGAGTCTTTGGATAGTGAACATTTTCATCACACGAGGAAATAAGCTATCAATCAAAACAAGTGAGCAGGAAACCTTTGCATATGTCAGATTTGTGTTCTCAACCATATGTAAGAATAATTCATCAATGCATAGTGAACTAATAATCCAAGTAAAATGCATGAGAGAGCTGACATACCTTAGAAGGGACCAACCTGTTACAACCTCCCAAATTATTATTATTTTTTTTTTCACATCATGCTATCACGGGACATGAGGAAGAATTAGTGTATAAAGAGTATATTAAGACAACATGATAAGTGAGTAAGAGAATGAGTAAATAAAGTAAATGATGGTTAATGATGACAGTTGCTATGATATTTTGAGTAAAAGATATGAGGTCATTCCCACTTGAGTGAGAGATTGGTCTTGATATGTAAATAAGGATTTTGGCTATGTGTGGGATAAAGTAGAATCAATTAAAGTTAGATTCTTTAACATGTTTCATTGGAGTTTAAAGAGAAGGAATGGTCAATTAGTGTTTAAGTCCACACCTTAGTACTAAATGAGAAATAAGATAAGGAAAATAAGTAAATACTAGCTAATGCGTTTAGGTTCTATAATCTAAAGCTATTTGGGTGGCTAGGAACCAATGAAAATAAAAGTCCTAAATATATTAGTAATTGTGTTTAAAAGATAAGAAACGAACTAATGCATAAACATAGAGCTTAAGATTAATATCTAAGGGGACAACAATTCTAATAAGAATGTTAAAGAGTTATAGATTACTTAAATAACCCTAAATGGATAAATATAAGTTAGTAGACTTATAGAACATATAAATGTAATGTATAAACCCATTATGTAGCAACTTAGTAACTAATTTACCTATCCATGTACACATAATATTTATGTGTATTAATGGATTAAGCTTAAGTGTTTTATGTGTATATGTATATATGTATACATATACATGTATATGGCTTAAGTATAAATATTGTTAACTTAGTAAATGAATGACAAGCTATAAAAAGGGTTAACAATGGTAATGTAATACAACAATAATAGATAAACTAATGAAAATAATAAATACATCTTTGTAATAATAAACAAGATACGATACGAGCCTAAACCTAAATAATAACCTAATAATAGTTTAGGATACTTAACTAGACTTAGAAGCGAGTAACACAACGTGTGGGCACGCGGGTAGTTTTAATGTCATAGAATGAGTCCTATAGTATAGTCTAACGTTATAGTGTTTGCAGGATAGTGTCTGGATTGGAGACTTCAATTGATTCTCCAATGTAGAATCCAAGTGACTAGAATTCGAGGGGATGTTCAAGTCAAGAGTCTAATGCAGCCAGGTGATATTTTACTCACTGATAAACTATTATTATGTATATTAGAATTGCAAAATATATGTATTTTATAAATCCAAACCAACTGTATGTTGAATATATCTGTTTTGGTTGATTTGAGTAGTTTCAATTATGTTCAAATAATATCAATGATGTTATGAAATGATGTATGAATGAAATGTGTTGAATTGATTTGAAGTGTTGAATGTGAGCTACAGTTGAGATTTAAATTATGCAAAGTAGAATGATAAAATTACATGTTGATTGGTTTATCGTATTTGAAGAAAGCATGATTTGCAAATAATAGGAGTATAGAGTTTGAATTGTAAAGCATAAAGCATGAACATAAGAATGAAAGGGAGGGTAAGCCTTACAATGAATGAAAAGGCAATCATGAGCATGCATATCATTGTTTAAATTGTGTAATGTTTTCATGATATAGAATATTGTAGTTTTTATGCTAGACGTATTTGTATGCCTAAGAGTTTTACTGGCAAAGAACTTATGTATACTTCTATCGTCTAGTTGCATGATTTAAGAACATTGAGCTTGGACGTACAAGGGTATTTTCATTGTTCCGGTATGAGTAATACAGTGTCTTGGGAGTAGGTAGATGGATTGTCATGGTACATCAGTAAGAAGTGCCTGGGTATCAAAATTTTACTCTAGTAACCGCATGGACAACTATGTGCCATAGACATAAAGCTGTAATGCCCTAGGATTCGGTGTTATCCATATTTGGGGGATGATAGTATGCTCATACTAAAGAGCAAAATGGCATGTTTTAAGCTTGGTGTACTTGGATGTGACGCTATTGGTTGGGATATCAGTGTGTTTTGAGAGTAAGTAGATGGATTGTCGTGGTACATCAGTAAGAAGTGCTTGGATATCAAAGTTTTACTCTAGTATCCGTATGGACAACTATGTGCCATAGACATGAAGTTGTAATGCCCTAAGGCATGGTGATATCATAGTTAATAACGTTAGATCTCTATGCATTTAAGCTACCAACATAAAAGTATTATTGTAGATGGGTGTGTATGTAGTTGATTCCAAGCCAATGGAACTTCTACGTATGTGTCCAACTACATAGTATATTTTAAATGTTTTCTGATTGTCGGTGTTTGCTATATCAGCTATGGGGGTTTTCAAAAAAAATTTTATAAATTGGTAGCTGTTATAGTGTATGCGAGACTAAAAAGGAAAAGTTGGTTCATTGCGAAAATTTAGTTAGTTTAATATCACTGAGGTCTCGGTATGTTTTATACGGTGTTGGCTGTAGGTACTCCAGTCATAGTTGATGGTCTCGTAGATGTGTTTGGGATATTATGACCGAAGCTCGACGCAACGGTTGTATCATGATAGACCGCAGAATGTCCATTCTTTTAGGTAATTTGTTTATGGCTTGTGACGCTTGTGTCACCTAATCTTTGTTAAGCAATTTCTGTTATGTATTTATTGTATTAAGGAAAGACTTAAACAGATAGATGTTAAATGGCTCTTGTTGTAATTAATTTGTGATAGATGATTAAGATGTGATTTCCGCTATTAGGTTTATGTTTTCCGCTGCATAATAGATAGATGTTATACTCTGATTTACCAAGTACATATTATGGGGTATGTACCATATGTTGACTTTGCGACACATCGCCGTGCCACTGTGAAGATCCGTTTATATGTTAAGAGATTAAATTTTATGAAATGTTTTGTATAAAAAAAAAAAAAAAGGTTGTCACATCGTGGGCAGGTTCCAAATGAGGAAGCTCCACACCATGATCGTAACGTTCAGGTTGTGATGATTGAGGATTTGCAGAGGCAAGTTGCTGAGTTAACCCAGTGTCTAGCAGAGCAAAACATGGATACTATGCGATATTGATGATCGCAATTCAGAATCCAATTTCGAGAACACGTATTACAATCCTGTTCTGGTTCGGGAACAACGAGGTCAGGATGAAGAATTCCAAGAAGACGAGTTCGTTGATGATGAGTTCAAACATGGAGATGTTCATGATGATATTGAACATGAAGATGTTGAAGATCCTTGACAAGGATTCGTGGATTGCGATTCTCCACCGACTTATGATGTCGATATCAATGATGAAGATCTTGTGGGAGATTCTTTGTCGTATGATCACGAGAAAGAATCTGTAGTAAATTGGGTCTCTACAACAATTTATGACGACATCTATCCTAACGAAGAGGACTTATTGAATGAGGTAAGTTTTCTGGTTGATGCAATAAATTTGAGGGTTAAGCATTTTTTTGGTCTTTGAGTTTTGACAACTTTATTTTTGAGTCCCTGAGTTTCAATTCGCATCACAGATGGTACCTCAATTTTGAAAAAAGACCAAATTAATACCTCAGTTAAGTTTTCCATCCAAAAACTAACGATCTACCAAGTGTCAACATTTGAGGTTGACACGTGGCACTATATAAAAAAATTAAAAATCTTTAAAAATTAATTAAAAAATAAAAAATAAAAAATTGAAAAAAAAAAATAAATAAAAAAACAAGGGGGTGGCTCAACCACCCCCTTGGCCAGTCTGGGGTGGTATGGGAGGTGGTTCGGCCACCCCTTGACAAAAAAAAAAAAAAATTCAAGATCGTTTTTGGCCCTTGGGGTGGCCAGACCACCCCCATGGTGGCCAAGGTGAGCCACCCCCTTGTTTTTTAATTTTTTCAATTTTTTTTTAATTTTTAATTAATTTTTAAAGATTTTTAATTTTTTTTTATATAGTGCCACGTGTCAACCTCGTGGCGAGCTGTTAGTTTTTGGACGGAAAACTTGACTAAGGTACTAATTCAATTATTTCTCAAAACTGAAGTATCATCTGTGATGCGAATTGAAACTCAGAGACTAAAATATAAAGTTTCCAAAACTCAAGGACCAAAAGTGTATTTAACCCTAAATTTTATTGAAGAAAATAATGATAACCATGTGTTTAATGAAAGTCCACATAACGAGGGATTTCAGTTGAGTAATGAGGAAATTAGTTATGTTGATTTCATTGGGATTGAAAGATTTCTATCAAATTTACCTAGTATTAAGTTGGATATTGGTTTCGGCGAGTTAGCTGACAATTTTAATTTTTGTAGTCAAGAAAGAATTGATAATTCTTTGAAGACTTTTATAGAGCGTGAATTGGAAAAAATAAATGCAAGACGTGAGAAGATTGATTTATTTCAATTTAGTGTGAGGCTAGTCGTTGTGATGGGTTGCAACTTGTTTCAAGTTACTTTGGTATTGAGAAATACGGGATGGAATGAATTGATCGGCCATCCAAAAGATCGAGGAAAAGAAGATTTGAACTCGAGGACAAATTCTTTCCAACCCGGTGAGACTAATGTAAGAGAAAATCAGACACAATATTTGATGATTATTTCTTGAATAAGATCAGTCTGAGAATGAAAAGGATTGTACAAAATATTTGAAGAATATTTTTAGAATAATATATTTCATGAAAAGAATTGTACAAAATATTTGAAGAATATTTTAGAATAATATATTTTATTTTATGTAATTCGTTTTATTAGGGTTATTAGGGTCTTGCTATTTTTGGTAAAATCCTACTAAAGGTCGAATTTTCAGCTATATTAGCCCGGCTTGTGAGCGTTTTTCCGAGATGACTGATTATTGATAATTTTATTGAAGTTTAGAGATTGTCTCTGTATTTTGGGATAATTTTCTTTGTTTTCTTCTTTGCAAACTACCTATTGAATAGCCTGCAAAATAATCACTATTTTGTCCGGCTTCAAATTGATGCATGAGAAAATTAGACATAATATTTGAAGATTATTTCTTGAATAAGATCTGCCTGAGAATGGAAAGGATCGTACAAAATATTTGAAGAATATTTTTAGAATAATATATTTTATTTTATGTATTTCGTATTATTAGGGTTATTAGGGTTTTGCTATTTTTGGTAAAATCCTACTAAAGGTCGAATTTTCAGCTATATTAGCCCGGTTTGTGGGCGTTTTTCCGGGATGACTGATTATTGATAATTTTATTGAAGTTCAGAGATTGTCTCTGTATTTTGGGATAATTTTCTTTGTTTTCTTCCTTGAAAACTGCCTATTGAATAGCCTACAGAATAATCACCATTCTGTTCGGCTTCAATTGGTATCAACTGATGCAAGAGAAAATTAGACACAATATTTGAAGATTATTTCTTGAATAAGATCAGCTCGAGAATGAAAATGATCGTACAAAATATTTGAAGAATATTTTTAGAATAATATACTTTATTTTCTGTATTTCGTTTTATTAGGATTATTAGGGTTTTGCTATTTTTGGTAAAATCCTACCAAATGTCGAATTTTCAACTATATTAGCCCGGCTTGTGGGCGTTTTTCAGAGATGACTAATTATTGATAATTTTATTGAAGTTCAGAGATTGACTCTATATTTTGGGATAATTTTCTTTGTTTTCTTCCTTGCAAACTGCCTATTGAATAGCCTGCAGAATAATCACTATTCTGTCCGGCTTTACGAGTAACACTCCAAATTAATTGACCTAATTTTAAACGCGTTATAGAATAGTATTGACCATCATCTGAACGGTATGATTTTCCTGACTCCCTACGCAACACACCGCTCAAACGATATCTTCCCCCCATTAGAACGATCCCAAAAAAATCTCACTAATTGTTTCACGGACTTGCTTTTCCTAATTCCCACCTTTTATTCATTGCTCTTTATTTATTATCTTAACCCTAATTTATGACGGGGTATTGCAGTATGTGTCACGTCACACAATTACTTTAAATTATAAATATACCATAAATAAAAATAAGTTAGAAGTATATTTTTTTAAAAATAAAAAATAAAAAAATTAGGATATATTTGTAATTTAAAGTAAATGTGTCATTTAGCATGTATAGTTGGCACATGACGTATCAAAAAAGTCACGTGACATTAACTGAATGGTCTTACATTACATGACATATTGTTAAGTAATTGGATAATATGTAGATGAGTTTATTTAAAACAAGATAAAAAGTCAAGGAACTAATTGTCAAAATTAAAAATATAAAAAATTAAATTAAAATTACAAAAAGGGATATTCTCAAAATTAAATTTAGCTCGTAAGTTTGATCATAATGTTGCCAATCCCATATTCCCATTTGCAATCCAAAGTAATAACTCCGACTTACAAAAAAAAAAAAAAAGAAAAAAAAAAGAAAAAAGAAAGTAATAACTCCGTGTATATTCCACGCTGTTAAAAGAAGTATTGGAGAGCAGAGTGGGAATAATGTGATGGTCTTAGCTTCTATTTTAAGCTCAATTCATTCAACATTGGTTGGCTGGCACAGCGACAGAGAGGACCCCCAGAAAGGAAAAATGATAATACCAAAGTTGTATTTCTTCTCCTCCTCCATCATTCCTTTTGAGAAGTGAGAATGCAAAAGAGAGAGTGGTGATGACTTTGACCTCACCTCTTCATCCTAGATTTCTCATCGGTCTCCGAATCTGAATCAAATTCCAATTCAGTCTCGGAGGATCTGCGACAAACCCCATTTCAGTTCCAGGTCTAATTCTGTTCATTTTGCCCTTACTGAAATCAGACGAAGTAATTGTTAGTCTATTTTTAGTATTATGTTGCCTGAACCCTGCGGGTGCGGGTCCAGCTTGCTTCTGTCTCTGCCGGACGATCTACTTGCCATAATATCCCGGTCCCTCTCTCCGAGGGACCTATGTTTTCTCAGTTTATGCTGCCGGAGTCTGTCTGCTCTCGTGGCCTCCGAAAAGGTCTGGCTCACCCAGTGTGAAATGATAGGCACCGTGCCCCGCAGAGACCTCATTGAGTGGCGACTGGGTGTCTCTTCTTACAAGGCGCTTTGCCGCTTTCTCTTTTGCACTCAGCCATTGATTGGGATTTGGGTTCATCAAAACCCTGAGCTTGGCAACGTAGTCTACGTCATGCCTGGTTTTCTTTCGGTCGTTGGATGCCGGATAATCCCACAAGAGCTTGGTCCATTAGGCATTGAAGACGGCCCCATCCTATGGGCGCCAGTGTTTGAAGTTATTGGCAATTTTGATGGCTCCACCGCATTTTTTCTTCATGGAAGGGAGAACGGACATGACTATGTCTATCCTGGTTCAGTCAAGCCTGTCGAGAGGACTTGCAATGTGCTATTGCTTGAGGTTGGGGCTGAGCAACAAGAAAATGAGTTTAAATTATTGCATAGTAGGAGCTTTATTCAGTATTCGGATAAGGACCTAAGAAAAGTTTGTAGGTCAAATAGTGGAATTTCAATGTCTCAGAGAGTGCTTGGAAAGAATGAGGTGACGGTGCCATTCAGTCGACTAGCTTTTAGTGACAGAAGAAAGTTGCTGAGTATTGTTACCAGCCAAATTCGTCAAAAGCTTCCTCCTGATTCAGCAAACGGGCCACTATTTCCACGGTTAAGGGATGACGAGGAGAAATTTCAGATTGATATGGTGCTCTTAATGGAGCGGAGATCACTGCTTATGCAAATGTGTAAGCTCGATGGTCATCAAATTGATTGGAAGGCAAGTCCTGAACTGCCCTCTGATCCTAACCAGTTGGAATTGAGCCAGATCAGAAAGAGTCTTGATCGTCCAAGTGCTTCTTGCAATTCTATTAATGATGATGATGATGGCCACGCAAAATGCACCAGGAAAAAAACTCTTGGTGGGTACCTTAGGGGCCTTAAACAGATCATGGGGAGGTCCAGCTCGATAATTGGCGGCGCTGCAATTTCGAAGAATGGTTCTTCGAGCAGTGAGAATAAGCATGCCCATCTTCATGAGTTTTTGAGGTCAGGTGATACGATAAAACTTACATTACATGCGACCTCTGTCAAGTTATCTTCTTATCGAGCATGGCCTAACATGCATGACAATCGGTTTGCCCTTTACAAGTTGCCCATGAGGGTCCCAACGGTTGACCATGAGTATGCTGGTTTATGGGGAGGCACTTTTGGTTGGCCTCCTGGGAGGCCTACGAAAGACAAGCCTGGAAAGGCACTCTTCTTTCTTCTGCTTTCTTATGAGGAGTCCGAAGGGCAACGGCATCTTATTGCGACCAAAATATTGGAAGGCACCCATTATGTTCTGCATCCTAATGGCTCAGCAATGTTTATAGTTAATATGGATGAACCGTCATTTGATGCATTTCCATGTGATAGTGATGCAGATTCTCTTCCTGTGAACATAAATCATGCTTTTACGGGAGAGGGTATTGCAAATGGTTATGGATTCAGATATCCTGGCGCCAAGCCTGGTTCCCTCTTTGCATTTCAAAATGGTCTCCTTGCTTTCATTTGGAAAGAATCCAGGGTAGTCTTGACCTTGCAGAGACTTAACTTGCAAGAGCTGCTGAAGAAAGGTGTACGAGTGCCTGCACTACCTCCAATTGCCAACTTTTCATACTTGACTAGGTCATACTCGAATGTGTTTGCGGGCTTATCAAACACCTCAACTTGTCTGTCTTCACCAAGGTTTGGCTTAGCCCTTAGATGAATTCTGATATGGTCTTCATAGTGATATGCATTAGCTTGTCTATGGTACTTAATTTCATAAAGTCCTTTTTTATGAAAATTTGCTTCATAGACTATAAACGCTTTTTGATATTTGTGGTGGTTACTCTTGACTGTTCCTTCTTAATATTAAGTGATGTGGACATATCCAATGAGAAAGGTTGACAATTTTGTATGAGTTACAGAAGTATGAACATGTACACGGTTACTGAGGCCGACAGCAAGCACCTGGGTTTTTTGAGGCTTGTTTCTTGTGGAAACAGCATGAGAAACACGAATAATTGCTTATGCAGTTAAACTCTTGAACTTTGTGACATTCAGAATTTATGGGAGATTATACAAAATCAGTGTTTAGGATTAACTTTATAACATCATCATTTATATGCTGCAAATCCACAACCTCCTCTTCAATGGCAATTTCTCCTCTTTATCTTGCTTTCTGTTCTTTTCCACCCTAATGACTTACTTTCATGAATGGGATCTGCTGATACAGGACATGAAGCAGTTTATCTATTTTCTAAAGTATATTTGTGTGTCATTCTTGCAGTACTGGCAAGACAAAATGGGTGTAGCCTTCTTTTGGGTTTATGCAAGGTTTATCTTATCATAACTTCAGTGTGAGATTTAGATACAACTTGGCTTCGCATCGTTCACTGACTTTATAAGTGATTTTAGGGAAGTTCAAAATTTAGTTATTTTTGGAATGGTAGCGCAAATGTAACTAGCGCTTTCTCAGGGTCGTTGTAAATGATATCGGAGTTGGAGCACTGCATGACATGGCCCTGATGAGGACGTCAGAGGTTTAAGGAGGAAGATTTTAACACTCCGGTCCTATATTGGGAAAATGAGTAACCCACATAGAGTGAGTGGTCTATAAAGACACTAATAGATGTTTAGTCTCACATTGCTTACTTATTAGGTGAAACTGAGCTGTATAAGTGACTCTAGAGAATCTCCAAATTGACTAGTCATTTTAAGGTAATAACGCAAATGTAGTTAGCGCTTTCTTTGGGCCGTTGCATTGTCTAACTTATTAAGAGTGGGGTTTCCTTAAAGCTCCATCATGTTTCATCATCATTCATGCGCTTTACATTCTAACATGGTCTATGCAGCTGTAGCTGCTACAAATTCACTTGGAAGAATTGAAATGTG
The DNA here is from genome assembly GCF_958979055.1 of Alnus glutinosa. Lineage (NCBI taxonomy): Eukaryota > Viridiplantae > Streptophyta > Magnoliopsida > Fagales > Betulaceae > Alnus > Alnus glutinosa. Next base: position 13,542,675 of record NC_084899.1, on the reverse strand, counting down.
AAGATTTTTGTCAGTTCATCAGTTAGAGAGTGGTGTGTGAAATTCAAAATTTGATTAGGAAAAAGAAAAGTTGTTACTGACCATAGTTACAGATATAAGATTTCTTCGTAACAGTTATGGGTTCAATTTGAGAAATTGTCAAGAACTTTATTGGGGATGCTGATTAGAATCTATGATTTAAATAAATATTACAGTGCCTTTAATTTTGTAATTAAATATGTTAACTGAAAATTAACTTATTATTTTTCAAATTATTGTCCCCCTAGAGGGACTTCAAATCTTTTTGAGGTGCACAAGGGTGCAGGAATACATAATTTATATGGTATCCTTTACATATGCTCAAACACTCTTTTTCAGGCCTCTACCAAACTCCCACTGTGGTTGTTGGGTATCATTTTTGACGTAAGAGCACTAGCAACAAATACTCTAAAGCCTGTTTCCTTTCCTATATATAGGTAAAATCTTAAAAAAAAAACAGAACAAAAAAGCATCTACTACAAATGCCCTAAAGGTTCCCTAAACCATCGGGTAGCTATAGTGCTACCCAATGGATTATTATAATCCTAAAAGAACACGCTCTCCCTCCTCTCACCTCTCACGTCTCCCAATCCCTTCATCTTCTTCTCCTCTCATGTCTCTCTCTCTCTCTCACTCACATTCTCTCTCCTCTCCCATTCTGCAGTGGCTACTGGGATGCTAGAAAAGATTTGCATATTGCCTGCTTGAAGAATCAAAATCCTATTCTACCTACAATGCTAAACCATGATCAGATTCATGCACTAATCCACCAATATGGACCCACTGTATTTTTTCATCTTGAAAAGCTCTTCTTGCCGTCTTCCGATTCATGGTTATTCAAAAATGAAGCACTGTTGTTCAGATCTGGCATTTTATATGGTGAGGCTATTGATGCAAGCGGCTTAAATTTGCCAGGTGGAGGAACAAATGATGGGGAGTTTTGGAGAGAGATTGAGAGACAACGACGAGAGAGAGAGAGAGAGAGAGAGAGAGGGAGACGTTCTTTTTGGAATAAAGAAAAAAAAAAGTAGAAGTAAAAAATATTATTTTAATGATATAGGAAATTAGAAAAGATTAAGGGAATCTATTATGGGGTGTATTTCAATAGGGAAGCAAAAAGTAGTTTAACTTTTTAAATTTAGAGAAAATTGTTGGGTGTCTGTTGCTAGTGGTATAACGTGTGGAAAATAAAAGTGGAGGTAGATCATGAGATCAGAAGAGATTAGGCTCTTTTATCAACATTCTTGTTTTCTGTTTTCAAAAGAAAAACATTAACAAACAACTCAAAACACTCTAAAAAAACACAAAAAACAGTTTTCACTTTTATGTTACATCATAACACCTTTTCAAATTAAAAACAAAAGAACACTTCTCAAAACACATTAATAAACAAAGCCTATAGTTTTTGGCTCTGTTTTGTGATGCTGAACATTGTTTAATTTCGGCTTTCGGAATGATAAGACTCTCATAGCTAACATTTGACAAATACCTCTTGCTTAATGCTTATGGTCTGCGAATGTAACTTACAGCTGTACAATTTTTGTTTTCTGTTCGCTTGTTGCATGAGTTGGAATCCTCCACTTCATTGTATGCTTAGGTTTGATAGGTCAAGAATGAATAATATGATTAAGAAACAGGGGTATCCTATTGTTTGATGAAGGAAAGTCGAGAGATAGGTTCTGGTACTTTCAGCATAAGAACACGTATTGTTAAGAACAAGATAAGGAAACTGGCACCCTAATTTTGCTTCTTGCCTTGTCTTCTTTGGGCATCATACTTGCAAGAAAACATGACTCAGCCAATTGACATTGACTTTTTTTTTTTTTTTTGCTAGGTCCTCAGCCAACTGATATTTTGTCCATCCTTCCTAGGAGGTTTCATTTTGGATATAATAAGCAAATGGATTCTTGATAAATTCAAGTAAGCTTTCTGGAATCTGAGACATATCTGCTACTTAGGGAGTTGTTGAAGCAGAACTTTTCTTCCCAATCTGATTGATGCTACACTGATAATATGAGTGTGATATTATTTCTTTTATTCTCAAGTCACCAACTGAATGAGCTTTTGAGGTGTGGTACCATGTTTATCTTTGACAGGCAAAAACACTTCAAAGTCAGATATAGGCATTTGAATTACGGTTAAAAGATTTAATGAAATGTTGTGCTGCCATCGTTCTGATTCGTCTTATAGTTACATAAAATTGCAAATTCCCCGGCTGCTTTGATGGTTCAATGACTTCGGGTTTCATCTATCCGGCCAATCATTTAATGCTCCTAGTTGCTGCTAAGTTCAGATGGATGCAATCTTCTGTTGCATGTGAAATGAAGCGTTAAGCGAGTTTAGATTGCAGATTGTTTAGATGACAATAAGAGGCTGGTTAAAAGTACATCACCCAGTTTTCTAATTGCATGTCGCAGCGAGGGGAACCTGGTAAAGTTCTTCGTGCACTAAAAAACAGAACCGTCCTCTGTTTTTCAATTTTTCTCGTACATTATGTTTGGGGGTATATATATATATATATATAGGAAATGAATGAATTAAGATGGAGTGGGATAGAAAGTATTGTCATGTTTTCCTTTCAATTTATTTCGTAGTTTATTAAGGAATGAAAAAGAAAGAAACTTGTAATTTGACGATGATGCCAATCTCTTTTGTTAATTTCTTTTATCAAATAGGGGTAGAAGTTTTATTTCTTTATAATCAATAGAAGGAATCCGCTGGCTTAAGCAATGAGAAAGTTTTTCTTCAAATTATAGGAAAATTCTTTCAACTCAGCTTATAAAAGTCATGTGTCTCTTATCATATAAAAAGTACGTGTTCTTTTATTGATGTAAAAAATTCGTATTAGAATTTCTTCTTAGTTAATATTATTAAAAATTATGTTTTCTCACGTGCTTAAGAAATATATGACATCTTTCTTTCCCTTAGGCATGGCCTCTTGCAGCTTAAACAAAAATATGAATCAATAAGATGGTATATGCCTTTGAATTTTATTTTATTTTTATTTTTATTTTTTTTGTCTTTATCAATCCTCGACATAATTTTGTAATGTAGGACAAATTTTATAATTTTGGATGATTAAACAAATCAAGTTCTAAATGCTTTAACTAAAATTTTAAATTAATTTTTTGTTACTAAAAAAATCAGGAGGATAATACTTTTTTGCAAGACTACGCTTATCATCAATTTTAAAAAATTTATAATAGGCATCATTTGATCCAAAACTAAACTAGACTATGTGACGTAAAATGTTTTTTTTCAACGTTTGGTTAGTACGAAAAATTAAAAATAGTATGGCCGGCAACATCTGATGACAGTAAAAAATGGACAGTTACATTGGGCAAACACCAGTGGCGGTGAACGACAGAGGATTCTGGCAAACTTCGGTGACGGTTTCAGGCAAGCTTTGATGGCGGCACAACTGTCGGCCACCGAAAGGCGGGACGTTTCATTGCTACTGTTCATAGCTAAAGTGAGACGTTTCAGCAGTTCTATGCATAATGACGACAACGAAAGGCGAAAATGTAAAAAATCTAGTTTCGCATTCCAAAAGATTCGGATAGAAATCAACGAATGTCGTCAATTTTATGAAGACTTTGGCTGATGAAAGTCGAGAAACGTATCACTCTAATTAAACAGTGCCCTCATCACCAGTACTGATTATTGGTATTTTATTTGGTAAGTCATTGATTATAGGTCAAATCCAAGATTTGCAGCAAATTATAGTATTATACAACAATATTCTATACACTGGAATGGAGAGGACCGTAACCCTATTACCCCAATCTCTCAGCTGGGATTTGTTTCTATACATATTGTTACAAAAAGAATAAAAGGAAATAAACATCTGTAATTTTTTCTTTCTTGGCAGAAAGCCATATTTCGGGTCATTGATTAGCTTGAAACCTCATCCAAAAGCTTATATTTCCAGCGACCTCCAATGGCAGTAAACAACGGCTGAAGACTTCTAGTGAATACTAGTGGTGGTGACCAGCGGAGGATTTCGACGAGTTTCGGCAGCCAAAGGCTTGATTATGGTGAACTCTGGTGACAGTTTCTGGCAAACTCTAGCGGCCGACGGTGGATTCAAACAACCTTTGCGCGCGCTTAGAAGAGGATTTTTGGCAAGCTTCGGCAGTTGGTGGCTATTTCCAGCCGAGGTTTCATGCGCGATCCGACAGAGGTTTCTAGCAACCTCCAGCAACGGTTTCCAACGACAACAAAGAATGAAATGTGAGAAAGTGCGTGCAATAAGGAGAAGCTTAAACTCGGAAAATAATTTATGGTTTTAAGAAAGGAAACCATTTTATGGAAATTAAAGAAGGTTTTTTGGTCAACTGAAAATGTTTTCGGTTTGGCCACGATTTTTTATCTTACTAAACACTAGAAAATAGGGAAAATGTTTCCAGAAAACATTTTACTTTGAAATAAAAAAGAGCATAGTGTCAAAAGTTCCATCATCCTTCCACTTTAATTCAATTTATTATATCTTTCTAAACATCATCGCCAGACGGTTAGTTTTGAAGAGTTTTTGGGCATAATTTCAATGACAAATACTACCATTTTAATGCGGAGAAAAAATGTTATACATATCTACAATTTAGTCATAGTTGTCTTTCATATGGTCTACCCAGGATATTAACCATTTTCTGTCAGGGTTGACGCTGTCTCGAGGGACCTGTAATACAACACTGGTGCCCCAGATATTGTACGTATACCATCATATACTAGTAGCCTGACTGAGTCCGACCTCGGGTGGCCCATGCTACTAGCAAATCTGTAATTGTGATCCCCATTCGTAAATGGTACGCCGATCACCATAACAACCATTAGATCCAAGGCCCATCATAACATCAAAGTAACCTCTATGACTATAAGGTTAAACTTGTACAGTAAGCTCATAGCCGTTCTACAGCACGTACCAGTGTAACATGTCATATGATGCAAGTAATATAGTTTGTTTATTCAAAAATAGGTAATATTTGTCTCGTGACAGTTGTAAGAATATTAAGGAACTTTAACAAGCTTATGTCATGCTGTTAATATTTTATATTGGCAACATTTTGGTTGACAAAAACACTTTATGTAACGGATGTTTTTTAATAGGATTATCGGTTTTATTCAGAGTCTTCAAGTAATATAGATAGTGTCTCATTTCATGCCATGTGTATGTTTACAAGTTTCTAAGAAGATGTCCATGAAGATTCCATGCAATTTCCAAGTCAGTAAAGCTGGTTCCTGTGCAACCATCCGGACTGGCCTTTGAAGGCATTCGGATGCGCCACAATGTCTAGAAGCTTCAGCGTTGAAGAACATCCGGACGTCAAGGCAACACCGTCCGGACGCTAGGTCAAGCTATTCAGAATTCGAGTAGAAATTGGTGTTAGTTTGTAATTGGCCACATTATGTTGGACAAAATCACTTCGTTATAAATATGCTTTTTAACAGGGATTTCACTATTCAGAGTACTTCAAGAAGATTCTACGCAGATTACAAGTCAAAAAATTCGATTCCATGTAAGCCGTCCGGACGCCCAGCTGTCCAAAGCTTCAGCCGTCCTGATGACGTGTCATACCGTCCGGACGCTCATCAGACTAAAGCATCATCCGTCCGGACGACGTGGATTCCCGTTCGGACCTTCCTCTGTGCCGAGAAGCTTAGAACTGCTCCAGCTTGCATCCGTCCGGACGTTTCAGCAGCCCATCCAGACAACTCTCAGTGTTCGACCAAGCTTCAGATTTTCTTTCCAAAATCAAATATGGGAAGATTGCTGTAACTGTCCAGACGACGTGGATTCCCGTCCGGACGCGCTACTCCTTAAGGCAAGTTCGCAATTCAAATTCAACCGCCCGGACGCCAGCCTACCATGGTTCGGACGCGCGTATGACACATATGGAAATTGCGTGCAGCAGATCACCCGTCCGGACGGCCATCCTCCTGGTCCGGACACGCGAAGCCTTTATAAGGAAATTACTTGCAGCGGACATGCGACCGTCCGGACGTCAGTGCCTCACCATCCAGACACGGCTCTCAAACAGGAAAGATCTTCAACGAAATTTTCAGAATTTCGGTCGCACAGTTGTCCGTCCAGACGGTGCCTAGCTTTATCAAGCCAGACGCTCATTTGAGCCCTCAGCTTCTAAATAGAGGCCCCTATGCTTGAGAATTGCAAGAATTTGGTATTGAATTCCACTATTGCTTAGAGAATTATTTTGTGAGGTTATTGAGCTGAATTGTTCTCTCTAAAGCTGTTGTTGTGTGTGTTGTTTCTGCACTTAAACTGAAGTTTATCTTAAGGGTCAGCCCTAAGGTAAAAGATTTCATTGAAGACCCCTTCAGGTAGGAGACCTGGTTGGGAGGCATTCGTGTTAGGCTACACGTTAGAGTGCAAGGTACGACCACTGCATAAAGGTTATGTGAGTGCTACTATCTTGTCACTAGTCTTGTCTTCTGAATAGTGGATATCCGGGGTTTGGTTGCCTCGGAGTGATTTTTCTCATCTTGAGTTTCCACTTCGTTAACAAAAATTCTTGTGTTATTTATTTTTCGCATTGTTAATTTTTGTTAACACTTTGTGCACACATTTGCTTTATTTTAGAAGTCAATTTCATTTTTCAATTGGTATCAGAGCTTGGTACACTCTGATATTTCTTGAGTGTTATTTTTGACTTCTAAATTTTGATATGTCTCAAACTCTTAATTATGTTCCTACCTTTGACGGCTCGAACTATGGCTATTGGAAAGCACGCATGCGGTCCTTTTTAAAATCTATTGACTGTTGGAATATTGTTGAAACTGGTTGGACTAAACCAGACGATACAACGCTTGAACTAGTCCCTCAGAAAAACGCACGACTTTCTAATGACAAAGCCCTCCATGCTCTGTGTCAAGCACTTTCACCATCTGAATTTGCAAAAATTTCAAACTGTGAATCTGCTAAAGAAGCGTGGCAAATTTTGGAAACAACATATGAAGGCACAAAGCTTGTAAAATCTGCCAAACTTCAAATGTTGATTTCCAAATTTGAAAAAATTAAGATGTTGGAAGAAGAGACATTTGGGGGGTTTTACTCCAAGATGAGTGACCTGAGAAACCCCATGGTAAGTCTCGGGAAGCCTGTCTTGGATGTAAAACTCATCCGAAAGATTCTAAGATCTTTGCCTGAGCGTTTCAGGATCAAGGTAACTACTATTGAAGAGAGCAAAGATCTTGAAGAAATGAAGATTGAAGAGTTGGTGGGATCTCTTCAAACTTATGAGTTGTCTCTGCCCCCGGTCAAGAAGTTGAAGACCATTGCCCTGAAGGCTTCCAAGAAAAAGGTAGAAGCTTCATCTGAAGAAGACTCTGAGGAGGAAGGAAAAGTTGTGGCTATGCTAGCCAAGAATTTCAGAAGACCAATGAGAGACAACCGATTCAAAAAGAAAATTTTTGAAAAAGTGAAGAAAGCTCCCAAAGAAGCTGAACCTGAGGAAGAAGAAAAGAAGGATCCCAGAGGGCCCAGATGTTATGAATGCTCAGGTTTTGGGCATATCTGAGCCGATTGCCGAAATCTTAAGAAGGGCAAGGGGAAGGCTTACAATGTAACTCTTAGTGATGAGTCGGAAGATGAAGCTCCTGAGTCTGAGAAATTTCTAGCCTTTGTAGCTCCACTCGTTGAGGAGGAAGACTCTTATTACTCTGAGCATAGTGATGATGGGGAAGAGCTCAAGGAGGCTTACAAGACTCTCTACATAGAGTATGAAAAGCTGAGGGAAGGTCGAAAGCAGAATATTCATGATCTGAAAAGTCTACAGACTGAGAAAAGTTCATTGCTGCATAGGATACAAGAGCTCGAGGAGAAGCTACTAGAGACTCAGCTCCAGTTAGAAAGAGTCACTGATGAGAAACTGACTCGTATGTTGTTTATTCAGAAGAGCCCAACTAACAAGACCGGTCTCGGGTATGTAGCTCCCTCTTCTGATGCTCCCTCTGCTTCAAAGACTGTTTTTGTGAAACCTGCAGTGCCAGAGCCTCCTTCCACTGCTGAAGATAAAGGGAAAGACAAGATTAATGATGATGTTCCAGGCACTCAGAAGCCTCATTCCATCAGAAGATCTCCTATATGCCATCATTGTGGTCTGAGTGGGCATGTCCGACCCCAGTGCTCCCTTCTGAAAGCACAGAAAGCCAAGGCCAAGAAAGAAGTGCCCAGACAAGCTAATCATGGCACTAGACCTCAGACCCAGCATCAGAATCTAAGGTACCAGGCACCTTACCAAGCTTCATGGAGGCAAGCACCAAGGTATCAAGCTCCTCAATATCAAGCTCCTTGGTCTCATGCACCTAGATTCCAAGCATCTCAGCATCAGCGGCCTCAGCAGCGATTTGTTCCAGCCAATCAGAGTGGCACCTCAAAGACCAAATCTAAGCTGTTTAGAAGGCCTCAGAAGGTGGAAGAGGAACAATAGCACAGTGAGCCACCTATCTGGATGCAGAGCATGATGGAGTGGATGGATCAGCAAATGAAGTCCTACCAGCAATCTCCCACAGGAAGGCAGGCTTGGGTCAAGAAGAAGAATAATAGTCACCCCATGAGGGGGAATGAATGCACCTAGCAAGAGAAAGTGCCTAATCCTAAGGCATCAGGTTTGATTGCTTGCACTTTTACTTGTTATATTTGTGTGCTTACTATGCAATCTAGGAACCAGCTTGTTTTGCCCCTATGTCTCGTCAGAGAGCATTGCAGGTACTTGTTGGGGAAGACAGGAAAAGCAGGTCGAGTGACTGTTTTTCTGTATTGGCATCATCGAGCTGTCACAGGTTTGATCGTGCCTTGCATATGATGTTATTTCCATATTGCATGTGTTTAATAATAATGTAATAAAAAAAAATTCTTTTTGGGGAGAATTTGCAGGATATTTTTTTTCTTGGCATATAAGATATTGCATGTGTTTTCACCTGATATCTCAATTATATATGTATTAATTTACTTTGCTTAGATGTAATTGAGAGTTTATGTCTATAATCTGCCAAGTGTTTTCCTGTATATACAATAGTAAGATAGCTTCTTTCCTCATGCGATGAAAATGTGCACTATCCACGACTCCCCTAAAGGTACATCTTTCCTTCTCTGACTTTGTGTTTCTAGAATATTTTTTGGATAAGAGAAGAGGTCTTTGATAAGATGGCCAAATTGACCACATGCTAGTTGAACCTAGAATCTAAAAACTCTGGCATTCTCTCTAGGTTGCAGCACCATAAGAATCAAGCAGTAAAACTTATGAATTCTGCGCTGTAATTGTATATTCACTGCTTATGTGCTGAATTTGCAATATGCCTTGCCCTCTACGTGCAAGTAAAAATTTACCTTGTCCTTCTTAGTACAAGTAAAACAATTGTGTGCTGCATCTTAGGGGGAGTGTATCAGATGAGGGTGACTAGGCCCTAGTAAGGTATAAGGTTTGACTTTTGACTTATTTTTCACTGATTTTCTCTCTTGTCTAGAAAATATGGTTGTTATTTGTCATATCATTAAAAGTTATACCTTGTGGGTTAAGTCTTCACACACACACGCATTGCATGAGTTGAGTCGTCTATTTAAATTTTCTGTGTCCAAGAAAATATTTGTGCTGATTGAACTCTCAACTCTCTTTTATATCTCTGCTTAGTTTTGAGATGCTCTTTGATTGTGTTATTAGTGGATTATACATGCGTGTTCTGAAACTGACTTGAGAAAAATTAAATTCTGCAAATTTTCTTCAGTTTTCTGTTTTTCAGTGTGAAGCGTCCGGACGGTCTCTCTTGGCGTATGGACGGGAGTAGCTCAGTCGGCCGGGCAGTTATGTTCATGTCCGGACGCGTGCGGCAACAACTGCCGGACGGTAAGGTTACTCGTCCGGACGCGCACGACCTGTCCGCTTATTTTCGAGGCAGTGCGCGTCCGAACGGCGTTAATGACCCGTCCGGACGGGGACCCCACATGCTCTATATATACCCTGGTCGCCATACTTTCTCCCTACCCTACCAAAAAGTCTTCTTTTGGCCTCTAGTGAGTAATTTCTTGCAAGCTTTTGGCATTATCTTGCCCTTTCTTATCTTTTTGTGCATTACTCTCACATTCCAGGTATTTTTCTAGACCCGTCCGGACAGGGACCCCACAGGCTCTATATATACCCTGGTCGCCATACTTTCTCCCTACCCTACCAAAAAGTCTTCTTTCGGCCTCTAGTGAGTAATTTCTTGCAAGCTTTTGGCATTATCTTGCCCTTTCTTATCTTTTTGTGCATTACTCTCACATTCCAGGTATTTTTCTAGTCTTTTTCTCTTCAGTTTATTTTTAACTGTTAGAATATTGATTTTTTTTGGAATGTTGTTGAGAATATGAGATGCATGTGTGTGATATCTGCTGTGTTGAGACTATTTGTGGTAGTATCTTTGGGGACTACAGTGTGATATTTTTTGTCTGTACTTTTAGAACAGTCATTTTTACTGCCGTTATAATGCTCAAATTTTGTGACCTAACAAGAATATTTTTGGATTATCTGTCTTGCCAAATCTTGTTGGTCTCTTTTGCAGAATCATGTATGCAGGCAGTCCATAGCGCAGAGTTCGTCAGAGGAAAGAGGGAGATAGGGCGGCTATCAAAATCAAAATCATGGACTGCCCAGTCATTGCCGAGCGGAATGTGGTCCGCTTTGACATTATGGTGGCACCTCTGGATAGTATCCATGACACTATCCAGACATATCATTGGGGATATCTGCACAGCTGCGCCTGTGTTGTGTACACCAGGCTAGTGAGACTTTTCTATGCCAACCTAGAGATGGTGCAGGACGATGACCGCGGGTTGGTGCTTCAGTCCACTGTTCTTGGGCATATTATCACTGTTGATCCCCAGATCATCAGCCAGGTCATAGGAGTACCTGTCCTTGAGATGCCCGGCTATTAAACTCCTGGATTATATTACTCTGTTTACCCTGGTCCTTTTGAGACCGTTAGGGGGACTAATTTTTTATGTGGTTATTTTTATTACTCTGTTTTACCCTTTGTCCATTTGTGACAAAAAGGTGGAGTAATTTTTATTTTTGGACCGGGATTGTATTTCTAACCGGTCAAGTGATTTTTGTCCCAGAATGGCCAAATGGGGAGTTTGTTAGTTTGTAATTGACTACATTCTGTTGAACAAAATCACTTCGTTGTAAAGATGCTTTTTAACAGGGATTCCACTATTCAGAGTACTTCAAGAAGATTTAGCGCATATTACAAGTCAGAAAAATTTGATTCCCTGTCAGCCGTCCGGACGATGTGTCATCCCGTCCAGATGCCCAGCTTTCCAAAGCTTCAGCCGTCCGGACGACGTGTCATACCGTCCGGACGCTCATCAGACTAAAGCATCATCCGTCCGGACGACGTGGATTCCCATCCGAACCTTCCTTTGTGTCGAGAAGCTTCGAACTGCTCCAGCTTGCATCCGTCCGAACGTTTCAGCAGCCCGTCCGGACGACTCTCAGTGTTCGACCAAGCTTCAGATTTTCTTTCCAAAATCAAATATGGGAAGATTGATGCAACCGTCTGGACGCTAACCTACCATGGTCCGGACGCGCGTATGACAGATATGGAAATTGCGTGCAGCAAATCACCCGTCCGGACGGCCATCCTCTTGGTCTAGACGAGCAAAGCCTTTATAAGGAAATTACTTACAGCGGACATGCGACCGTCCGGACGTCAGTGCCTCACCGTCCGGACGCAGCTCTCAAACAGGAAAGATCTTCAACGAAATTTTCGAAATTTCGGTCGTACAGTTGTCTGTCCGGACGGCTTATGGCCACCGTCCAGACGTCACCCAGCTTTATCAAGCCAAACGCTCATTTGAGCCCTCAGCCTATAAATAGAGGCCCCTGTGCTTGAGAATTGCAAGAATTCGGTATTGAATTCCACTATTGCTTAGAGAGTTATTTTGTGAGGTTATTGAGCTGAATTGTTCTCTCTAAAGCCGTTGATGTGTGTGCTGTTGCTGCGCTTAAACTGAAGTCTATCTTAGGGGCCGGCCCTAAGGTAAAGGATTCCATTGAAGACCCCTTCAGGTAGGAGACCTGGTTGGGAGGCGATCGTGTTAGGCTACACGTTAGAGTGCAAGGTACAATCACTGCATCAGGAGTATGTGAGTGCTACTATCTTGTAACTAGTCTTGTCTTCTGAATAGTGGATATCCTGGGTTTGGCTGCCCCGGAGTAGTTTTTTTCATCTTGAGTTTCCACTTCGTTAACAAAAATTCTTGTGTTATTTATTTTCTGCATTGTTAATTTTTGTTAACACTTTGTGCACACACTTGCTTTATTTTAGAAGTCAATTTCATTTTTCAATTGGATTTCATGTTCAGACACGGATCGGGAAACAGTAACCGCCCGGACGGAAGGGCAACACCTTCTAGACGCTTTTTCAGGTTTCCAGGAAGATTTCTGCACATGTCTCATTGTTTTTATCATAACTCTCTGCTCAAGTATCGGATTGAGACAAAATTGGTGTCGTTGGAAAGATAAGAAAAAATTATACAATTTGAATGTTCGGACGGCCAATAGAAACGTCTAGAAGGCCTACCGTCCGGACGGAAAGAGAGTAGCGTCCAGAATTAGAGAAAGTTTCGGAATTCCTTTTCAAACACGGAAACAGTTGACTGTCCGGAGGCCCAAAACTGCCTACCGGACGCACGTGCCAGAGACTCTGAATTTGAGTTGAAAAAGGATTTGTAAGCCTATATAAAGAGGGCTCTATGCATGTATTATGTACAGAATTCGATATTCAATTCTCTTAGCTTTGAGAGGGTGTTTAGGGAGAATTGAAGATCCGCTAACTCTCAAGCCGTTGCCGGTGTATGCTACTTTGTTCGTGTGAAGTCTATCTTAAAGGTCGGCCATAAGGTAAAGGATTTCATCAAAGACTCATTCAAGTAGAAGACTTGGTTGAGAAGCGTTCACGATGAGCTTCGTGTTATAGTTAAAGGTATGACTACTGCAATAGATTTTGTGAGTACGAGTGCTTTGAACTTGCTTTGTTTTTGGATAGTGGAGTTCCTGGGTTTGGTTGCCCCGGAGTGATTTTTCTCTTCACAGAGTTTCCACTTCGTCAACAAATATCTTGTCTCTTTTATTTTCTGCATTTAAGATATTTTATTGCACACGAACACACACTTGTTTTTTTTTAGAAGTCATTATTTATTTTTCACATGCCATTAAAGGAAATAAAGTATGCTAAGTCAGCTGAGATATCGCATAGTAAAATAAGGTCAGTTTTGTAAGTATTTATTTACTTCGTTCGGTCATCCATAAGTTTAGACATCTTGGATTCTTGTTATTGCGAAACACCCTATCCTACTAAATAACCACTTAAAAATCTAACCTAAATACATAATAACTTAAACTATAATTAAAACCCTAAGTCCATGGTTCTGAGCACCTTCGAACGTTTGACCTAGGGTATTGATAGTTCGTTCCATGGGTATCGAACGTTCGTTTAGGGGCTGTGTAACGTTCGATGGTACCAGAATGTGTGAAAAACTTAGATCTTCTACCCAAAACATACGAAACCTTAAATTATGATTATAATCAATCCTAATAACGCATGTTAACACATATCCATGTGATGGATCATAAAATCTAAGAGTAATTTTACAAATCCTTTGAAATATCAATTTCTTTTAAAAAAGGAACTATTTCTAAACCCATCATTCTAAAAATATATTAAATCAAAATGACAAGATAATGGTAACATAAAAACAAGCTTAGGACTATGCTTACCTTGATGAGGTGAATTAACTTCCCAAACTCATTCTTTTCTCTCTAGAATCTCTCTCTACAAGAAGTTAGGGTTCATAGGCTGCATGGGAGGGAAATGGTTCGTTGAGGACGTAGGGGGGGGGGGGGGGGGGGCTGTATTTATAGGGGGATAAGTGGATAAGATTGGATGAGTATGATTTTTATCCTTCAGACACGATTAAACATTCATGACGTACTTCAAACGTTAGCAAAAACGATACGTAGAACGTTCACTGAGTGGATAAGATAAGGGTTGCGTCAGCTAGGGCAACCATCGAACGTTTTTGATAGAGTTTCTTTGAATATTCCAAGGAACACGACGAATGTTCGAAGTGGCTCATACATTCGGATTTTGAATTTTGGGTGACATAAATTTGGTTCATTCATGTTCATTTTAAATTTTGTAAATTATTGGTATTTATGCGGGCAATGCAGACGCTGGGCTAAGTTCTTCGGTGAAAAAGACGAGCTGAGCGGAGGATCAGCGGGATGGAGTGGCTTGACAGTGGTGGAGGCGCAGAGGAGCACGGTTGGAGCGTTGGCACTACTGACGAGGGAGGGAAAACACCAAAATAGCAAAAGGAAAAGGGGAAAAACCAAAGAAAATGGAGACAAAAAGGGGCAAGGGAGGAGGGAGGAAGAAAACTCCATCCTTCCTCCCCCAGAACATCTGCAAGAAGCGGTGAAAGGCCTCACAAGTAGGTGACAGGTTCTCTACTAGAAAGAAGGGGAAGCTTCTTTATCAAACACGAGAGAGAAGCAATAATTTTTTTATTTTTTTCCCAATCCAATGCTTATCATGATTTTTGAAATATCGTGATATGTTATTTATCATATATTTAAATTTTTTTTTTTTTTTTTTTTTAAAAAAAAAAAAAAAAAAAGAAGCTCTTGTAGTTCTTGTGGAGGGGGGGGGGGGGGTTGTGTAGAAAAATGATTTCTTCTTTTTTTTACTACCATTCTTTTGTTCATCTTATTTTCGTTTGCAAAATATAAACACATATAAACATCTCTCTCATACAGAAAAGCCCACCCACCACCCCCCACTTATCTCATTCTCTCCCCCAAAAGCTTTAATATATTATCTATCTATAAATACTCCATATGATAGTTCAAAACCCTAAATTGAACTAAGGATTGATGGAAATTAAATTGAAAATTGAAACCCATTTCCAAGTATGATATGGCCTCCCAAAAGATTGAACCAACAGCTCCACACAAACTTACTTAGCAAATTAACCCACAGCATGCACCAACATCCAAAGCCGATTTATTTTTAATATGATATTTCATAATATGATAACTAGATATTTTCTAAAATTCGTTCATTTTCTTCCTCAGTTTCTGAACCTAATTCAAAACCATCCCAAGGATGGGATATTCTGGGAGCAAGGGAAGGGAAAGGAATGATGTGTTTGGAGCAAAATTATGTTTGAAAGAAAGGTCCAAACTTGCAACTCATTATACTTAAGTTAATTAAAAAATAACTGAAATAGTAAAACGGTTTATGGCTAAAAAAATGCTGTTTTGGATTTTTATGAAAAACAATTAGCGGTTAATAATTGCATAACCAGGGGCGGAACCAAAATTTTTGGTAAGGAGGAACGAACTTATATAAATACATAACTACATAACTACATAGATACATGTAGTTTTTCTCTGTACGTGTTTATGTAAAATAAAAAAAATATAAAAGCCTTAAATTTAATTCCATATTAATTTGTATAAGTCATATTAAATTGTTCTTGTCAAAATGCCAAATTGATGGTACCATTAAAAAAAAAATGGAAGAGCCATGAGAGATTTCTCTATCACTTCACTTGGAATCTTAAAATCAGAAATGAATGATTGAATCCTAGACATCAAGACTACTAATAAGAGATTTCTAATCAAGAAAAGCTATTATCAAACTACCAAATGAAAACCATGCTAAGAATTTATAAATAGAAAGCAATATATTCTATATACATCAGTAACATTACGAAATCACCAAAAAACTAAAATTAAAAAACGGAGTGCTTTAAAAAAAACAAATAATTGGCATCAAAAAATGTTATTGCTTACATGATGAGAGAAAGAGAGACTAAGAGTCTAAGAGAGAGGTCCAATGCACAACCAAGTTACCATCTAAAGGGGAAGTCAATGCCCAATAGGGAGGGAAAGAGCCTGAAGTTATCAATAGACAATAATGATATGGATTACTGGACTTCTGAGCAAGGGGATGAGCTTTGACAAAAAACTAGAACATAGGAATTAGGAACACTTGTTCTGATGCAAAGTGCAACCAGGCAAACATGGCTCAAATGGCAACACAAATAGATCAGAACCAAAAGCTAAGAAACAAATACAGCAAAGTACCATGATGTCTTTTTGTTTTCAAAATCTATTGTCGTTATCCCATAATTATTGTATCTGTGCCTTCTATGTAAATACTGTGAGAAATGCAAAATCAATATTTACTTCCAAGAGCAAGAAAAGCCTTTCCTCAAGTTTCACCAGGCTATAAAATGAGAAAGTTCAAACATGCAAGCTTAGGGAGGGACCTCCAGCTCCCATCATCTCATGCCCACCAATGCCCTGAAGGACTGAACCAAAGTTGAGAATTGAAAAAGTAGGGGAGAAAAGAATAAGAGAGAAGATTGCTCGTACAATTGCACAATTGACGTCATGAGCCATACCTTGCTGGCTTGTTGGTCCTTGCATACATGCAGTCACTGCAATGGCTTGTGATTGTGACTTGTGACTTGTGAGCTCAGTCCCAAGGCGACAAAAAAAGAATTCAAGTTTGAATATTTGGTTAGAAGCGAATGCTAGAAACAAGAAATATTTTTGGTTTTTCAAAATGAAAGATGGGTCAAAATAAAAAGAAAATTTTTTAGGAGAGACAAAATAAATTATTTTGGGGGGACAAATTTATAAATTTACATATTTTAAGAAGAATTTCAAAACTTTTGGACCCAAGCATGTGGGTCCGCCCCTGCGCAAAACCGCTGGTTGCGGTTAACCGTTAACCGATTTAAAGCGATTGTGGTTAGAAGAGAATAACCGCAACTGCTCGTACACTCATAGTACTGGGGGTGGTTCAGCCACCCTTAGGGTGTTTTATTTTTTATTTTTTGAATTTGAAGGGTATTAATGTAAATTTAGTTTATAAAATTAGGGTATTTTAATAATTTTACAATTTATTTTTTGTAACAAAATGGTAGTTCAATATAGCTGAGTGTGATATGTGTCAGTTCACAGGGTGGGGGGAAGGTATATATAAATATACTTAGACTTGATTACTAGTTAGTTAAAGTTGGGGGTGGCAGTGCGCTACATTCTATAAGCACATAGAAAATGATACTTACACAACATACTTTACACAACAACTACACAACACACTCACATGGGGTGAGACCCACCACATAGAGAAATGATCCCTACACTCATTTCTCACAACAGCCCCACAACAAGCTGACGTGGCTGGTAATATTTTATTATTTTTTTTGTTTTGTTTTGTTTTGTTTAGGGTTTAGGGTTTAGGGTTTAGGGGCTGTTGTGAGAAATGAGTGTAGGGATCATTTCTCCACCACATAAGTCCCAGTCCATGTAAGCGTGTTGTGTAAAGTGTTGTGCAATGATCACTTCCCTAAGCATATTGTGGTAATAGCTTGCTTCTTTTCTCGTGTGGCTCACACCAACAATTTTTACATTTTTAAGAGAAAAATTCCAATTATTTGTGTAGAATCTCTCATACAAAGATTAACCACGTGTTTGATTTTTATTTTTTATTTTTATTGAATAAATTGCTAATTTGATCCATGTGTTTGACCTTGTAACAATTAAATCTATGTGGTTTAAAATGTACTTTCAAATTTCTATGGTATGCATTTGTAACATAATGATTCCTTTGTACAAATTTTGACTATTTTTCTCACGTCTTTGTGAAATTAAAAATTTATCCTCAAATAAGAAATTATAAAAAATAAAATAAAAGAAAAAAATTGGTTTAGGTTGGAGGTGGAGGCCAGCCCTTCTAGCTCATTTTGGAGATGATTGACCAACTACAAGGGCTTTTAGCCACCCCTTTATGGGGGGTGGCCAACCACCCCTAAAACGTCCTTTAGCCTAGGCTTTAGGGTGGTTTGACTATTTCTCATGGGTCGATTCTAATGATTGAACCACTCGAAAAGCTTTAGGGGTGGTTCGGTCACCAACTCTGATCGATTTTGCTAGTTGTTGGTCGACCCAAAAACAACTGCTAAGGGTGGCTGAACCACTCTTAGAATCAACTAAAAGGAGTGGCCAAACTATCCTTGAGGACCTTTGAGACAATTAAGCCAACCAAGAACTAGCCTTTGACGATGGCTAAACCACCTTTAAAAGCTCTTGGGATAGTTGACTTGTAACACCCCGTATTTTAAGATATTAAATAAAATATCTTAAAATCAGATTTATGGTCTAATAAACTAAATATGAATATTTATTCATAAATATTCATCAAGATATGTTCAAAGAGATTAAATGTTTATTGAAAAATATGTATAAGTGTATCGGCATGTTAAAACAAACCTTAAACTTTGGAATAACAAAAATAGGGTCAAACGAACTCCGTTTTGATTGATTCAAAAGCCAGAACGCTTGTCTTGGAGTTCTCTATCTACCTATAAAGTTTCATAGAAATCATATTTCTGTAGGTTTGCCAAAACTATCCGTGAACCTATTGCCCCTGGACTGGACAGCATGCATGCTTGGTAGCCCAAGATTCTGCCATGTCACCTCCACGTCACCCAATTGATTTTATGATGTTTTCTTGAGTTGACAAGTGTCAATTCTTGTCTTGTATGGTAGTTTAATAGTTACTATGAGGTCAAGTAAATATTTAAAGATAAAATTACCTAACTATGGGATAAGATTGGATTGAAGATAAGATAAGAAGATATTTTGATAACGTAATGATTACTAGAGTAATTCATCATGATATACTAAATGTGTTCACAGTTGAATTTATTGTTTTGAAAGCTTAATTCGTGATATCTTTTCTAACAAATCATCATTGCTTGATGACTCATAGCAACACCTCATCTACCCATGTGCAAAACTCTCAACCATTGATCCAAACTTAATGCTTAAGAAACTCTCCCAGCCATTAGATGAAAATTGACGATAAGAGATATTTGGAAAAGGTGATGATTACTTGATGACTCATAAACTTGTTCTCCAAGTTGATTTCTAATCCATTAGATGAGATTATGGTGGAAAGATCTTGGCCATTCATTCTTTTATAAAAGGATGACTCCTAACGCAAATCTCATCTTCTTATTCTCTTAGAGAAACTCTCTAAAATTTCTCTCTCGGCTTCTCTCTTATTTTTGCAACTCTCTTTTCTTCTCTTTTGGTTCGGTTGCATCAAGAGAAATGAAGAAGCTCTCTAGCTCTTCTTCTAGTCCTTTTTAATTGGAAATACATCAAAGAAAAAGAATTGCATCTTCTTATCCCTTGGACAACAACCTTTGGTAAGTTCTCTCTCCTCTTCTCTTGATTTCTTTAGTTCTTTCTTGCCTCTTTGCATCACTCCATCCATGGATGCCATAGCATGAAGAGCTCTTGCTCTTTCCCTTTTAGTTTCGGTTCAAAAGAAGAAGAACTCTCTTTTATTCTTCACGAACATATATAGATCTCTCTCTCTCTCTCTCTCTCTCTCTCTCTCTCTCTCTCTCTACCTCTCGGATTGGTACTATAAAAGAATCAAAGATCCTCTTCACCACACTCTTTGGCCGGATCTCATCTCTCTTGAGTTTGCTTGTAGTAAGTTTCTAAAGCTCTTAAGTTAGTTTTTATGTCATAAGTGGTAGAACGAGATAAGAAAATGAAAGAACGCTTTAGAAGATAAGAGGTAGAACGGATTAAGAAACGAAAAAAAATAACATATTTTATGATTACGTATATTACAAAATATCTCAGAAGATATTTTGAGATATTTTACAAAATATCCCATAAGATATTTTGAAATATTTTATAAAATATCCTAAAAAGATATTTTAGATATTTTGGATAAGATTCTTATCCTTTAATGATTTAAGTTATGTTTTTAAAATATAGTTTTCAAAATATAGTTTAATCCCCTATTGTTGGTTGAGCGTTTGAAGTCTAATTGACCAAATATTGTGGTGGTTGGCCGAATGGACTGCGATATGGGGGATATTGTGGATTGTTAATATAGGGATGTGTAGTGTTAACCATGTGTTAATTATGTAATGTTAAAATTGGTATTTTTAAAGAAACTTTATTTTGGTAATTTAATAATGAATGCCGTTACAATGCCCACATGGAATATGTGGCATTATGATTGAAGAATTTTATATGCCGTTACTATATCAAAACAATAATAGGATTAAGAAATCAGAATTGAGTATAGGGTTAAAATCTATGTTTAGTAAATTGTATTGATTCACTATTTGCTTGTATTATATATGTATATTGTAGTGATTATATATGTGGATCAATCTTTGTAGCAGGAAAGAATTGTGAGTATTTCTTACTCACTGAGGGTGATACGTGTGGTTTAGTCTTTAGCAATATAGTGATATCTGTTTTATTTGATTATATGATAATTAATGTCTGGCATTTAATATGTGTAACATGTTTTGATTGAGATTATGGATGTAATGCTGTTTGTATGATTATACGATGGTGTGATATAAGTCTTAATAAAAAGACTGGAGGTTTAAGTACCAAGGCGTCGGTGGATTGAGTAGACCAATGGATGAACTGAGGTTTATGTACCAAGGCGTCAAGAGGTTGACTAGACTGATGGATAAACTGAAAGTTTAGGTACTAAGGCATCGATCCGTTGATAAGACCGACGAATGAACCAAAGGTTGAAGGAATAATAGAGAAAAACAATGATAGAAGAATGAGGTACGTGGTTGACTAATGGTGTGATTAATTAGCGGAGAAGATAGCGCTAATGATGTGTTAACAAGAGATATGGTTATAAGTATGTGAATAGTTAACGAGTATGATTGTATGTGGATATAATTGTCATCATTTGGATGCATTGTATATTGTTAAATAAATCAGTGTGTCACTATGTGGTTGAAGACCGTTGACTCACTCGACCACAGTATGGGATTGTGGTGTAAACCACAATCACATGCGAGTTTTGCAGGAACGAAGGCAGGAGCTACTAGGTTATGGATGAGACATTTAGTTTGTAGATGTTATATACAATGGTTATGTAATGTTTGTGCCGTATGTGGTATGTATGTTGTGAATTGGATGTATTTTATTATATCAGAACAAATAGTTATTATTTTATTATTGAGGTTATTCAGTCAGCTCTAATGTGTTATTGTAAAAGAAGAAAATGTATTCCGCTGTCAATTTATATTTTGATGACGTCGTTGTTGATGTCATAACGATACGTGGGAATCGAAATTTTCAATTACGCCATTTTGTAAAAGTGTGAGTCGTTACAGTTGACCACTCTTAAAATGGGCCACAGGGGTGATCAAACCCAAAATATTCTTTTCTTTTCTTTTGTTATTTATTTTTATAATTTTTTATTTGAAGGTAAATTTTATAATTTTGTATGGACTGTCGAACAATGAGGAATTATTTTGTCACAGAAACTTTAGCCGGGGAAATAGCTACCTGGTACAGTGCAAAAAAATTATAGCTCAATAATGCTGAGCACTGTAGCTTAACAGTGTATAAAAAATGATATATGATATTCTCTCTTCTAATAAAAGATTATCGCACATCTTTTTCTATGCTCTCCTATGCGAAACCTCAATCCTTCTTACAGGTGTAGACTTTTGTAATAACACATTATGCTAACAATATGACATTAATTACTGAGAAATGATATAAGTAGATCTTTTAAATATTTTATTTTCAAATTTATCATTAAATTTATGAGATCTACATTGGGTCTCATAAATTTAATAATAAATTTGAAACTTGATTATATAGAGATGTGTAAGGGATGTATATGTATCCAGGGACAGAGGGGGTGCCCCCTGCCTCAATTTCTTAAAAAAAATAAAATTATAAGGTTGGAAAAAAAATTATATATATATATATATATAAGGTAAAAAATTATAAGTACTTTTGGCTCCGTCCCTGTGTGTATCATTTCTCTTATTTATGAGCTTTGTCTTCCTTGAGAAGTCATTTGCTTATAATTGTTGGAGAAAAAAAGAAGAAGAATATTCAAATAAAATATTAAAAATGAATGAGTAATGTTTCTTGCACAACTTTTACACAACTCTAACAATTTTTTTTTTTTTAAGATCAATCATTAAATATTTAGGGCCCACATATAGAAAAACAAATTAAATGGTGAGTAATAAAAAAAAATAGTTAGAATAATAGAATTGTACAAAAGTTATGTAAGAGTTGTGCAAAAATCATTATTCAAAGTGAATGGTTAAAATTTTATGTTGGAATATAAAGGTAATTACGTTTTCCCCCCATGAACTACCAACTTTTGCAAAAATCCCCCATGAACTACCAACTTTTGCAAAAATCCCCCATGAACTACCAACTTGACTAAAAAGAGCATTCAACTATCAAAGTTACTCATTTTTTCCCCTTTTTGTCAGTCAGAAGTATTAAGTCCAACGGTTAACCCATTATGTGACCGTCACGTGCCATTTTAATGATTTTTCTTCCACTTTTGCCATCAGCCTCATTTGTTAAAGTATTTGGAAATTTTTTTTTTTTAAAAAAAAAAAAAAAAAAAAAAAAAAAAAAAAAAAAAGGAAACAAAGAAGATAAGTCCGCATTTTCACCTCTTCCACCATAGGCTCCAACCCAAAAGCATACAACCTCTTTTTAGAGCGCACCCAATATCAAATGACTTCCAGGTGATTTTTGAGCACCACGCAGATATGAGGAATCAATTGTTATGGGAATTTGATAAACACCCAGAATGCAGAAATGAGATCGTCCAGACTCTGGAAGGACCTAGACTTATAAAGAAGGCAAAAAGCGACAAAGACATGCATTTTGTAGCGCCCCAGCTTTCTTAACAAGCCGTAAGTGTAATTATCTAGAATTACACGTAACACTACTACATAAAATAGCAGCAAACTTTTTTAAAAAAAAAACATCAAAGTTTTCTTCAGAAGTATAATTGTACCAAAGCATCTAAAATCTTCACATATTATATATATATATATCAACAACTAAAAACTTAGTTTACCCAAAATGCCTCAGACAGCAGGCTATATCCTTCACAAAGTTATTAACAAAACACTATAAACCAGAAGTTGCCATAAGTGGCATACTAAAATACATACATATAAAACTATCAATATTTCCACTATTAACATTAAGTACATTAATTCTTCCAAAAAAAACTGAGGCTTCCAGTTAGCCTCTCTTGTCATAAATTGGACATTTGTACAGGTTCGCTTCTTCTTCTTCCTCCTCTTCAATCACATCTATAAAAATTTATAGGTGGAAGAGTGAGTCCATAGCGTAGCAAGTTCAAGCAAACTGACAATTTTTAATTTGAACCATCAGTTGTTTATAAAATATCTCATCGCTAGTGCTTACTAGACAGCCACATATGGAGGGTTTTCACAAAGTTGTTTTCAATAAAAGTATGGCTAAATAGTAAACCAGGTGATAGACAATTTGATACATAATAATAAAACCTAAAAATCTTTCTTTGCATTTTCTTACTACATAATTGACTCCACATTTTATAATATGAAGCAGTAAAACAGTTCATAGCATGATAAGTAAATATCAGTTAAAACTAACACACTTTAGCACATAACATTGCATAGCATAATATCTCAATAAGTGAATTTATACCATCACTTAACCGCAAGGTCGCTAATAATTTATCTCTCTGATAGCTTTGAGGTGTCAAGCGATACCCCACTTAACTGTAATGTGCTAATAATTTATCTCTCCCATAGCTTCGATGTGTTAGGCACATAATCCCCACCTAACCGTTGGGCCAATGACATGCATTCATACATAATTTTCATATAATACTATCATTTTTGCAAATCACATTTTCCTTCCAAAACTCAATCATATCCTTTTGAAAACACATATGTAAAACATCTCAAAATATATTCATACGTGTAATTAAAATAACAGGGCTTAAGAAAACATACATAACATGATTTTGTAAAATAATGCAGGGTCAATAAGTTTGAAATACAGTTCAAGCGGCTTATTCTCTTAGGATGACTTTTTGCGCCTTCGTAAATTTTCTTCATTTACATTGTACATCCATATTAGCCTATATTCTTTATTTCTCATTCCTAAGCCTTATTCTAAATCATAAAAATTTGGACAGCATAACGCCATGTTTACAATGTCTTAAATCCAATTTGGGCAGCATAACGACATCTCTAAATATTTTAATATTATTTGGGCATCATAATGATGTATTTAAAATATCCTGAAATTATTTGGGCATCATAACGACATATCTAAAATGTCTTAAAATTAATCGGGCATCACAACAGTGCTATTGTAAAATACTTAAAAATATTTAGGCAGCACAACGACGCATTTATAATTTTAAAAAAATGATTGAATATAATATTCTTCCATGAGATATTCAATCGCACTTTACCCAACAATTTAAGCATTATATTAACATAATTTTAATTTTAATAACTAGAACGTAAACTAAAGATAAAAGGATTTATACCCAGCAATCCCCCTTCAAATAGCTCCCAAGTTCCTAAGTTCCTTTACTATTCTAAATATTTATCTTTCTTTTTTTTTTTTTTTTTTTCTATTACTCTGCGTGACTGAGAGGAAGAGAGTAAATTTTTTAGGGTAAAATATGAGTGAGAGTTCGGCCTATTTATAGGCAAACTTTTGGTATACAGATGGTATAGGCAAACTTTCTAGGCTTTTCTCGTAAGTCTTTTTGTAGAATTGAAAAGTCTTCCAATCAATTGTTTGACTTAGTCAACAACTAACAGCTGAAGCTCACTAATTTGACCCATCTAAATTCTTTTCTTTCTTTGTTATTCTTTTGGTCATCTTTTCTTCTTCCTTTTAAGTCACGTCCAGGTTGACCACTTCACCCATCTTACTATTAAAAGTAATTTTAATTTAATGATTTATTAATTAATCTTTGTATAATTTATATCCAAATTTTCTATTGTAATTAATATATTTTAAATCAAAGTATTTAAATCTTAAATGTTAAACTATTCATAATGTGTATCAAAGCCTAGTTCAAACTGTCCTCTTTTAATCCAAACCGAAGATATTTAGTCATTAAATATATTTAATCCAATTTAAAATTATTGTTTATACTAAAATATTATTAGTCCACCTAATAAACTCCTTGGATGTTACATATTTATTGCAACTATGCCATTATCGAAAAAAAAAAAAAAAAAAAAAAAAAAAAAGTTGGTTGTTTCTGCTCATTGTACTACCACTTGCTCTGTTCACGCTATCAAGAAACAGGGGCTAACAGACGTGCCTAAACCTGAGTTTTGACAACTTGTTCTCTTGTGTAAACGTGCTTGTAGGAACAACATGCATATGAATGTGAACTGAAACTACCACCGATTAAGGAATCCATCCTCTTGTCTCGGGTTATTTATTTATTTATTTATTTATATATATAATGTAGGTTGTAGCTGATCACGAGCTTGTCGTCTTTGGACGCAAACGATAATCTGAGTTTCATGGCCAAGTCGGAGCTCTTATGCACCGATAAATTATCAACATTGTCCGAAAGGTGAAAGACTACAGTTTACTTAGGCTGTTATGATAATAGTTCCGCTTCAACTAATTTGTATGAGTCGACTGTTAACATACTGTTTGATTCCAAGAACAGATAAATTAGTTTAAGATTTATTTACCAAATCCCGAAAGCAAAGCAGTACAATTTTGGACTCACGCATATCAAAAATCCCACACAATTATTTATTCTCACTATATATATATATGGAAGGGCTTCAAGATCAGCACACAAAAGGAGCATCAACATGATGGTCACTGCAATAGAGGCCAGGTCGCTGAGTAAAGCCCTGGCTCTTCAGCATCTCTCTCGCCCTCAAAACAAGCCCCTGATTAGTTACTTGACCATCTCGCCCTCAAAACAAGTCTGCCAACAAATCAATATAAAGGAGGATTTGTTGGTTAGTTTTGTGCTCTGTTTTGGGGGGTCTGTAACAGAGCCTTGTTAAGATACGTACAAGAGGCATGTCTCAGGTAAAGGCTGGACTTCTTTTGTACATAGTTGATCCACACCCATAAAGTCTCCGTTCTGATCGTGACCTTTACCACTAAAATAGGAAAAAACAAGAAGAAAAAGCATCTTTTAACACAGACTGGGCGCAGACAGTGAAGGGAGAACAAAAAAACGACGCCACCTACAATATATATCTACTAAAATGGAAAAGAAAAAAAAAAAAAAAAAAAAAAAAGGATAAAAATATCTAAAACACCGTTTTTCTCGTTGATTCGAAGGAGCAGGTTTTATCCGACGCGGAAGCAAGGCTACGGTAACTAATCTCGCCAGAGTCTGTGTCATGCGGCTGAACAAGGCCTGGAGGAAGTAGGCGGTGATCTTCTGGCCGCGTAAGGCGAGCTGAGCTTGTTGAGCATCCACATGAGTTGTTGGACACGCGAGGATGAAGAAGATAAAGAAGATAAACGAGAGGATGAGTTCAGGTGTTGAAGTCCATGGTGTTGTAGAAACGAAGAAGAAGATAAACGAAGGGATGACCTGAGGTTGGATTTTGAAAGTGAGGGCAAAAGAGGAAAAAAATTCATTAAAAACGCACTTGACGGTTACATGAGGGGTTGACAGTTGGACTTAACACCTCTGACTAAGGGAGAAAATAAGTAACTTTGGTAGTTGAATGCTTTATTTTAATCAAATTGATGGTTCGTGGAGGATTTCTGTAAAAGTTGGTAGTTTATGAGAGGAAAGGTAATTATCCCTAAAATATGTATAAATTATTTAACTAAATATTTGTTGAACCGACATAAATGGTCTCACTCAAAGTTAACTAGGTACTGTTCCTCCCATTTTTCACTTAAAAAATTCGCAGTTTGTGCGAATAAACAAGTTGGTTATAATTAAATTGTTTCTTTCATGAAGATAAAACATTTTAAGGAAAATCGTCCCGCCCGCAACTCTTTTTAGTTTTGACCCGACTAGGGCTGTAAGCGAGCAGAGCTATTCGTGAGCATACTTGGACTCAGCTCAACAAAGATTGGCTCAGGATCGGTTTATTTATTAAACGAACAGAACTTGAACATTTTTTTAAACTCGTTTAATAAATAAGCTGAACATGTCAATACTCGGCTCGGCTCGGGGTATGATCGTGAACAAAGCTCATAGAAACTTGACTCGGCTCGATGGGCTCGTTCATATAATAATAATAATAATAATAATAAGTAATTAATTAATAAATATATATTTATAAGTTAAATATTAAAATATAATAATTTTTTTTTTTAAAACCTAACTAGTAGTGAGGTTTGATTTCGTTTGAACTTTGAATTGCCAAGCGGCCTCTTCCTTTTTTTCTTTTTTCTTTTTTTATCAATTTCACTAGCCTTTGTTTTGGCCGTTGGATCTTCATCATTGATGAAGATCCAACGGCCAAAAAGAGATGGAGAGAGAGATATGTTGTTTTAGGTTTAGGGTTTCTTTCTTTTCTCTCATTTCTGTCGTTCTGCCACTCCCTTTCTTCTCAACTCTTCGTTTCTCATATCAACAGACTCAAGGAGAGTAAATGCTCTCAACTATCCACCTGCTACATTCAATGAGATTTGATCTCATCTCTCTCACAAATGTCTCTAACCTTCACCGCCAGCAGCTTTTCCACCTTTTCCTCTAGAACCTCTCAACCCCTCTCTCATAAGAAGGTACGAGAGCTTGCTTCTCATATAATACTTTACCATGAGTATCCTTTTATGGTAGTGAAACATGTTTTGTTTAACAAGTTTATGAGGGCTAACACTCCTTATTGACAAAAGATATCTCGTGCAACAGCTAAAAGTGATTGTATGTCCAGAGACAAAGGAGGGGGAGGGGTGGCAGGGCCATGCTCCCCCCCCCCAACTTTTTTGAAAAAAAAAATTATAAGGATAAAAAAAAATAAAAAATAAAAAAATTAGCCCATTGGCCCCTTCTCAATTTGTTGGCCCTTAACCTATTAATTTTTGTTCCTTAACCAAATAAACCAAAAAAAAAAAAAAAAAAAGGCCCAAATCCACAGATTTGTTGTAGACTTGTAGTCCTCTAGACATAAAAAGCCGGCAAGCACTTAATTAAGGGGGGCGTTTCCAGTTCCAA
Organism: Alnus glutinosa; assembly: GCF_958979055.1. Taxonomy (NCBI): domain Eukaryota; kingdom Viridiplantae; phylum Streptophyta; class Magnoliopsida; order Fagales; family Betulaceae; genus Alnus; species Alnus glutinosa. Next base: position 13,514,571 of record NC_084899.1, on the reverse strand, counting down.
CACAGCCAAACAACTCAAATTCTGAAACAAAAATATTTAATAAAAAAAAAATTGAAACAAGAATACCTCTGTACTCTTCTCCACCCCTCAGACGACCCACTGCAGTTTCTAATTTGCACACCAAATCCGACACCACAAGCCGCGGCCAAGCACTGCAGTAAGCACAATATTATCGCTTTACACACCGGGTCCATGGGACCATGACACCATGGTAATCTATTGTACTCATATTTTTGGTGATGATAACTATTGATGCCTTTTTGTTTTCAACTTGAACTTGTGTTTGGCTTTCGCCTTTCTGAGGAAGGAGAGGAGACTAGGAGAGCCGAGAGAGTCTAACTCTCGAAAACAACTATTTTTTTTTTTGTTTTATGGAAGTGAGAAGTCTCTAGACACTAGAAAACTGAAAAATTATTGTGAATTTGTGTACTTTGTGACTCAACTTGTCCCTTGAAAAAGCTTTAAGCTTTTGTGACGTTTATCCCTAGAGAGCCAGACAAAAAAATTATTTTTTGTTCTCAATATCGAAAAAGCTGATAGAGATGATGTGATACAGTGATAGGTACAATACCATTTTTGAAACCAAACTTGATATTGAAGATTGATGCTCCTTCTGTTCGAGTGCAAATACCTTGTGTGATTATTGATTAGAACGTGATTTGCCACCCATGCTTATTGAACAACAGACTTCAGATTCAAATAACAGATACCCTTTTGGGTAACCAAACTTAATATTGAAGATTGATGCACCTTTTAGTGAGTGAACAGATATACTTTGTACCTAGAAAGGTTACAAACTTTTTTTTTTAATAGGTTTGTTAATTGTTTCGTGTACAGATAAAATTTTGAAAATGGTTGATTTGATTTGATTTTTACGATACAGAACAATAATTAATTTGCAACACAGAAGCGGTGCAAAATCACTCAACGCAGGTCGCACTTTTTGAGGTTAGTTTTCTAAGCTCAATTCCTAATATAAGTGGTATTGTAATTAGAATATTATGGTTATTAAATATTGAGAATATTTGTTATTATAGTTTATAAGTCTAAAGAATTAATCGGAGAATTTGACATGTGAAAGCTATTATATTCTATTATTCTTTATGTGAGTTCATTAATTGCTAACTTACAAATATTTTTTTCTTACTTTTCTAAAGACTCCAATATAACCATGTAAATTTATTTGTAGATGATGGGAAAGCCAAATACAATACTTGACATTTTCAAAAGAAAATATGCACAAAGTTTAGATGCCAATGTTAGTGATACATTATCGCCAACTTATGATATCATAGTTTCTGAATTCTTCTACAAAATCTCGAAGAATTGACGTCAATGAATTTGATATTAGTTCATTGGAGTTCGATCCTGGATTGCGTCGTCAAATATGGGAGTATAATGTTAATCAACGGGATGAAATTCGACGAGCTTACATTCAAGCTGGTCCGTACCAATTTATCCTTGAAGAGTACCCAAAATCTGGAAATCCAAATGATCTTCGTAGCTTTCAACCTTCATGGTTCAATTTATTTCCTACATGGCTTGAATATTTGAAGGAAAAAGATGCAACATTTTGTCTACCATGCTTTCTCTTTAATAAGCCATCTGGGTAGGGTTGGCAATTTTTTACACAACCCGCGAACCCAACACGAACACGACACGGGGAAATAGGGTTTGGGTTTTATATAATCGGGTTCGGGTCGAAATCGGGTCAACCCGGTTCCGACACGATTCTGACCTGATAGTTTTTTTTTTAAAAAAAAAAAAGAAGGAGAAAAGAGCAGAACCTGAACTGAAACTGCAAAACACGAAATGCCCAATTGCCCATTCTTCTTTTGCGAACAGCGAACCCTAGCCGGCTAGCCCACTGCCCAGTAGCCCGCACGCCAGCCGCCCGCATGCCAACCATCCGTCCTTTTCCAGTTTTCCCCCTCTCTTACCCACCACCATATTCCCAAATCTCGGCCACACCACCGAACGACTGACGACGCCACAACCGGTATGTTTTCAGTTTTACTTTCTAGATTAAACTAATTTTAGCCCTTGAAAAACTAATTTTCGTTAGATTAAACCAATTGTCACATAACATTGTGTGAGCACTGTGAGGTGTTTGTAAACAATGTAAAGAACTTTATCTCTTTACCTGTAATTTCTGCTCAAATGGATAGTGTATATCAAAATGATTATTGAATAGAGATGGATTGAATAGAATACACTCAATACAGTAACTATATTGAAATAATTGAATAGAATCAAAGGAACGCTCCACAGCCCACAATGCAAACGCCACGTAGCCAAATTGAAATTTGAAATTTGAAGGTAAAAAAAGAAACCGGCAATTGAAATTTGAAGGTAAAACCGTAAAAAGCATATGAAAAACACATGCATATTATGAAATTGGTGTCGGGTAAACGGGTGACACGATTATTAGTCGTGTTCGGGTCGCGTGTCACAACCCGATTAATAATCGGGTTGGGTTCGTGTCAGACCCGTTTATGTAATCGGGTCGGTCGGGTTGACATGAACCCGACCCGTGAACCCGAATTGCCCACCCTACATCTGGGCATCCTACACAATGTGTATTCACTATAGATGGATTCAGGAATTGGAAGAAAGTTAGAGATGGAAAAAATTGTGCTTTTCTCAATCATATAGGAAAAGATCCTAATTCATTTCATAGAATTGCTGAGAGGTCATACGAAGACTTGAAGAACCAGTCTCAACACATACAAAACGTGTTTAAAAATTTCACTTCTAAACAAATTGCAAACAATCGACTGCAGTTAAAAGCTTCAATTGAAGTTGTTCGAATGCTGGCATTTCAAGGTATTGCTTTTAAAGGTCGGGATGAAAGTATGAATTCAACGAATTGTGGAAATTTTCTTAAAATATTGAATTTGATAGATTCATATAATGAACAAATTGCTGAAGTAATAGCTAAAGCTTCAAAAAATGCTTGTTACACATCACCAATGATACAAAAAGAAATTTTACATATTTTTTCAACCAAAGTGAAGGAGACAATTCGCAAAGAAATTGGTAATGCAAAGTTTTGCATAATTGTTGATGAAGCTCGTGATGAGTCAATGAATGAGCAAATGGCTATAGTTTTAAGATTTGTTGACAAAGATGGTTTTGTACTGGAACGCTTTTTTGGGCTTGTTCATGTCTCTAATACTATGACAGTAACCTTACAAAATGGTATATATTTTGTATTGTCTCAACATAAGTTAGCGATTGAAAATATTCGAGGGCAAGGATATGATGGCGCAAGTAACATGCGAGGTGGGTAGAATGGGTTGCAAGCTTTGGTTTCAAATGATTGTCCATATGCCTACTACATTCATTGTTTCGCACATCGTTTGCAATTGGCATTAGTAGCGGCATCAAAGGAAGTTATTCTTGTTCATCAATTTTATATTAATTTGACTTCTATTGTCAATATCGTTTGTGCTTCGTGCAGTGGATTTGAAGAATTGCGGATCGCCCAAACTGTTGAAATTGCTTACCTAATTGAAATTGATGAGATTCAAAGTGGAAGGGGACTTAATCAAATTAGTAATTTACAACGGGCTGGAGATACTCGTTGGAGTTCTCACTTGATATAAGTTTCTAGCTTGATCAAAATTTTTAGTCCAGCTTGTGAAGTTTTTCTTAAAATAATTGATGTGAGAACTACTTCTTCCCAACAAGCAGAAGCAGATTCAGTTTATTAGGTAATGACTTCATTTGAATTTGTCTTCATCTTGCACCTCATGAAAGAGGCAATGCAGATCACTGATCATCTATGTCAAAAATTGTAATCAAAATCTCAAGACATTTGAAGGGCCATGAATCTTGTTTCATCCACTAAAGCATATATCCAATAATATAGAGATGATAAATGGGATGATTTACTTACCAATGTGAAGTCATTTTGCAAGAAACGCAATATAGATGTCCTAGATGTGAATGCTCATTATGTTGAAAGACGGGGTCGAGCTTGCCATCAACAAGCCGACTTTACAATTGAGCAACATTATCGAGTGGATATTTTTTGTTCCTCAATAGATTCTTAATTGCAAGAATTAAATCGTCGGTTTAGTGAGCATCTAGTGGAGTTGCTTATTCTCGACTCAGCTCTTGATCCTCGAGCCGCACATGAATCTTTCAGAATTGATGATATTTGTTAGTTGGTAAACAAGTTTTATCTGCAAGACTTTACTGATATTGAAAAGGAACAGTTGGAAATAAAACTTAACCATTATAAGCATAATGTAGTTCAACATTCGAGTTTCCAAGTACTGTCAAATATTTCTGAATTGTGCCAATGGTTGGTTAGTACCTGAAAATCAACTATCTACCAACTTGTTTTTTGAGTTATTGTACTTATGCTTACTCTTCCCGTTTCAACCGCAACTACAGAACAAGCATTTTCAGCCATGAATATTGTCAAAACTAGGCTTCGCAACAAAATTGAAGATGAGTTTCTGACGGATTCTCTAATGGTGTACATCGAAAGAGAAGTTGCTGCAACAATTAGCATAGATTCAATCATAGATGGTTTTCGGGATTCAAAAACACGACAAGTTCCTTTTTTATAGGTGTTTTGGCTGAAATTTTATGTATTATGAAACACATATTTTGTATATTTTCTTTTGTTTATTATTATATTTTTTTTTGTCAAAACTAAATTAATGTTAATTTCGTCTTTATATATTTATTTCACCTTCAATCTTTATATATTTCTTATTCATGCTTTGACCCCTACTCCTATTTTAATATATTTGTAATTTATGCCTTGACGGCTTGTCCCTTGCCCAAAATACTTCCTGGCTCCGTCCCTGTGTATGTCTACCTTTGAAATAAAGAAAAAGAAGCTGAAAAATTTGTTGATAAATGTTAACAAAGTAAACAAAACTGTTGACATGTGGTCCTCAGGTCAGAGAGTGTCTTATATGGTAGTTACATGTCATTTTGTTGATTCTTGATGGCATTTACAAAAACGTGTCTTGAACTTTTTTAATGTCCCACCCCCTCATAGTGGTGTTATAATTGCTAATGCGCTTCAAAAGAGTTTCATTGAGTGGGGAATTGAGAATAATGTGTCTACAATATCACTAATCTGTTGGTGCAAGATGGGATTAGTCAAATTGGGGATATTGTGGATTGTGTTAGGAATGGTATAAAGTATATAGTTGCATCGGAGGGTAGGTTGAAGCAATTTGCTGAAATTGCAAAGCAGTTACAATTGTCCTCTAAGAAACTGATTTTCGATGTTCCAACTGGGTGAAATAGCACTTATATGATGTTATCTACTGCATTAGAGTTTAGGAAGGTGTTCCCTAGGTATGAAGGTAGGGATCAAAGTTTTCATTAGGTGCAAAGTGTTGATGATTGGGTTAAAGTTGAGAATGTTTGTGATGTTTTAGAGGTTTTTAATGATGTGACAAAGATAATATCATGGAGTAATCATCCAACTGCAAATTTATTTCTTCCTGAGGTTTGGAGAATAAAAGATGTGTAGGGTAAAAAATCTAAGGATGACAATGTTTATGTAAGAACAATGGCAGAAAAAATGTATTTGAAATTTGAGAAGTATTGGGGGGAATGCAATCTGCTCATGGCTGTTGGTGCTGTTTTGTATCCAAGGTTTAAGATGAAACTTGTACAATTTTATTTTCTTGAAATTTATCAAGAGCATGAAGCCATTAGAAATGTTGAAAAGGTACGTAGTGTTTTAAATGAGTTATATGGTGAGTATGTTGATGCCCACAACTTAACTGCGACCCCAAACTGTGGGCATCAAAGCTTTTCTGATTCAACTTTAGCTTCAAATGATGGTTCATCTGGTGGTGTTCGAAGGAACACTAAAAGTGGAATGGCTATTTTTAACTCTTTTGTAAGAAGTGTTGATACCTTTCTATCCGTGAAGTCGGATCTAGAAATATATTTGGAAGAAGATGTTTATATTTGCGATGAAGGTACTGATTTGAAGTTTGATGTTTTGGAGTAGTGAAAATCCAATCAACTTAAGTACCACATATTATCTAAGATGGCACGGGACATCCTTGCAATTCCTATCACTACAGTGAGTTCAGAATCAACATTTAGTGTTGGTAGAAGGGTCATTGATCCCTATTGTGCATCTTTAGTTACTAAAACTGTTGAGATTCTACTGTGTGGAGCTGATTGGGTTCGAGCACTACGTGGACTTAGTAAATCTTCTAATGTGAGTATTAGGTGTGTTGTTAAATGAGTTTTAGCTTTTCTCTTAAATAAATAGTAACCAATGTTCCTTTTTCCTTTTTTTTTTTTTTTTTTTTTTTTTTTTTTTTCTGTAGTTGAATGAACCTTCTTTGGTGGAGATTGAGTTGCCTTAGTGCTGGATTGTGGAGTATTTTTTTTTGTTATAGTTAATGAGATCAAATTCTAATATATTTTTTTATTTATTTTGCTATTCTGTATTTTGCCTTTAAAAAAATAACTAATCTACTTTTTTATTTGGTTATTTTAAGCAGATACTTGGTATGGAAGTGAACTGGAACTGTTGTGCAAATATCTACCTAAATAAATAGGCAAATACTTGTATGTTTTACTCACAAGTGCACAAGATCAAAACAATAGTATAGCAGACAAATACGAGATCATTCCCACGAGGATTGGTATAAATTGTCTTTAAAGAGAAATTCCTAAAAGCGATATGTTGAATAAGACAGGATAAAAGATTAATTAAAAATACTATGAAGAAAAGGTAGGACTTCGATATCCACCACTAATCATACTCAAATAAGATTCGCAATATGCACAATACTACAATCATAACATGATGCTTAATGCTTACCAGCCACAAGGGAATGATATCTTCTCCTAAAGCTATTGATTTCCCTAAACAACGAGTTAGGCATGGTATCTACTCTAACTCTTTTCTTCCTTGAAGGATTTAGCATGGTATCTACTAAGTTGTTCTTCAAGAAAGCATAAATCTATGGAAATCGGTAAACACACTCAGATTGGAATATGGTATCTATTCCAATTGTCTTTATGTTGATTAATCCAAGAACCTGTGTCGGGGTTCTTTCGTTACTCTATTATGCCCAGGACTCGGTCATCCAAATTGACATAAATAACAAATCCATACCACATGCATATGATGGCCAAACATAAACATATGAGGAATTCAAGAAACTAGAATTAATCAAATTAAACATCAATATATAAATTGTAGCAAGGCAAATTGAAAAACTTAAAAAGACATGATTAGGGCTTCAATCGAGCCCTAACTAAAGTATTAGTTACACATAATTTGGATGGAAATCATCCTCATAAGAAATTAATAAAGGAAAAGAAAGAAAATAAAAACTATAAAAAACCTCCTTGATATAGCCTTTGATTCTTCCTCCAAGTTTGTGTGTCTTTTTTCAAAGGCTAGAGGCCTATTTATAGGGATTAGTGAAGCTTTAGAAGCTCTAGAATTCCTATTACAATTCTAAGTAGGTTTTCTAGTCCAAAAAGAATAATTACAAGTCTTCTCCTTTTCTAAAATTTCTATCCAAGTAGGAAAAGGATTCCAAAATTCGTACAGATTTGCGGTCTTTTATTACGGGGCAATTTTTGCATGGAAAACGTCCGAATTAGGAAAAACCTATTTCTGATATATTTGTTTCCTTTATTATTAGCTTTCCAACGCTACCAATTTTGTTGCAATCTGATACTTGAGCCGAAATTTATGATTAAATTACTGAGACGTGCTCATTCTGGATTCTTTCTAAAGATAACGAATTTTTGCCAACTTCTCTTTCCTTAAATTCAAAATTGATTTGGAGTTTGAATCTATCCAAAAGTGAGTTTGTTGACTTCATTATAATCTTGGAATTTGATCGGTTTTTCTTCTAAAACCTGTAAAATATAAGAAAACACAAAAACAACACAAAACATCAATTTATAACAAAACTAAGAGCTTAACATATGTAAATTAAGGGGCTTGAATGTGTAACATTCAGCACTTATCAGGAACTAGTCTGGAAGTGTTGTATTTGGGGGAAGTTTTTGTTAGTATTTTGTAGGCTCATGGTAAGTTGATTGTGAAATATTTAATGGTCATTTATACACTGGTTATACATTAATTATGTTCTATTTGCATGCTTACTTTTTTCTGATTATGATTCTTAATTTCTTGCTAATTTTTTTTATTTTCTCTTGTAAATGTGTAATAAACAAGTGAAGAAGTTAATCCCTGCTTCCTGGGGGATTTGCTGTACTACCACAGTGCCATGTATTTAAACTTGTTTATTTTGTAAGCTTGGCAATTGGACTTAATTTTTTTGATTGCTTATGTAGTGTAGACTGTGTAATTTACTAGTTTATGTTATTTTGTGTATGTTAAGATGTTATATTGTTAGCTTGAAGCTTTGCAAGCTGGCAGCCTTGGCAGATTAGCTATTGACTAGTTTTTGTTAGAATTCTTGAGATGGGGACTATCCATCCATAGGAATATGCTACTAGACTTATCTTTGTGAATGCTACTGTATTGTTAGAACTTAGATAACTTAGGTTTATAGTTCGTGTTGTTTTCTATGTTTGTATATTTGGATGTTTTGGAAATTTAGAATTCTTGAGAATCTTGTTAGCTTGAAGCTTGGATAGATCATAGATGGATACTTGGATGTGTTGGAAAATTAAAATACTTAGAATTCTTGTATATTGCTCTTCTTTTTTCTTTTTCTTTTTTAATATGTTGGAATTCTTGAGAATGTGTAATCTAGAATTTGTTGTTGAATGTTGGCTTTATGAAGTGAATTGTAACTTGTAAGTTTTAATTGTAATATATTATTCCTTTTTGGTTGTGGCCTTTATATCACATTTACGGTATTTACTATGTTTATTATTTTTTCAATAAACATATACGGCATTATGGATATTTCCATTAATTTAGATTACCGTAAATATGGAATCGGTATTATGGTTATTTTTATTAATTTAGATTACCGTAAATATGGAATCGGTTAATTGATTTTAAAATCAATTAACGATATTGTTTCCTTGATGGAAGGAAACAAATACGGTGTTTACCATTTTGAGGGTCCCTAACCTAGCCTATAAATAGAGTGTCTGTGTACACCATCAGTACAGCCATCAAGCAATAGGCATAGGTTAGAAGATCCCTCAAATAATCTTTCTTGTTCTTCAGATGGATCGTGGAGACGCTTGAGCAAACATGGCTAGAGGTAAGCCTAAATCCTGTTTATTCGTTTTCCGCTGCGCATGTTAGATTAAATAATATGTTGATTATTTCTAACATGTGGTATCAGAGCCAGCCTCTATGCTATTTTGCTTAGCATATAATTTTACTATGTGTTATCAATATTGAATCAATTATTTTTATTTGTTATCAATATTGAATCAAGTATATTCTATTTGGTATTGTTCACTTCTGTTTGTCAATATTGTTTGAGCAATATTTCGTCTTTTGTGACATGATAGAAACGCATTAGCGATTATTTTGTGAATATTTGTTGTTCACGTACTGTTTGTGAAAACCCATAAATTTGATAAAACTATTTTTTGTTTTATCACTATTCTGTGTATTATGATATACTGCCTGATTTTGAGTTGTTGTAATTTTGATATGGGTATTTTCATAAAGGGGTGGCGGCTAGGGTTCCATTTTTTAGGGTTTTCAACCCATCTGGAACATTACGGGTCGGGTTGGTTGGTGACTGGGTAGGGTTTCGACCCATTAAAGTTTCTGGGTTTGATATATTTTTCGGGGAGGGTTTTTTTTAAAACCCATGCAGTTTTTAGGCCATTTAAGTGGGCTGACCTAGTTTGGGCCAGCACTATACATGGACCCAGAGGCCTGACCCGATTAAGTGGGTTGACCCAATTGCCCAAATACAGTAGCCCATTTGGAGTCTTGTGACCCAGAAGCCCAACCCAATATAGTAGCCTAATACAGATACCCAACCCAAATTAAATGGGTTAACCCAATTGGGTCAGCCCAATACAGCAACCCTTTTCAGTAACCCATCAAGTTCTTTTTAAAAGGGGAATTTAGGCCTTATGGTGTTTAGAACCTGGGTTCACCAGGTGTAAAGGACCTTGGCCACTTACTAAACCATTAGGCCATGTGTTTTATTATGTCCTCATATTAAAGTTTTATTCCCTTTATTATTTACAGTACTGTGTATTAAAATTATTATTTATTTAATACATGAATTGAGGAATATATATTTTAAATTTATATTGTTTAAATATAAATTGTTTGATGCCTAGACCTAAGAATAATTAACAATACCATATATACTGGTGTGTTTACAGTAATATCTAAGAATGCAATGTCGGGGAAAGTTCTGGCAAGGAAAGTCTTGGGATTTAAGTGTGTCCGGTGTGACCCCCCTCACTTTCCTGGGAGCTCATCTACTTGCACCTTGGAAAATGCTGTTTACCCCATTTAAGTATTGGTTTGTTATATTCCTGGGATATTAAGGGGGCATCTATAAAGTTGTTAGATGTTAATGAAGTCGTTATTATTATTATGATTTTGGGAGAGCCAAAGCATCCCAATTTTTGAATAATAATTGCATCAAGATTACACACACGTAATTATCATGATAATTATGGGAGAGCCAAAGCATCCCATTTTTGTATGATAATTACATCAGGATTACACGCATGAACCTCATAAAGATTTATTAGATGTTCATGAATTACAGCGTGATTATTATGATTTTGGGAGAGCCAAAGCATCCTAATTTTGTAATAATTGCATAAGGATCATACACATGAACTTCATATAGAAAAATTAACATCGTCTTGTAGTTAATTCATAAATTTAATTACTTATCCCCAAAGGGAAGTTTTTATTTTTATGACTTAATTAGAATAAGATAACAAATTTAGTATTAAAAGTAAAATTTCTTTCGGTTGCCCACAGGTACGGAGAATTTTATTTTTTAATATTTAAATTTGCCTTAGTCTTATTAATAAAGAGTAAATTTCATGCGTGATGCAACCTTTGCCCACAGGTAGGTTGAAATTTACTATTTAAATTGGCATTGGCTAATTTAAAATAATGTTAATTCATAGCATTAAAGTGTTTATTTTCTTGGTTATTGCAGCTGTTCATAATACTCTACTTTGGTAGTTTTATATTTCAATACTTTATGGTAATATTTTTCTGACTGGAAAAAGATTAATATACTTTTTCATTTGAGTGTTTCTAATTCCATTGTGGGAATGAAGGATATTGTAGTTTAGCTTAAAACCTAAAGATTGAGATTTTTTAAGTTATTATTGGTCATTTTATTTTTGAATTTTCTCTTCCAAGTGTAAAATTTTATCTTGTAACACACGTAAGGATAAATGGTTAGTAAATAAACTTCTAACCATGTGTGTTCAAGGGTATGAGAGAATTTATAAAGTGTTCACATGATTACTCATGTCAAGGGAAGGACCTATAAATGCAATCATGTCCAACACTTAAAGCATGAGAATAAGGTGCCAATAAAGTATTATGGCAATCAAGATACCTATTTCTCATGAAATAAGGAAAATTGAGGGCATATAAAGAAAGATTGCATGAAGTATAAGAAATGACCTAAAATAAAGATAATCTCATATATCTAGTATGTCGTGAATCTCCTTTAGTGACTCATTTAAATATATTGTGGATTGATTATGGTTTATCAATCCACGTTGTCAACACAAATGCAGAGTTTTTTTAAAATGAATAACACGTGTTTATAATTTGAGCTTGTTGGGATCTATAGGTTAATTTTAAAATTCAGTCATAATTTTGACTTCAAAAATGATTTATATTCCATATTTTTTTTAGAAATTTATTTTCTAGTTTGGCTTGTTAAAAAAATTTCAATTTTATTTTAAACTTGAAGTTTTTCTTATCTTTGGTGGAATATTGGTTGAGGTTTATTTAAAGTCTATTTAAAATTGATCTACGTCCCAAATTTTGAAACAAAATTATTTGTTTATTTCTGCATAGTGATGTTGACGTAAAGTAGAGTCTTTGAGAATTTAAAATGCTCTGGTTATGGCTTTGGAGATTGAAATATATCTCCATACAGTAAATAAAAGTCGGTAATTTACTGACTTTGGTTCTTGTGTGGGCTGCATAAGGGAAAGCATACCAACAAGACCACTAGAGGTGCCAAAGAGAGCATTTTGAGATTCTTGAGATCATGTACATTGAAAGATGTTGACCTTTTCATACTCATTGCCTAAATGGTCAGAGATATTTTTTATCTCTTTTAGTGATGACCATATAAAGTTTATGTATCTCTATCTTCTAAATATTAAAGCTGGGGTATTGAATGCTTTCAATATTATAAGGAAGAATAAGAGAAACAATATGAAGATCATAAGATCTAATATAGGCATAGAGTATTAAGGTAGGTACACACAAAGGGGAAATGATTAGTAATACTAATCTGCTATTACCCTTATAGAGTAAAGCTTTGAAGACCGTTGTGTATATGTTAAACAGGATTTCATCTAAGGATTGTCCTTATGACACCTTTTAAAGTATGAAATAGATGGAAGCTTGTTTACATTATTTACACATATGGGGTTGCCTTGCTAAAGAGAGGATTTATAATCCTCGCCTTAGGAAATTAGATTCAAGGACAACCAGTAGATCTTTTATGAGCTATCTAGTAAACTTTAAGGGGTTATAATGTTTTATTATCCTTCATATAATCCTAGAGTTGTTGATTGTAAAATTTCTAGAGGATGCAGAACCTAGTGGGAGTGCTCATTCACACAAATTGGAATTTGAGGAGGCACTAGAGTTGGCCAAATCTCTTCCTCATAGAGGATGATTGATTGTATTAAGGGAAAATCAGATTGATTATCCTGAGCCACAATCATTTCTAGAACAACCAACTCATACAGAACAGGTTCAAAAGTCTATTCTCCCATTGCAAAAATGCAGAGGAAGTAAAATTAAGAAAATCCTATAGAATAAGGAGATCAACAATTCTTAGTGATCATGTTGTATATCTCCCAGAGTCTGATATTAACATTAGACATAAAGATGATCCAAATTTGTTTTCACATGCTATGAGTGGAGAAAACTCCACATTGAGATTCAGTGCCATGAAGTGAGAGTTAAGTCCATGGCTGAAGGGTCGAGCTAGACTCGTAGCCAATGGTTTTACTCATAAGGAAGGCATTGATTATCGTGAAACATTCTCTCCAGTGTCTAAGGATGGTTCATCAAGATGATCATAGCATTAGTAGCTTATTTTTGATCTAGAGCTACATCAAGTGGATGCGAAAAACAACTTTTCTAAATAGGGATTTTAAAGACGAGGTTTACATGAAACAATCAAAAGGTTTTATAAGTAACAGTCAGAAAAGCTTGCAAATTAAAGAATTCTATTTATGGGCTGTGATAGATCTCTCAATGGTAAGATACTTTTTACAAGGTTATTGTTTATAGAAAACCTTGTTGATTAGTATATATACCTTAAGGTCAGTGAGAGTACAGTAATCTTTCTAGTCCTATATTTGCAAGTGGTGATTTAGGTTTGCTACATAAAGTTCACAAAACTTTGAAATGAAGGATTTGTGTGAAACCTCTTATGTCTTTTGACATAGAGATTCACAGAGACAAAGAATATTAACATTGTCTCGGAAGGCCTACATTGAAAAAAGTTTTGGAAAAAATTTAGAATGAAGGATTTGCACCTTCAGTAGCAATTAAGAGGGACTAATTAAATACAGATTAATGTCCCAAAAGGTATTGGAATAAAGGCAGATGAAAAGTTTTAAGCGTCTGCATTATACATAACCATATGACTGACAATAAGTATATTGAGTCAATAAAGTGCTGCAAATAAAGCCTTGCGGTATATGTAAGGAACCAAGAAGAACAACTTAACCTAAGGATACACTTTCCATTTGAAGGTGGTTAGTTGTTCAGATTTGAGTTTGCTGATTGTGTAGATAGTAGAAAGTCTACTCTAAGGTATATATCTTTTTATTGAAGGATATATCCTAGAGATGCAGTTTGCAGACTATAGTAGCTACGTCTACCAAGAAAGCTAAAAGTCTAGCGTGCTATGAATTTAGTACACAGGCATGATGGATGAGACATTTTATTGAAAGTCTCAATATTGTTGATTTTACAGTTAGACCATAAAGATACTCTGCGGTAATTCTACTATAATATTCTTTTATAAGAATAAAGAGTAGAAGCAAAAGTAAATCGACATTAAGTATCTCAGTACGAGAGATAACATTAAGAGACATAAAAGGTCTATTGAGCATATAAGTACTGAATTAATGATTGTGGATCCCATGACTTAAAGTTTACCGGTAAAGAAAGAATAAAGTCATGCGGAATATATGAGACTCATTAATTCATTTTCGCTTGGTTTGTCTCTTTTTGGTCTATAGACATAAAGTTATTGTAATAAAGATTTTTTGTGCACATTTGTTATTTTATCCATGAAGATAAATAAAGTTGGACCCGAATGACTTATAGGAAGTTCATTCATAAAGCTTGATTATCCATAAGGTACTCATGTAAGGAGTGTTTTACATCGTGATACATGGAAGGGACGACCTAATTTTATAATGGTTTTACCGCCATGATTCGTGTGAAACATTTCTTAACTGAGTTGGAGGATTCCATAAAAGATTGGCCAAAACTAAAGAACCTAATACCATATGGTCATGTGTTATAAAGTCCAAGTGGGAGAATGTAATATATTATTCCTTTTTGGTTGTGGCCTTTATATCACATTTACGGTATTTACTATGTTTATTATTTTTTCAATAAACATATACGGCATTATGGATATTTCCATTAATTTAGATTACCGTAAATATGGAATCGGTATTATGGTTATTTTTATTAATTTAGATTACCGTAAATATGGAATCGGTTAATTGATTTTAAAATCAATTAACGATATTGTTTCCTTGATGGAAGGAAACAAATACGGTGTTTACCATTTTGAGGGTCCCTAACCTAGCCTATAAATAGAGTGTCTGTGTACACCATCAGTACAGCCATCAAGCAATAGGCATAGGTTAGAAGATCCCTCAAATAATCTTTCTTGTTCTTCAGATGGATCGTGGAGACGCTTGAGCAAACATGGCTAGAGGTAAGCCTAAATCCTGTTTATTCGTTTTCCGCTGCGCATGTTAGATTAAATAATATGTTGATTATTTCTAACATTAATTTGTTACTTGTAATTTTTAATTTTTAATTTGTATTTTGTAAGTTGTAAGTTGTAATAAGTAATTTGTAATTTGGAAGTTGTAATTTGTAAGTTGTAAGTTGTAAATTGTAAATTTTAAGTTTTAAGTTTAAATATTAAGTTGTAAGTTTGATAGCTTGTATTTTGTAACATTATGAATGCTAGAATCAATGTTTCAACTTTCAATGTTTCTGTCATGCTATATTTACATAAATTACATCTTCTAACTTGTATTGAAATTGAATGTTTACAACTTAAAATGCTAGTTATAATGGCTTGAAAGTGCCAAAAAAAAAAAAAAACTCAAGCTCGAGCTCGTTCATTTTAGAAATATGTAATGAGTTCGAGCTGAGTTCGAACCTTAAAAACCCTTAATGAGTCGAGCCTCAAACAGAATTTTCAAAAAATTTCGAGCTCCCGAGCCGAGTTCGAACACACTAAAAATATTTCGAGCAGGTCCAAAAAAGCTCAAACTCGATTCGACCCGGTTCATTTACAGCCCTAGACCTAGCCGTAAACATTACTCATAAAAATAAGGGTTAAATACTTTATTGGTACTTGAGTTTTCAGCTTTTTAAAATTTAGTACCTGTGTTTTCATTTGTTTCATAGGTGATACCATATAAAATTTGTTTGATGGGTTTTGGCCCTTTGGAGTGGTCGGACCACCCCCAAGGGCCACGTGGTGGTTCGACCAATTTTATTTATTTAAATTGTATTATTTTTATATAATTTTCAAAGATTTTTATTTTTTTATTTATATAGGTTGACACGTGGTAGACCGTTAATATTTGGACGGAAAATGTAATAGAAGTATCAAAGTTGTTTTTACCATAAACTCAGGTATCACCTATGAAACAAATGAAAACTCAAGTACTAAATTAAAAAAAAGCTAAAAACTCATGTATCAATAAAGTATTTAATCTTAAAAATAATAATAATAATATACCAATAAAAACCTTTTAACCGCCACTAGTTTTAGTTTAGTCAAGCTCGCATCAGGTTTTGGATTGTTTACCAAAAGAAAAAAAAAGAGTTGTTAACCTGTTGTCTGAATAGCGAGGAGGAAGAAGAAGAAGAAAGTTGAGAGAGAACATGCTCTCACCGGTCAGCCTCTCCCTTTTCAGCTTCCTCATCCTCCTCCTCCGTCCGCCACTCTCCTCCCGAGCTCAATCCCCCCGCCCAGGCCCAAATGACCCGCCCCCACCCACGGTCTGCATCATCGGCAGCGGCATCGGCGGCTCCTCCGTTGCCCACTTCCTTCGTCGCTACTCCTCCGACCCCTTCTCAATCCGAATCTTCGAGCGAAACGGCGTCGTCGGGGGCCGCATGGCCACGGTCAACGTCTCCGGCGAGATCTTTGAGGCCGGCGCCTCCATTCTCCACCCGAAGAACTTCTACGCCTTGAACTACACCGAATTCCTCGGTTTGAAATCCAAGACGCCCTCGTCTTCTTCCGACTCTTTCTCTCTCGGCATTTGGGACGGCAAGAAGTTCGCCTTCAAAACCCTACGTGTTCGCTACGAGCTCCCATTCGTCGACAAGATCGTCTCGCTCGCCAATTCCGTGCTCATGTTCTTGCGCTACGGCTTCTCGCTCCTCAGAATGGAAACCTTCGTCGAGGTCTCTCTTCTTTTGTTTTGCTTTCTGAGTCTTACTTTTTTGTTTGTTTGTTTGCTGGGAAAGTGAAGAAAAAGGTGGAAATTCCTTTTTTCAAAGATCGGAAATTTCGGTGGTTTTTCAGTGTCTGGTCAAGCTTTTATTGCTCCGTTCTTTCTCTTTTTGTCTCAAATTGCTAGTCAAACAATACTTTGCGAGCCTACTATGTCGTTTTTGGTTTCCTTAAAATGAATATATAAGAAGAAAACCTTAGCTCACCCTCCATAACTGCTAGACTATGCACGCGCGCAATCTTTCGGTCTAATTTCATTGTATTCTCTCTCTCTCTCTCTCTCTCTCATAATTGTTTGGCTGAATTTCCGACGCGGACTGTGATGTGTCTTTGTGATGTAGAGTACTGTGGATAGGTTCTTGAAGTACTATGGAAGCTTTGAATCCAGACCCATTTTTGAGACTGTGGATGGGATGCTTCAATGGGCGGGTTTGTACAATCTCACCACCCGTACTCTTCAAGAGGAACTGGCTGATGCCGGGTTGTCTCCCTTATTGATACAAGAGCTTGTCACTGTAAGAACGTCTAGCAATCTAATTCAATGTTTCTTGCCTTATTTTTTCTACACATTGGTTGAGTGCAATTACAACACTCTCATTTTTGAATTGTCTTGGGGAATATTCTGTCTTACAAATAGAGGTAGGTTGAGTCTGGTTGTGCTCCTGGGATGTTATGGACTCGTCACATGCTCACTTTCAGATCAATTGTATAAATGATGATAAAAAGATTTGTTTGTCATATTCATAAAAAATAAAAAGATTTGTTATGACGAATGAGACATATATGGACCGCGACTGGACATATTTACAGTTTAGTATAGTTGAGATGAAGATTTGGGATGAATAACTTAAAGAAACTAGAAATTCTAAGATCATAAATGAGTGAATTTGGTAAAAACTATAATCTGCGGACATATCCTGTAGGATACTTAAATGGGTCAGCTGTGGTAATTTAGACATACTTGAAGAAATCTAGCACCTATGAGATTTTGTAGTTGGAGAGGCAATTATACATGCACCAACACTGAAGTGTATGGTGAGAAGATGCCACAGGGTTTTGAAATATTGTAGTTGGAGAGGCGCTTATACTTGTACCTTCAAGTTTCAGAAAAGGTCAGAAGCAAAACCATCACCAACACTGAAGAGCTTCCTGCAGAAATTCACATATATCTGTGCATTCACTTCCTCATATAGGGCATGAACATATAGAAGGTCGTTGCCCTATTTGAAACAGCCTAGCTTCAAGTTTAGACATCATTTCCTTTTCTTTGGCTTTTGCTGTCTCTGAAGAACATTTTAGTCTGGTGGGTGGTGGTGAGACAAATGTCTACTGTTGCATTTGGTTCAAGTAAGCTGTGGTGTTTACTTTCCTTAAATGCTGCTGCCTGCTATGCTAACTCTTTAAGTTAAGAGTAGTTATCTTGAACCTTACGTGTCTGGGATTCTTCTCAACTGGTTTATATCAAGGTGAAGCATCCTTTAGTATATTTTGCAAGTAGGATTCTTACTTATTCTCAATTTAATGAAAGATGTTGGCTTTGGCCGTAATTTTGATATGTTGAAATATATAATTTACTTTAAGGGAAAAATGCAAAATCAATTCATGTGGTTATTCTGATTTATAATAAGCACATTGTTGTATAAAATTCGTTGAGAGCTTACCGTGGTATGTAAAAATAACAAAGAAGTCCTTGCAACCAACTTTTGTTCAAATTTTTGATAGAAACCGTTAAATGCCATGTCATCACCAATCAAATTATGACCGTGTCACTCATAATAAAAAAGAAAAAAATATCAAAGCTATAATATATATATAAAAAATAAAAATAAAAAAGCTAGAAGAGGGGGTTGACTTTGGCCAAATGGGGGGTGGTCGAACCACCCTTGGCCATGGGGGTGGCCAAACCACCCCCAAATGGGGGTGCTTTTTGGGCACCCTTCCCGCATGACCATTGGGGGATGGTTCGGTTATCCCAAATGGCAAAAAAAGAAAAAGAAAATTGTATCCTTTTTTAATTTTAATTTTGTTTTTGTTTTTTTTTTTTTTGTTTTTTTATATTCATAAAAAGTATATTCATAGTTTTTATATTTTATATTTTTATTATGGGTGACACGTGTCATAATTTGATTGGTGTTTGTGTGGTATTTAAATGGTTTCCATAAAAAAATTGGATGAAAGTTGAGTGCAGGGACAAATTTTATTTGTTATTTTTGCATACCATAATGAGCTTTCAACAAATTTTTATAACACAATGAGCTTATTGCAAATTGGTGTAATCATATGGACTGATTTTGCATTTTTCCCTTACTTTAAACTTGAGCAGTATATAAATATTTCAAGATTCATCAGCATTTAGATTCTGTTAATTTATCCAGGTTATCACAAGAATCAATTATGGGCAAAGTGTCTGTATCAGTGGATTTGCTGGCGCAGTTTCATTGGCAGGATCTGGTGGAGGATTGTGGGCTATCGAAGGAGGTAATTGGCAGATGGCCGCTGGACTCATTAATCGTTCAGATGCTGCATTGCACCTCCATGAAGAAATAGAATCGATCTCTTATCTTGGAGAATATTATGAGCTTAACTCTACGTTAGGAAATAGTTACACATGTGATGTTGCGGTGGTTGCCACTCCTCTGGATGAGTCGAATATTCAAATTACCCCACAAATTTCAATTCCTAAAAGAAAATTACAGCACACACATGCAACTTTTGTGAGGGGCCTTTTAAATCCTGTGAGTAGCAATTGCTAATACTCTTTATTGGTCTCTTTTCATGCATGGTCCATAATTTCTATATACATCTCTAAGTCATGATGTATTGTTGTGGGAAGGGATATTTTGGCCTAGATGCTGTATCAGAAATCCCAGAACTGGTGGGCACAATAGAGGATCCTGACCTTCCATTCTCAAGTATTTCAGTTCTCAAGCAACATGGTGAGAAAGATATGACTTACAAGATATTTTCCCGTAAACCCATGGCAGATATCTTACTGGATAGCATCTTTAGGTAATATTTTACATTCGTAGTATTTTGTAGCATACATTTTTGTTTTTTCTTTCCTTTGTTTCTGTTTTGTTGTTTCTTTCCTTGTTCTATTTTTATTTCTCTCTTTTGGAGGTGCGGTGAGGAGAACATTTGCAATACGGGAAGTAGATTTGTGTCAATTTTAGCCTGTGTGATTCACTACAGAAGTTACCCACTTGCATTTATCAAAGTACCTAAAATTAGTGGTTACAGGAGGATCTGGGTTCATTTCTTGATACCTAATAAATATGTGGGAAGTTGATTTCTGTCAATTTGCTTAGTTCAGTTGGCAAAGTAGCTAATCGGTAATTCAGGAAGAATCTTGGTTCTGTTCTTGAAGCCTAGTTAAAGATCAGACCCTACCAATGGAAAAGCTGTAGTTGATATAAACGAATGTGATTTTCGCTAGTTAATCTTTCTAATTTTTGGTTTTTGCTTGCGACTATCCAAATAGGAGTCAATTGAACTACAAATGATGAAGTAAAAACATGAGTCCTTGAACGCTTAGATACTAATTGTTTTTTTATTTTGCTTCAATGTTAGTGTGAGGCAGGAGACAATTAGAATTAATTGGGGTGCTTACCCGCAGTACAATGCTCCTGAAGTATTTGCATCATTTATCTTGGATGGTTGGCACTTGTACTATGTGAATGCTTTTGAGAATGCAGCTAGCACCATGGAGACAAGTGTTGTTGCAGCGGAGAATATAGCACGACTAATCCTATCAAGATTTTTTAACCAACTACCCTTGACCTCAGCTAACATTAGCTCAGATTCTGATGGAAAGCTTTTACATTTGGATCTGTAAATTGTGTATATAGTCATAAAACTTAAGCGAAAAAAAATTTCAGTGATGCTTCAGATAATGTGTAACAGGATTCATGAAAAAACAAAATATTATAATAAGTTACATATTACATATGTCTAGCCAAAGAAAGAAACTTGAAATGGGATATTTTTGTTGTATAACATCTTTGAGGACTTTGTTTATGCTAATGTTTTTAAAAGGGAAGTTCTGAATTGAATGTTCCTCTTATAAAATTTCATTGGAAGTGGAATTATGTACTTTCATATTTGATTTCTTAATTCCTGCGAGATTTATTTCCTTTTTGTTAGGTTTTATGATTGACTTATTCAGTTTTCCAAACTTTGTTTTTATGTTTTTGGGGGTTGGGTAGTTTTGTACTTAGGTTTGTGCTTGAAGATGATAAATTAAGATTGCTTCAAGAAGTACAACAGCTGGTGTTCGAACATGGACAAAGTTGTCCAGGCATGGTGCACTCCAGAGTACTCGTTCCCTATGGAGTTTGGACATGTCAGCGAACATGGTCATTCGGGAAGACCAATGTCTGGACATGGATGGAGCTGTCCGAACATGAGGACCTCCATGGAGTACATGTTCCATGAGTTGTCTGGATATACCTAGGTCTGAGAACACCTTTGACAGTGATGTTTGAACTTAAGCGATTTTCTGTCTTTGTGCTTTTATTTGAATTTCTTCTGTCTTATATTGGTTATTGAATATTGAAGTTGATAGGTCACTCCAGTCACATGGCCATTTCAAAGAAATACTGAATGCAGCATTTTGTTTGCTCGGGAAGAGCAGCCAATTATTGGTATAACTCCCATGTTTAGCTTCTTGATGTGGGCTTGAGAGAGTACATTGTAGGATAATATCCAAGTGGGTGGTGAAAGGAGACTGTGGAAATTGAATTTCTTGGTCTAGCGGTGCACGGTATAGGAAGGATGGAGATGTAGATAATGGATTCTCTGCCACACGTTCAGGCAGCCCCACGTAAGACCAATAGAATACTGACACATGTCCAGTCTTGCCACATCAACATATTACTTAAAAAAAAAGACAAAAGGAAGGTAGTGGCTATGGGCAGAAACACCTCCGCGGGTGGTAGTGGGTTCCCAACAATGCAGCCCCACCCTCGTGAAGGTGGTTCATGCGGGACCCCTCACCCTTTAGGGTGCTTTGCAGAGGACTTCCCCACCCCACAATGACCTCCTTCTGTCCCGCAGAGGTGGTTGCCGGGTGGGTCCCTCGCAACCCACGCGTGGGAGGGTGCAAGGATGGGGTACCTAGCAACCCACCCTGCAGGGTGGGTCACGGTGGGACCACACAACACCTCCAAGGGGATGGTCGTCGGTTAGGTTGCGAGGATGGGGGTGGGTTAGGGGAGTGCATAAGTTGTGGCGACCTAATTCAGAACCATTTTTTATTTTTTTTGAAAAAAAATGGATCATCATAGTGGCATGACTGTTTGCTATGAACCCAATAACCTGTGCCATACATACATCTCATAATGTCTTATGAAAATAAATCTATTGCATCAGAGTTACATAATATCCAGTGGAAACATTATACACAGGGAGTAGGCATAACCCATCAGAGTTGACAAGTAAAAAATCTAAATCATTAAATGTTTACATTGTATCTAGTACGTACAAAAGAATAACTATACAAAAGTGTCACAAGCGACACAAGTCATATACATCATACGTGCTTATACACATTTCAAAATGATATACAAAAGATAGACTAACACATGCTAGTTTAAACAAAAGAATACGACACCCCACGACCTCAATCGTAGTAGCCTAATTAGTAGGCCAGGGGATCCTTGTCAACATTATCAGTACCTCCATCAACATAATCTATGCGATTGCAGAACCCCATGATGACATAAGTGAGTCAACAGTTCTCACTGAGTAGAATCCACTGACTTTTCATTTACTACCATGAGTTTACAATCACAGCTACCATTGGTGTGACATATCTTTAAAAGTATTTTGTAGCTAATGAAGTAAACTCCATAGTTATGAAACCTTTTGAAACATAATATTTAGCTGTGAACGTATGTGTACGACCCAATCTCCCACTTGGAAAAATACGTATACAAACCCATCTAAGTCATATATATATACATCATATAACTTAGCTATACATATATACACGCGTTCTGAAACCTCAGGCGAAGCACAAGCATATAAGCATGTCTAAGCATAAAACCATAAAACATCCTGACTTAGGTAGCCCATATACATGTGTTTGAAATCTCAGGCGAAACACATGCATATAAGCATATTTAAGCATGCAACCCGTTGTAACGGTATACATATGATCTATTCCATATAGACACATATACATACTGATACACCTAGTATGAAATCCCTCATAAAACAAATCATAAAATATCATCCTTACGACCTGGCCCAAAGCCAAAAGAAAACCTGGTACCCAACTTACACCACGTCTGCAACCTCGAATGTTTGATTTTCAAATTTGAACAAGAGGAACGCTTCTTACCCTGCGTACGAAGAGGACGGTCTTCGTCCAACAGTAACAGCTGATGTGACTCCACCGAGAAGCAATTCACTGTTGTTCTATGTATAGACTTTGCATGTCACAGTGTCGGAAGAAGATCAAGCTCACAAGGCTTCGGGAACGAAGCCCTTGACCTGGAACAACCGCCACCCACAATGGACAACTCCTTCGCAGCAATGGCCGGAACCGACCTCAACACCTCCGCAAAAGAGGGTCCCATCCACTTCGGAGCTAAACCTAAACTCGGTTGAACAGCCTTCACTTCCTTCTTCTCCGAAGAAGAAGAGGAACCACTCCCACTACTCCCATTACCCATCGGGCCAGAGAGAAAGTCAACAACCTTTCTCAGCTCATCAGAGAATTTGATCCAACCCCACCCTGCATTACCCTCGGGGATAACAATGAACCCTTTCCGACCACCCAACCTGAAAGAAGAAACCTCTAAAAAGCGTCCATCCTTGTTCCCACCTCTTCGAGCAATCAGAAGTTTCGATCTCTCTCTGAACGACTTTACAATTTCTTGCTCTTCCGGTAAACCCAACAACATTTCCAACATTGACGCAAGCCATTTGCAGCTGTGAGAATTCATTATGACCACTCCCAGAAAATTTTTCCTCTTCTCCTCCACCCTCAGCGCCGACGCCCCAACCAAAACAGAGAAAGCAAAAGACTTCGACTCCACTAAAAATTTCTTATCCATCTTGCAACACCCTCAGAGCACCAACGACCAAGCCAAGCCAAAAATTACATCGCCGGAAAAAGAACTACCCAAACCAAAAAGCACTCTGACAGACTCCCCTACGAGAATCACACCCCAACAAACCAGTAAAACGGAAACTCGAAATACTTGGGAATATAATTTCCTTTTATCTTTTTAAATACCTCCCGTTATTAATTTGGACTGAAGGCTAATTTCCATCAAATCTCAATCTATTGCATTTTCTGTGAGCTTTAATATGATCTATGCAAACTGAATTTTATTCCAAAATAATCACAACTGAAACATCAAAGTTTGAAATATTGGTTCCAAAAATGACGGACCATATAATTTATACTCTTCTCCGAAATTTATAGTTGTATGGTCACACCGGCTGACTACCAACTCTTAATGGTCATAGTAAAGTCCCAATTCTGGTTTGAGGCAAACAAATTTAATTCTTAGGAAGATAATATATATTTTTTTCATTATATCTTATGCTTTATTATTTTTTTTTTTTACTTCTACGATTTTATTTTTTGATCCTTTTCTTTTCCTTTTTTCTTTTGTTTTTTGTATTTGGGTGGGAAAGGGGTCCTGAATTTGCATTATTTTTTATTATTTTTTTGGGGAGAAGATAAAGGCAAATATATGAGGGAGTGGTGCATCTGGATTGCATATTGAAGAGTTTGATTAGTTCTCTCTGATACTCTAGATTGTGAAAATATGTTAAATCCCACATTGAGTATATTGGGTGGACGGATTGTCAAAACATTGCATGAACAAGTGCCAAGTCCCATATACGTGTGTATGAAATGGATCTCGACTGTATTAGCGGTTTCAAGGAGTGCCAATATTGACTAATCTTTTTGAAGTATAGCACAAATGTGGGCTATCTAAGTGACTGTGAATGGGGTTGCATGGTGCTCCCACATTAGTTATATATTGTGTCAAATTGGGCTATCTAAGTAATTCCAGGGTGCTCCAATATTGACTAGCCTTTTTAAGATTAACACATATGTAGCTAGCATTTGCCTAGGTTACAATAAAATTGTAATATCCTGGATTGTGAATATATAGTATTAAGTCCCACATTTGGCGAGTGGATTATGAAGACGTTGCATTAACATGAGCTAATTCTTACACTAGTTGAATACTAGGTGGAATTGCATTATATAAATGAATTCAAGGTCCAATAGTGTGTAGTCCTTTGGGTGATAATATAGATGTGGCTAGTACTTCCTTTGGTCAAAATCAATGAACTACGACTCTAGTATGTGCGTTTCATTCTCTTCGATCTTATCTTTGATTACTTTTTATGAATTTAAAAATTGGAAAAAATACTCATAACCCCTTGAAACTACCACATTATTATCAATGTCTCTCATAAAATACTAATTGTGTCAATGCCCCCCTAATGACAAAAATATATATTTCATCAAATTATACAAATTCTTAAAATTATATAAAAAAACTAAAAAATCTAAAATAAAACTAAAAGCTGAAAATTGAAAATTGAAAATCGAAAAACTGGTTTTTCATTATTTTTTTTTCCTTAATTTTTTCATTTTTTTGTAAATTTTATTTTAAATATATCATTTTTTTTCCCTAATTTGTAAGGATTTTTTTTTTATTCTAATTTTTTTTTTTATTTTCTTTTTTTTAAGCAAGAGAAATATCATTAAAAAATGCAAAGCGCAGACAAGTACACAGGGAGTATACAAGAAAAGCGACTAAGGCGAAGAAGAAAAAAGAACAAGAAAATCATGAAAGCTAATCACTAAGGGAGTTAGGAATGCAGCAATCCAAGAGAACAGAGAATAAAAAAAGAAAGCTTTGAGCTCCTCAATCGTCATTTCTTTGTCCTCACAATTTCTATCATTCTGTTTCTTCCACAGGCACCAAAAAAGGTAAGAATGAACCATCTGCCACACTACAGCACTCCGAGAGCGACCACCCGTCCACTAGCAAGCGAATAAATCGACTACCCTAAGAGGCATAACCCAAGACAAACTGAAGCGGCTGAAAATGGCATTCAATAAGGCACGAGCAACCTCACAATGGAGAAGAAGGTGGTCCACATACTCCCCATTCATTTTGCACAAACAACACCTATCAATCACAATGACATGTCTCTTTCTAAGATTATCCAAGGTAAGAATCTTCCCTAGCGCTACCGACCAATTAAAAAAAAGCCACTTTCAAGGGAACCTTGGTCTACTAAATACTTCTCTAGGAGAAAGAAGCTTCCTCTTTGCAAGCAAGGACCTTATAGAAAGAACTAACATCAAACTTCCCTTTGTGAGAAGGAGTCTAAAGCTTGTCATGCCCTTCACCCCTCACTCTAATGGGGTACAACAGGTGAAGAAGGAAGCCAAGACTTCCACCTTCCAGTCGTGGGCTGCTCGAATAAAGCTGACGTCCAACTGAAGGGAACCATTCCCCTGAAACAAGTGAGCTGCAACAAGCGCATCCTTGTCACGGGCAATGCCATATAAAACCAGAAAAGTTTCCTTGAGGGTCATCTCTCCACACCACACATGATGCCAAAATTTGATCCTGGACCCATGCCCTAAATTAAATCTGGTATTACTACAAAACAAACTCCACCCTTTCCTAATATTCTTCCAAAGCCCCACTCCATGAGACAAAGGGGGATCTAAGGAGCTCTACCCATCCCACACACCACCATGCTTAGTATCCACAATAAATTTCCACCAAGCCTCTCTCTCATGCACATACGCCAAAACAACTTCCCTAACAGAGCCCTGTTGAAGATCTTCAAATTCCGAATATCCAAACGTCCTTCAGAAATAAGGGAACAGACATTGGACCAGCTAACTAGGTGATATTTGAACTCTTCACCTAGACCTCCCCATAAGAAATCATGATGGAGCTTCTCAATACCACTTGCCACACTAGCAGGAATAGGGAAAAGAGACAAGAAATATGCAGGGAGATTGGAGAGAGTGCTCTTTATAAGGGTAACCCTATCACCCTTGCACAGGTACATTTGCTTTCAGCTAACCAACTGCTTCTCAATTTTTCCAAGAATACCATCCCAAATAGACTTGGCCTTAAAGGAGGCCCCCAATGGAAGACCAAGATACTTTAAAGGTAACGAGGAAACCCTAAAATCCAAGATGCTAGCCAAACCATCCACATTATCCACACAGCCCACTGGAACCAAGATAGACTTAGCCAAGTTAATCTTCAAACCTGAAACAGCTTCAAAGCACAAGAACAACATACGAAGAAAATGAAGTTGGTCAGGATTAGCCCCTCAAAAAAATAAAGTATCGTTCACAAATAGCAGATGTGAAATGTAAACCACCTCAGGGCGACTAAAACCCATAGAGAAACCTAAAAGAAGACCTCTCTGGACAGTAGCAGTGAGCAACTTAGAGCCTCCATAACAATGACAAACAGAAGAGGAGACAAATGATCACCCTGTCTAAGCCCGCAAGAGCTAGTAAAGAAACCAGAAGGAGTGCCGTTCACCAAGACAGAGAAGTGCACTAAAGAGATGCAATGCGCTATCCAAGAACACCTTTTCTCCCCAAAACCACATATCTTCTCAGCATATACAACAAGAAATCCCAGTTGACATGATCATAAGCCTTCTCAATATCCATCTTGCAAAACAACCTTGGTTCATTAGATTTGAGACAGCTATCCAAGCATTCATTTGCTATAAGAACCGAATCAAGGATTTGCCTACCTTTCACAAAGATTATGAGGTTTCTCAGTCTATTCGCGAGAACTAGAGCAATAATCTTGTAAACTCCACTTACAAGACTAATAGGCCGAAAATATTTAAGATCCAAAGCCCCAGACTTCTTCGGAATTAGAGTAATAAAAGTGGCATTAAGGCTTTTGACAAACTTGCTATGAGCATGAAAGTCTTGAAAGACCCCCATGATATCAGTCTTGAACACGTCCCAATAGTCTTTGAAGAACACAATAAAGAACCTATTTGGCTAGAGCCTTATCTCAGTTCATGCCTTTAACCACCTCTAAAACCTCCCACTTCTTAAAAGGAAGTTGT
Organism: Alnus glutinosa; assembly: GCF_958979055.1. Taxonomy (NCBI): domain Eukaryota; kingdom Viridiplantae; phylum Streptophyta; class Magnoliopsida; order Fagales; family Betulaceae; genus Alnus; species Alnus glutinosa. The sequence continues at coordinate 13,486,588 of NC_084899.1, read as the reverse complement.
AACGAAGAGGCCTCAACCGCATCCAAAGAGTCGAAAGCGAGGTCATCCAATCTAGGTTGCCAACTATACGGTTCAACAAATAAGGTCTCATAGAGTTGAGCAGCATAATCCCTGATAATTGACTGATCAGAAGAACAGAGCCGTTGACAAAGAGACTCGATGGCATTGAACCTCCTATTCGAGTTGGCTACCTGATGAAAACAGTTAGTGCATTTATTGCCCTCTTTAAGCCCAAGAACCCTTGACTTTTGTCTCCAACTAATCTCCTCCTGAAGAATAGAATTCTCCAAATCTCTAATAACCAAACATTTCCTCTCCTTCTCTTCAGGAGTTAAACCACGAACTTCCTCTAATCTATCAAGAGCACTCAACTCTTCCATAAGAGCTTTTTTAATGAACTCAGGTTTGGTGATAGTTCAGCTTGTATAGGTTTGTTATATTTATTGTTATCTTGAATTGTATTTATCCTATAAATAATAAACGTTAGCATGGGAGAAAATAAGATAAACCCACTATTTATTTTTCTCCACACTTACCATTAGCAGCCTAAATTGTCTAGACCTTTTTTATCTGTGAGTTTGTCAACAACCCTGCATAACACTTGCGTGAAGCTTGTGCTACCATTGATTCTATCATTGAGGGAGTCTACGATGGAGCTTCTTTGCTTCTAGAAATAAATAAACCAGGGAACCATGCCATTTGCGTTTAGGATTGTAGGCCTCTCATTCAAGATCTTACCTTAAATAACTGCTTTTTCATGGTTGTCAACTATCGAATTTCTTAGAAGGCCTTATCATCTTCTTTCTTCATTCCAACCCAAGGTTTTACATGTTTGGTGCCTGCCCTAATACGAGTTTGCAAGATGCAAATCAAATAAAATTTTCATTGAAACTTTGACTTTGAATATTATTTTATTTTAGGGGCGCCTTACGCTTTTAATAAAACTCTTTATTACTTATCAAAAAAAAAAAATGTATGTTGTAGTCCTAAAAAACTTAGGACTTTTATATACCATATTGATTAAAAAAAAGAAACGCATCAGTGGGCCAGCGGGAAATTAAAAACAAAACAATTCCTTTAGGCACTATTGACTGGCTAGCTCTCCTCTCTGCCTAGCGACGGCGCGTGTGAATGCGTCAAGCTAGGTCCCTCCTTCGTTTTCCTTCCAGTCACTCGGGTTTGTGTTCGTGTGTCTCCCTCTGATTGTAGTGCTTGGGGATGGCGACCGCTTCAGATGTGGTGATATCCTAATATGCTTTCTCTGTGGGTATGGAGAGCCGTTTCTTTGTGGAGGCTAAATCGTTCCGCTTCTCGGTGGTGGAAGGGACTTCTGATCTTCGGTTGGAGGAGTAGAGGAAAGGGTTCTCTTGGTATGCTGTTTTGGGGTCGAGTTGCTCCGCTTGGCTGTTGTCGATGGTGGAAGAAGTTTTGGGGAATCCTGAGATCGAGGACTTCATCAAATATTTTAGGGAGGGAACTAAGGCGACCATCTTACGGAGAGGGAAGAATTAGTACGGTAGGTTCTTGGTGGTAGAGGTTTACGCCGCGGGAGGCAGTGATGGGCGGGGCTGGAGCCGTGTTTCTGGAGAGCTGAGCAAAGTTGTGGCTTTTCTTGGAGCTTTGGATGGTTCTCTGCCTTCTATTGGTATTTCGGTGGGTGTTAAGTTGGGTTTGGGTATTGGCTTTCAGACGTACGCGGAGGTGGCGCGCTCGTCAGCTTCCGTTTCTACTTTAGGGTGTCGTTCTCAGGGTCAGTATTCGGGTTCTGGAGATACGGCTAAGGTTGGTGTCGATAGGCCGGCAGTGGTTAGGTGCGGGTTGGAGGCGCTGTCACCAGAAGATCGCATCGCCATGGAAAAGCAAGCGTGTGGTCCTATGGGTAAGGACCGTCGAGTTGTTGAGAAGCCCAGTTCTCGAGTGTGTGTCTGTGAATCGGCTTGCGTGTCTAGGGATGCCTCTGCTGAGGGTGACATTTCACTGCTGAAGGATGGAGTGTCTGCTCTGTCTGGCATGCTCGGGAAGTTTATGAAGTTAATTGGTTGCCTCTCTAAGGCGTTAGTTTGGGCTTGCGGGTCTTCAAAGCAGATGGGCTTTAAGTCCTCGTTTAGTTTTAAACGTAAGCTGGGCTTTGTGGTAGGCCGGGTTCTCAAGAGATGTAAGGTTGCTCTCAAAGGACCTGGTTTTTGTGCTGGGCCCAAGGTGATTATACCAAATGCTATTAGGGTTACTGATTTGGGAAGCGAGACGGCTTTTTCTTTTGAGACGGGTTCGGAGCGGGTATCGGGTTCAGTTTTGTGCCCTAGTTTGGGTTTGCCTCAAAGTTTCCAGGAGGCGGCGGCAACAGCTCTGTTGAATGTTAGATCCTTGCCAAAGTCGACATCAGAGTTGTCTTCTGGGTTGCGACTGGCTCGTTCTTTTACTGGGGGTTTAGAGGATGCTCCGTCGGGAGCCACTGTGACCGCGGACCCGACTCCGTCAGCGATTCTTGGGTGCTCTCTTCAGATGGAACCACCGTCGTCGCCTTCTCCTGGGGCGGTTCCGTATCTGCCTTCTTCCGGGAGAGGGGCTAGCGTTTTCTTCTTTCCCCCAATGCCGGCTTTTGATCTGTCTTGTCCGGCAGATCCAGCTTCTTCTCCGGTTTCTACCTCTTCTTGTCTGATTCCTGGTTGTGCTGACAGTGAGACGCCAGTTAAGAAGGTTGCAGATTCTCCGGAGCCCCCAGTGAAGCTGGGTCTTAAGAAGGGGTTTCTCAACCATCGTCCGAAGGTGCCAGTTTCTCCCACCTTGCCTCGGAAGGCAAATGTTTTAGGGATGGTTGGCCCTTCCTCCCCTTCGAGAGGCTACCAATCTCGAAATTGGCCGGTTGGATTTGATCATAACGGGGAGGTTGTGGTTTGGGAGGACGTCAATGATTTTTGGGATGGTTTGCCCTTGGATTGGGATATGGATGGTGATTTTGAGAAGGAGGCTTTGGTTATTCGGGATGCCATGGAAGAGGAATTTCTGCGTGAGAAGATGATAGCGCACCAGAAATCGAAGGGAAAGAGGGAGTTGTTGAATTTGCAAAGTTCCGTTAACTATGGTGTTGCTTCAGAATCCTCTAGGCGCAGGAAAGGAAAGGGCCTCAAGTTGTAAGGTAGTGTTCTTTAGAGGGTTTTTGGGTTGTCTCTAGGTTTCTTTTGTGGGTTGTTTTGGGTTTTTTTTTTTCGGGTTCTAGGTTTTTCCTTTTGGGGTTTTTGGTTGGTTTTGGTCCTCTTGGAGTTTTTTTTTCTTTTTTTGTGCTGGCTTTGGCTGCTTGTGTATACTCCCGGTGGACTTAGGGGCGCTTTATGCTTTTTAATAAACTTACTTACTTATCAAAAAAAAAAACTTAGGACTTTTTCATCAGGCTTTGAAGCTTGAGGCAATCTTTTCAATTCTAACATATTGGGATTTACATCTAGCTATCTAAAAATACTTCTTGCTATTATTTAATTTTGTTTTTCTTGTTTGCCTCTCCCGGCATAATTGCATAAAACATATATGGTGATTTTAAAAGTTCTCTTCTTTTTACTTTTTCTTTTTTTATTTGCTGAGTTGTCCATATCAGTTTTTTTTGTCATAGTGTTCTAATTAAAATATTTTGTTATATATATCGATGATGTCTACCACGGCTGACATAATAATTGAACTAATGCTCAGTTAAACTTTTAAATTATTGCATACGGCATAGGTACGTGTTACATCCGTCACTAGAACAAATAGATTTTAAAAATTTGAATATTGGCCCTGTGATTAGGGGTTCCTTATCCTAGGGAGCTTATAGTCCACAACGGTATAAATGACCCGCTGATTATAATGTTAAATTGGTATGAAGTTTTGTAAAGAAGGCAAGGCTATATTATTTTCACAGGTTGTCCTAAACCTTGAACTGGGAAGGTTATGTAGATAACTTGAGTAAAAACTTTTGCTCAAATCAATAATCAATGAGATGTTGCATAAGGTTTTTATTTGGAATGGGAAGAAGCTTTCTACACGATTGGCAGTTAAATAAGTAGCACTGATGTGGTCTTTTGTTTACCAAAATATATCAATAATAAATAACCACTTGCAATAGGACGAATCCTTGTAGGATAAGGCTATAGAGAGGGTGTCGAACCTCAAGGACTGCAAGGGTATTGCTATCAAGTTTATGAAGATTAAAAATAACTAATGAAAAGATTGTTGAATTTGTAATTAACTAAAGTGCATAAAATAAACGTAAAAGAGAATTGAAATATAAGAGAGAGAGAGAAAGAGTAGAGTATTGACTTCACCGCTATCCGCACATCAATGGTTAATCATATTTAATTAGAGAAATTCATTCTATGCATGCTATAAATAAACAAGAAATTACCATATTAAAGCATAAGTGCAATCCATCTTCGGTTGGCACAGACCGTCCACCTAACCACTAAGATGCGGTACGACCCGTCTTCCCTAGGCATGGATTAGCTACGTCTTTAATAGGATACATACAATAAATGAAAAAGTATAACCTATCTTCAGTTGGCACGAATCGTCTACCTAAATTACACTAAACTAGGCATGGCCTATCTAATCCTCTTGATCATATGTCAATTAAACCTGTTGTATAATCATCATTCTCATAATCACAGAAAATAAGAATGATTTGAGTTCAATAAATGTAAAAATCTTTCTAAGACAAGAGAAGAATTCTGCCAATATTGATTATGAATTGAAGAACAATTGCATTAAAAGATGAAGAACAATATCAAATTGTAGCAATTCTCATAATTATACAACCAACATGCATAAACTAAAATTCTCTAAATTAAAATACAATCAAACCATTGTGCTTGGATAGGGCTACATCAATACCCTACAAAGGTTTTTAGCCGCTCATGAAGTTGCTGCAATACCTCTTGCCATGATTACTTCTCTTCAACTCTTCAAGCCTTCAAGAAGTTTTTCTCTGAATTTGCTCTAGGTAGCAGTGTGTCTTTCTTCAATGTTTAGAGGCCTATTTATAGAGATTAGGAGAGGCCTAGAAGCTCTTATAATTCCAGAAAAATCGTCTCTTGAGTCTTCTTGTCCAAGTAGGAGATTGAAACTTCAATCCAAGTAGGAAAAGGATTCCAAATTCGGCCAGAATTGCGGTCCTTTATTGCGAGGCGATTTTGATATATTAAACGTCCGAATTTGGGAAAGCCTATTTCTGACAAATTTGTTGAATTTTTAATTAGCTTTCCAACGCTACCAATTTTATTGCAATTCAATGTCTGACGCAAAAGTTATGATTCAAACACTGAGACATATGCAGAATCCAAATTTGAATCCAATCCGATTTTTGACTCTTATTAGAGAAATTCCGATTTAATCCTTCACTTGATTTGATTAAAATTAACCACATCATATAGGTATTCTATTATGATTGGTTAAGCTTAAACATATCTTCTAGGTCTTCTCAAAGTGTGCTTTAAGCCCAAAATTAATGGAATTAATTGCATCTTTATTTAAAACCTGAAAACAATAAAACAACACAAAATCAAACAAATAACAATGCTAAGGAATTAACATATATAAGTTAAGGGGCTTGAATGTGTAACATTCAACGTTTATCACACCTATATTATCACACCATAGAGTAGGAGATTGAGATTGTGAAATACCAAGTTCATTCAACAACGCCGATAACCATGTGAGCTTGGAAGTGGTATTAGCAATAGTACGATACTTTGCTTCTGTGCTAGAACGAGAGATTGTATTTTGCTTCTTAGCAGCCCAAGAAATTAAATTGCAACCCATATAAATATAGTAACCACCTGTAGATTCTCTGTCATCTGAGCAACCTGCCCAATCTACGTCAGAGTAGTCTATTAGAGAAGAAGAAGATAAGCGTTGAATGAGCAATCCATGACCAACAGTTTCCTTCAGGTACCGAAGGATACGTTTAACTGCAGTCCAATGAGTAACTATTGGCTGTTGCATAAATTGACACACTTCGTTAATTGCAAACATAATATCAGGTTTGGTGAATGATAGATATTGGAGAGAGCCTACAATGCTACAATAAAGACTAGGATCCCCATCAAATAAAGGTAGGGGCAGATGACATAGGAGAAGTGATTGGTTTTGCCATCACCATGTTAGCATGCTGCAAAAGAGATAATGTAATGTTGTTATGAAAGTATAATACCACTACTGACTGGAATGACTTCAACACCTAGAAAATAATGCAAAGAGCCAAGATCCTTAATAGCAAACTCCAGTTGAAGTTGAACAAGTAAAGATTCAATTGCTGCAGCAGAAGAACTAGTCAATATGATGTCATCAACATAAATTAAAATGAACAAACAGTAATCACAGCCCCGAAAAGTAAACAATGATGAATCTGCCTGAGAAGCCACAAAACCAAGTTGAAGAAGTTTATTGCTCAAATGAGAAAACCAAGCTCTCGGAGCTTGTTTCAATCCATAGATCGCCTTCTGAAGGTGGCAAACATGATCTGAAAACTGTGGATGAGTAAATCCAGAGGGTTGTTCCATAAAGACCTGCTCTTTCAAAAAACCATGTAAGAAAGCATTCTGAATGTCAATTTGTTTAAGGCACCAGCTGATGGTGATTGTGGAAAGGATGGCATTGCAGAGGCCAATTAATGTGTTTTTTTGATTAAATTCGTATTTGATATGTTTCACAAAGATCATCCACGATGACTTTCATGACAATATTTGGGTATTCTAGTTTACTATTCCAGTTTTGTTTTTTTGTCTATAATTGTTTTCTATTGAGCAATATTAATGCCATGACAACTTTTTTAACAAAGTTGATAAAAATTGGGATTCTTCGTCAGAAAAGCATTTTACCTGGCCTGATTTTGTAAACTTGCAGATTTGTATACACCAATATCTCCGTGAGTATCATGGTACATCCAAGGCAATGGTGAAGTTTGGAAGCAGAAGGAAGAAGACGGATCACCTCCCAATTTTGTCGCAATTTTGCGGTAAGACTACTTCAAGTAACAAAGTATGTATGCAATACTTGCACTTCGAATCTCACGCTTCAGGACCAAGGATCAATCATCTTTCCTGTTCCTTCCATTGCAACTCTTAAGCAAAGGTAACAGAATGTGCTGTGGACACAAATTTTGAATCTGGCCTTACATCCAAGTCATTTGTCTTAAGATTCCACATATGCTTGTGCAGGCCAAAAATTAAAAAATGCAGAGAATTTTTTGTTTTTCGGAAAAAAGAAAGAAAGAAAGAAAGAAAGAAAGATCCTTTTCACCTTTTTTTGGCATGTCAAATCGAGTCGTTTTGAATGCCATCTTGTAAAATAGTTCTGTAGAAATAGCCCTAGGCAGTGGTTTCTTCTCCATGGCTCTTTCCACCCCTTTTTCCCTGTTGTGACTGTTAGCTACATTACATAGCTATCATTCCTCTTCTTTTTAAACTAAACCTCCGGTTGTCATTTACGGTGCTTTTCTGGCTCACCCTCACGCTCAGACTCACGGATGGAGGGACACGAGTACTGAAAAGCAATGTCGTAGGCCCGTAGCTGATTTTAATGAAATCGACAAGACAGACGTGTAGGCAATGAAATCGTAAGACGACCAACCCAAACACATGGCGACACGTGCCACATGATGCCTGCACTGCTCAGCATCGGTGCTACACGTTGTCCTGAAATCTCGGTCGGTGTGTACTTGTCGTCACCCAAGATTTTTTTCTCACTTCCCTTTTTCTTCTCCATTAGAACAGAACAGAACACGGCTTCGCATTATTTTACGTTGTAGTGGTAGTGATTCAGTGGACTCAAGGAAATTCCCAAGAAATTTAGCACGCACTAGGGCGTGGGTTTGAATCCTGCAATGGAAATCTCCACACAAGCCTGATTAGTGTTAGCCACTTTAGGTCCCATTGACGCCCTGATGTAGCGGGATTAGGTAATGACTTAGTCGGACTTGAAGGAGCGCTTGCGGTTCTGGCTATCTGGACCCTTTATGTGCAGCTCCTCGCGGGTTGGTGTTCTTGTAGCCACAGTCAGATAGAATAGTCATAGTTGGTATTTTTTGCATGCCTTTCTTGCTTAGGAAAAAAAAAATAAAAAATTGATATTTGAATTGTAAGGAGATGGACATAAAACATTGTGGCATTGAATTGGTGTAGGATGGTCTTACTAAGGACAAAGGAGGCTTAATGAAGGTAGGCATTCGTTGAGAGTAGGACATCACTGTAGGAATCAATCCGAGTCACTTCCCCAACTAATTCGGACAAAGAAGAGGGATAAAAAGCAAAAGAGATGGAAACTGCAACTTTCCAAACAGGTTGGGGCTGCTGTTGGAATTTTTTCCAGCGGCTCTCATGACTTGGTTTTGATGTTTCTTGGTCCTTTAGAATGATTATTAACATGTTAGGACCTTGATTCAAGATTCTGGTTGCATGTTTAATCATTGATTAAATTGTTTGCATCAAAACAATGGTGCTAGAATTTTTTCCAGCAACATGTGTTCATGTTGATTATTTTTTGCATGCTTTATACTCTTTGAAAAGTTCTTTCTTTGATTGATTTGGCATGTTTAAAACATGGTTAACACGTTAAAAACATTAGATTAATGTTTTAGAAGAGTTCTAGGCATGTTTTCCAATTCTTTTTAACGTTGCAACATTGCTGAGATTATTTTTTCCAGCAACATGCAATATTGATTGATTTAATCTTGTTTGATCATCATGGAAAGTTTGTTTCTTGATTGTATAACATGTTTTAGTATATGTATAGCATGTTTAGATCATTATTAAATCATTGTATGATGTGATTATGATGTGTTCTTGAAGAGTGTCTTCAAGTTCTTAACTTTGAATGCATATTTTGATTGTTAAACATGTTTGATGTTTAATTGAATTCTTTTGTTGATGTCTTTGATTCAAAAAGTATTTTTGAATATTCTGACATCGTTTTGAAACACAAAAGATTATTTTTTTAGCATGGTGGTTGTTTGGCCATAATTGGTACAACCCATGGCCACCCATTGGGTTAGCCATGGGTCCAACCATGGCTAGGCTGCCATCTTGAGGTGGGGCTGCCCCAAGGGGCAAGCACCCCAAGGGTGGCGGCTGCCCCTTGGAAGAGGTTTTAGGGTTTTCTCAAAAACCCAACCTAATTTGAATGGGACTTTGAATGCAATTCAAATCTTGACTTTAGTTGTCTCCTATATGGTATAGGTTTAAATGTTTTCCTAGTAGGAGTGGGACTTTTGACTCGTAAACCTAAGACAAGACAAAATTCCAATGAGATTGGAATAAGGTTTTCTAATTGGATTGGGTTAACCCTCTCTTGTTGGGTAGGGTTCCCATTTTATGAAAGTCATTCCCAAAATGGATTGATTCATTTTAGGCATTCTAATTTGATTAAAATGCCTAAATCCTAGTTAGATAAGGAACCCTAATGAGATTAGGATTCCAAAAATGAAGTCCAACTAGGACTCCTAGAATGACTAGGATTCCCAGTTTGACTAGTATTCCTACAATGATTAAAAAACGTAATGAGATTAGGATTTTTAATGGGACTTGGACTCCTATTGTAAATAGGATTCCTACAGAGACTATAAGACCTAGTTTGACTAGGATTTCAATTGAGACTTGAACTCCTATTTAGGATTCCTAATGATCGAGATTATGACTCCTAATTTAAATAAGACTTTTACTTGTTTATTATTCCTCGTTTGACTAGGATTACTACTCGAACTAGTATTCTTTATGAGATTAGGATTTCAATCCATATTAAGAATGTTATGAAAGGGCAATGTCACAATTGTGATCTCATCACAATTGGTTTAAGAAAACTCACAATTGGAGTGGGAGAAAAATTCAAGAGTTTTGAGTTTCACGGCCTCCATTGTAATTTGTTGGTCTATAGTAATGTAAAGTAGAGCACATCGCCTTGACCATGGGCTATGCTACTTGCCAGAGGGTGTTTTACTTTGGGGATTACAACCATACACTTTTGTGGGATAGATGAGATGTCATTACATCGGGAATGACCCACGCTGATGTGGTGTTGCTTGGGGATCACATTGAATCTATATACAATCGTGTACACTTGACTAAGTAAGATGATAGAGAAATGATCCCTACACTTATTTCTCACAACAGCCCCACAACAAGCTGACGTGGCTGGTAATATTTTATTATTTTTTTTTTGTTTTCTTTTTGTAAAAAAATAATAAAATATTACCAGCCGCGTCAGCTTGTTGTGGGGCTGTTGTGAGAAATGAGTATAGGGATCATTTCTCAAGATGATAATCTCCCTGCTAGTGTTCTTGTTATCTTAAACTTAGAGGCTTAGGGAAGAGTGAAAAATTATTAATTTTTTAGAATAAGATACCTAGATGACATTAATAATGAGAATAGTTCTTGCTTAGTTATAGTAATTAATGTTTACTCGCTATTTGAGTGATATTAATTGCAGGATTAGGTTGTTGCATTCTAATATATTATAGTTACTAGCACATAACCCGCGCTATTCACAGGATTCTTCATTGTAATTAGTTTTAGAATTTAAACATATTTGGTCTTTTTATTATAGATTAAAAATTGCTTGTAAAAAAAAAAAAAAAAAACTATTACACATCTATCAATAAAAAGACAATAACGGTTAAAACCCTTAATTTTATTTTAACCCAAAAAAAGCAAAATTTTTTAAAATATTTGTTCACATAGGTGTAGTTTATAACGAAAAGAAGTAAAAAAAAAAAAATCTAAATTCCAAATATTATAGCATAGGTGCTGTAGTTTTTTTAATGGTCAAGATGATACTGTAATTTTTTTTTTTTTTTTTTTTTTACAGAACCTAAGTCAAATCCTACAAAATAAAACAAAATTTTTCACTAAACATTTAATGAATCAAATAAATCCTCTCACTTCACGTTCAATGCGCGAGATTCTTCATTATAATTTAGTTTAAGAATTTAAACATATCTTCATCGTACTTTTTATTATAGCTTAAAAAATGTTTGTAAAAAAATAAAAATAAAAATAATTATCACACATCTTTCAATAAAAAAAAAAATAAAGGTTAAAACCCTTAAGTTTATTTTAACCCAAAAAAAGTAAAAGTTTTTAAAATATTTGTTCATATATGTGTAGTTTATAACGAAAAAAAAAAAAAGCAAAAAAAAAAATCTAAATTCTAAATATTGCAACGTAGGTACTGTAGTTTTTTCGATAGTCAAGATGGTGCTGCAAACAGCACCTAGTCAAATCCTACAAAATAAAACAAATTTTTTCACTCAACATTTAATGAATCAAATAAATCCTTTGATATCACGTTTAATGCTTAATCAAATAATTTTTTACCTTATTTTGCTTTCAAAAGCAAAAAAAAATACTTCAAATTTTTTTTTTTGAGTGAATCATACCAAAAAAAAAAACCATTAAAAAATTCAAATATATTAAAAAATAAGACCCTTAATTTTATTTTAATCCATAGAAATTAAAACATATTAAAATTTTTGTTCCCATATCAGTAGTTTAAAATAAAAAGAAGTATAAAGGAAAAAAAAAAAAAGAAAAAAAGAAAAAAAAGAAGGCAAGAAGAAAACCTCTAGATTATGATTATCAAAGCATTAATAAAAAAATAAATAAAAAAAATAGCAGGAGTCTCTAATATTATTGGTGTGATACATATTACATTTGATACAAATAAAACCCATATAATTCTGAACATTCTAAAAAAAATACATAGCAAACTAAACAAAATGGCTGAAAATCGAGTAAATTATACAAACGAAAACAAAAACATTCCTTTAAACATTCAAAATAACTAAAAAATAAGACACTTAATTTTAGTTTAATCCATATAAATTAAAACATGGTAAAATTTTTGTGCCCATATGAATAGTTTATAACGAAAAAGAAGTATAAAGAAAAAAAAATAGCAAGAAGAAAATATGTTTTAATCTAATTACCAAAGCATTAATAAAAAATTAGTAGGAATCTATGATATTATTAGTGTGATACCTATTATATTTAAATAAAAACGAAACCCAAGTAATTATAAACATTTAAAAAAATACTGAACAAACTAAACAAAATATTTTTTTACGAATACAAAATAAAACAAAATCTTTCATTAAATATTTAACGCAATCAAAAAATTTTCACATTATGTTCAATGCTTAATATCTCTTCGGTGTTTCAAAAGTATTTATATTCTTTTTATGCACAACAATCAAATAAATTTTTGCCAATTTTTACCTTGTTCTGCTTTCACAAGCATAAAAACACTTTCAAAAAATTGGCTAAAAATGGAGTAAATCACATAAACAAAAAAAATTAAATTTCGAAAAACATAAGTCTTTATCTTAGTTTTGCATATACATTAAAACATGTTTAAATATTTGTTCCCATACATATACATGGTTTAAAATGAAAAGTATAAAGAAATATATATATATAATACATAGTTTAATCTAAATATCAAAGCATTAATACAAAATTAGTAAGAATCTTTGTGTGATACCTATTATATTTCAATACAAATAAAACGCAAATAATTCTGAATATTAGGAAGAAAAAAAATATAGAGAAAAATAAATATGTTTTATGAAAATTTATTCGCATAGGTAGACATGGTTGAAAACGAAAAGTATAAAGAAAAGAAAAATAGCAGAAGAATATCTAGATTCTAAATATAAAATGCATAAAATCTAAAGTCCTTCAACCTCCACAAAACCAAAAAAAAAAAAAAAAAAAAAAAAGAAAAAAAAGAAAAAGAAAAAAGAAAGCAAAGTCCTTCAAAAAAACAAAACAAAATTATGTACTTCAACACTCTGTTCTTCTCTTGAATGTCACTGCTGGATACTCTTGATTTCACAATTCAAGATGTTTCAAACCCTAAAGAGAAAGAGGTATAAATAACCAATTTAAGAGAGTAATATGACTTTTCAGCTTACTTGTACGGTTTCTTTAGAATTAATGCATGCAATACGTATATGATATGGTCAATTATGGGTAGTTAATGTAATACGTTTTTAGTTTTAAATTTTGTCTCTCTATAATTTTGGAGAGTTATAAATTTCGAAACCATAATATTGTACATTAAAATTTTGAACTTAATGAAATCTCATATAAGGAAAAAATTTTAAATAAAATTTTGGAGAACAAAAAATTAAAATTTGACCACTTGAGATTAATGCATGTTTTTAATTTTAATTTTTTTAAAAAAATCTCACAACTTAATGTGGCTATAATGACACTTAATGATATAATGCGAAAAAAAAATCCTTATTTTGGTTTCATGCAGATTAACGCCCATGATCTTTTTCATTAAAGCACAGTAAATTTATTTAAATCATGATAAAACCGATTCAACCTTTAAAATTCTCCGGTTTTTTTTTACTTAAAAAACCGGTTTAGTGTTTAAAAATTATGGGTTCACGCCACGTATCATAATTCTCCATTGCACAAAGAACACTGGATGAATATATAAATCACATAAAATTTTACTATCAAAATAACCATAATTTTAGTTTTAATCCCATATGAATTAAAACATTTAAAATATTTAAAATATGTGTAGTTTAAAATGGAAAGAAATGTAAAGGAAAAAGAATAGCAAAAGAAAAACCTAGATTTTGATTATCAAAGCATTAATAGTAGGAATCTATGATATTGTTAGTATGATACGTACCTATTATGTTTCAATAAAAATAAAATCTATATAATTTTGAACATTAGAAAAAAAAAATAAAGCATTTCAAATTTAATGCTTAATTAACTCTTTAGTGTTTTAAATACATTTCTATCAATAATCAAATAAATTTTGCATTTTTTTGCTTTCAAAAGCAGGATAACACTTCCAAAAAATAAGTGAAAATCGTGTAAATCACATAAAAGAAAAACAAATATCACATAAAACATTCAAATGAATTAAAACATAAAACCCTTATTTTTAGTTTAATTCATATAAATTAAAACATATTAAAATCTTTGTTCTCATAGGTGTAGTTTAAAATGAAAATAAGTATGAAGAAGAAAAATAGTAAAAAGAAAACTATGATTTTGATTATCAAAGCATTAAAAAAAAAATTAGCATGAATTTTTTTTATTGTCGATGTGATACCTATTATATTTCAATCCTATATAATTCTGAACATTCGAAAAAGCAAATGAACGAATAAAAAAAAATCTTACAAACATTCAAATGAATAATTGCTCAACCAAAAATTTCACAAACAAAATGTAAACATATTTAGATTTCAACCAAAAATATAAAATAATAAAGAAACACATTTTTTTTTATAAAAGAGTCCTACTTGTACCATTAATTGAGAGAGAGAGAGAGAGAGAGAGAGATTAAATAGACCAGTTCAATTTTATTTAAAAGATCGGTTCAGTACTTAAATGACCGGTTTAGTCACTAAAAAGTATGGATTCTTGCCACGTGTCCCATTCTAAGGAAGAACTAGGCTTATATATGATTTGGGTTCATATTAAATTTTTGTTTGCAAAATTGACATTCCTTGATTATGTTCTATTTTTCATTAGCCCTATTGACACTACTATATTGACTGGACCAAATTACGAAGGCTGGAAACGTAATTTGGTCATTTGGATAATATGCTGACGGCTGAAGGGCATAATTTTATGTTGTCTCAGCCTTGTCCAAAATTTTCAGCTTTGGATGTGGCTCGCTCAATAGGACAAACAACGATATGATCGCTAGCAAAAGTTCAATGAGATAATTAGGGATGTAAATAAGCCAGTCCGTTCGACAGCCCGCTCGATACCCGCTCGGTTTAGCTCGATCCGAACTCGAGCTCGATATTGTAGAAACTCGATCGTTACTGTTGAAACCCGCTCGATTAGTAAGTGATACATACCCGACTCCCTCGACAAAACTCGATAGGGGCTCGCGAGCTCAACTCGTTTAAAGCTCGACCGGATCGCTCGCCTGACTCGTTAGTTCGACTCGTTAGCTCATTCATATCTTATATATTAGTAAATAGTAAACATAGTATAATATATATAGTATTACATATTAATTATAATACTTTAATAACAATATTTAGTATGTTAAATTAACATATTATGTTATTAATAATTAGTATATAACAATATAACAATATTAAATAGTTAGCATATATATATAAATACATATATCACATCACACATGGTTAACAATAGTTATATATTATACTTATATTATATTTACTTAGTTATATAGAATATATTAGACTTACTATATGTTCACATTATACATATACCATTGTTTATACTCTGTAGTTATATATAATAACATATTATTAATTTGTTACTTATAAACTATAGTTATGTAATATATTTTATAATATGCCTTATATACTTACATATTATATATTTATGTTATTAATAAATGCATAGAGGTTGTTCATAAATTTGGGCTTGAATTCTGCTTTGATCACTCATTGAAAAATTTAATAGTTTACATCGAGCTCTAGTTGAGCCGAGCTTGTCCAGTAACCCGGCTCGGCTCGAATGTCGTTTTCAACGAACTCGAGCTTGAGCTCGAGTTCGCCCGAGTTTTAAATGAGCCGAGCTTGAACATATAATTTATAGCTCGGCTTGAATTCGAACTCGACTATTTAGGCTTGACTCATAAACGAGCCAGTCTTGAAATCTTCGAACTCGACTCGGCTCGGCTCGATTACATCCCTAGAGATAATAGAAGTGTTACATCTTGATGTCTCTATCAAATGCACTCCAGCATGAGATGCATGACTTTTCACTTGCTTTAGACATCATGGCTAGTCTGAAGGAGAAGTTTGGTGAAAAAAGGCAGGACACGGCAGGGAACCCTGATTGATACTAATATGGCTAAAGGATCGGAGCTCTAGTTTGCAATCATTGTCAAGACACTACAAAAATACAAGCATTTTGACACGTGTACAGTGTCGTACACGTGTCAAACAGTTAGACACGTGCATTTTGACACGCGTGAGACGCGTGTCAGATTTGCAGGTCATTAACTGCACAATTTGTTTGACACGTGTATTGTGATACACGTGTCAAACTGACAGACACGTGTATCACAATACACGTGTCAAACCGGTTATTTTTTAAAAAAAAAATTCCAAATTGAATTTTTCATTTAAATAAATTTTTAATTTAATTATTTAATTGTATTTTTAAATTAAATTAAAAATACGATTAAATAATTAAATAAAAAATTCAATTTGGAATTTTTTTTCAATTTAGTTTTGTTATTAGTTATTTAAAATTATTTGGTTTAATAAATTTTCGTTATTTCAAATTTTATTATTTCCGACCACAAATAACGCAATATTTATTTTACCCAAAAACAGCACAAAATCATATTACACAAACCAATAGTTAATAACGTATTCGTTAACTACGCAAATATTTACAAATAAAAATTAATTACACAAAATATCTACAAATCTGAAGGGCGTCCCTGCGAATCACGAGGTATCGTCCCAGACGTGTTCTCGCCAACCGGCGTTTGCTGCGCAAGGAATGGTGTAGCGGGCGAAGGTGTAGCGACAGTGGAGGTCTGGCTCAGCCGTCGTCCAACAGGCGACAACGTACCAACCGTTGTCGAATTACCTGCAAATAATATAGACAATTAAAGTATATAATATTACTTGCAAAATTAAAGGGGTAATTAAAACAAATTGAAATTAATTTTGTCTTATACACAATATAAATCATACCTGCAGATGCACTACTAACAGACGACGTACTACCTACGTGTGCAGGTGTATATAAATACACGTCTCCAAATGCGATTTTTCTAATATTATAATTATATATAAAATATATTATATATATATATATATATATATATATATATATATATATTATATCTATTTTATATAAACCCATGCAACCCTAAGTTTATGCACTGCATGTACTGTATGTACACATTGATAAACCCTAAGCCCTAAAACTAAAACATAAACTATAAATTAAATGTAAATATAAACCCTAAATTTAAACCATGACACTAAGTATAAGTATTTATACTATACTACCCCTAACCCTATGTGTATATACTATATATAGCCATGAACCCTAATCTTAAGTGTATGTTATATATATATATATATATATATATATATATATATATATATATATATATATATATATATATATATATATATATAGATATATAGCTAAAAACCCTAACCCTAAATGTATATACTATATATATCTATAAACCCTAATCCCCTATACTATATATAGATATAAACCCTAACTCTACGTGTATATATTATATATTATGTATAGCCATAAACCATAACTCTATGTGTATATGGCTATATATAGTTATAAACCATAACTCTATGTGTATATATTATATACTATGTATAGCCATAAACCCTAACTCTACGTATATATACTATATATAGCTATAAACCCTAACTTAAATTCATGTTGCAATTTTTTTTTTTTTTTTTTGGGTTTACATATATATAGCAGAAATTTGGTTTAATTATGCATATAGTACAATATGTCAATTTAGGGTTAGGGTTTACGTACTTATGAGTATACCATATATATATATATAGAACTCATCATATAAACCCTAATCATAAGTGTATGTATTTTATATAGCAAAAAACCATAACCCTAAGTGTATGTACTATATATAGTTTATAAACCGTTTACATGCATGCATATCTATATATATAGTATTAATTATAGGTTTTTAAACATTGTCATGTTTTAATTTTTTTTTTTTTTTTTTTTTTTTTTTTTTTTTTTTTTTTGTTTCTAAACGTAGATGGTGTACAAAACTAAACCCTAATTTGAACTATTTGGTTTAATTATATATATAGCACCAAATTTGTTTAATTATGCATATAGTACAATATGTAAATTAGGTTAGGGTTTACGTACTTATTAGTTTCCAAGCATAGAATTTACATATAGCATATAATTTTCAAACCTAATTTTATGTGTATAAGTTATGTATACCGTATTTTCATAGATTTGTATGGTTAATAAGATAAGGAGTTTTTTTTTTTTTTTTTTTTTGGTTTCAAAAAATTAACACAACACATTTTTTGTTTTGAAATTTATTTTTGGGAAAAATAACTGTCGGACACGTGTACTTAATACACGTGTCAAAATTGGACACGTGTATTATTACACGCGTCCATTTGGACACGAGTATTTAATACTCGTGTCCAATTGGACACGTGTATTATTACACGTGTCCAATTGGACGCGTGTATTTAATACATGTGTCCAATTGGACGCGTGTAAAAATACGCGTGTCCAATTTTGACACGTGTATTAAGTACACGTGTCCAATTGGACGCGTGTATTTAATAGGCGTGTCCAATTGGACACGTGTAATAAATACACGCGTCCAATTGTAAAGATGTTACAATTTGACACGTGTCTCAAATTGGACGCGTGTCTCCAGTAACGGGTACTGTATACACGCGTCAAAATGCTTGTATTTTTGTAGTGAGATATGATCGCATGGAGGTCTTGGGTGCATAGATTGATTGTCAATTTCAGGTGGATATGATCCTCCGGTCCTTGACAGTCTCATTTAACCAATACAATTCAACTTATTGTTTCCAAGAACAAGGAGACTTACACTTTGCCTGAATTGGTTAAAGTGGCCGGTGATTGTAACAGAGCGTGTGAAAGGCTGTAATGCCCCGCAGCTTTTAAGACAAAGCCGTAAGTTGAAATATTTAATTTCACACGTGACATTACAAACTAAAACAACGTAGTGAAAAAACTGAGCCCACTTGATGTGAATCAAATATATATATATATATATACATATATTAATAAAATGCACGAATAAGATTTAGGCTACTTCTTCGAGGGAGTCTTGACCGTAAAATGTAATATCGAAACAATAATCAACTCATGCATACTTGTTGATTGATAATTTCTCTTTTAAATAGAATAACGGAAATATATATGGATTCTATTTGATATATTCCGGTGTTTGCCGTAGTAGGCAAATCAATTAGTAATGTTGCACAAGTTTGTTTGACAAACATAAAAACACGTGCCACTATTATTATTTATATATGCTCTTGTAATTGAATTCATATAATTTAACGTTACAACACGTTAGGTAATATATAGTATTACTCGAAGATAATTTGCAGGATTAATTGGTGAAGATAGAGAGAGAGCAGGAGATTCTTCTTCTAAATTAATGTTTGTCAAATAGCAAAATAAACTAGACATTATATATATTCCACAAAATGCAAAAATTCATTCTTAATTAACTCATCTTTAGCTGCGCTTTTTGCCTCAAAAACCTACTCTAACACGCCTCCTTTTGGGTAGCTTTACTCCACCGTGGCGTCGAAACCTCTGCCACCACTGGAACTTCTTTGCCACCTTCTTACTACCAACACCCCCAATCCTCTTCCGTGTCTTTTGACGCCCAACATGCCTCAATAGCCCTTCCACCAGCGTGTTAAAATGTCCAACATGGTTCTTGTGTGGCACTTTAGCGACCGTTGATTTTTTCAACTTCTCATGGACCACATTCGCGTTAGCATGGTGAAACATCTTCCGCAACGGCTTCCACATAGAACGGGAATTACCACTATGATGATCACCATCACGGTAATTGTGATGATGATGGTGATGGTGGTGGTGGTGGTGGTGGTGGTGAAAGACGAGTCCTAGCTTGTTCTTGAATCTCCTCAAGCGTCCGGGGTTCCTCCGACGGCCCGATCTGTATCTTCTTCGGGTAGCACCCACTCTCTCCCTAGTAGTGCTACTTTCATGTGCCATGCTTGCAGTACTGTCTGTCTGACTTGGCAATGATGAACTACTACTAGTACTACTACTTTGTTGATGATCAGTAGGAGAGGATAAGTATGTCGACCCTGAACTTGAAGAGCCGCCATCACGCTCAAGATGACGCGGTGAAAGCTTACTGGTCTTTACTTCAGCTCTGTTCTGAGTAGTACTAGGCTTGTGATATAGCAGAGTTGGTCTGATTGGCATCTGAAGCGTCAGCTTTTTCTCTCTACTTGGCTTGTGATTCTCTTTGGATAGCTGACCCATCATCCTCTTGGCAAGGCCATTGTGATCCGTAGGGACCCTGAGCCCGTGAACATAGTCGCCACTCGCTCTTTCTTGGCAACGCCAGTCGCGTTCCCTATGAAGTCCTCCTCCCAAAAATACAGGCTGATCACCAGCGAAACTCCTTGCACTGGTCTTTGTCTGAGAAGAAGGTTGCAAAGCTGAAATGCGAGATTCAATTTGTTTGACTGCATATCTGACGTCCTCTGAAAAATCACGGGCTTTTTTCTCTCTCTCATTTGCTACACAGCTTGAGGAACTACTTGTCACCACTCCCTTCTCTTCCGCTCGTCGCAATCCAGAAAAAGATGGGCTTAAGTAGTGATTGTGTCCTAATTTGTTTGAAACTGTCGGTTTTTCTGTATCTTTGGCTGATTGCTTTAGCTTTATACCAGTTTGATGGAGTTTGTTTGAAGAGATTCTGGGTTTAGAAAGCTCTGAAACTGCCTCCTCCTCCTCCTCCTCCTCCTCCTCATTGATGAGTATTGGTTTCATGGGTGAAGTGATTGCTCGACATTTCGAAGCTCTTAATAACATGGGTGGATCTGTAATATGAGATGAGCAGGGTGTGGTAGAGGCACCTACACCTATAATCTGACAAGGCCAGCGTGAGAAATTGAATCATCAAATAAGAACAATTAATTCACATGGGAGGCTGAATAATATATATATATATATATATATATATATATATATATATATATATATATATATATATATATAAAATAAAAAATAAATAAAAAAAAAAAGAAGAAGAAGAAGAAGAAAGAAAGAAGAAAAAAAGAAAAGAAAAAAGAGATGTACCTTTGCTGTAGCATTGTCAAGCAGTTCTTTTAACAAGAGTCGTGCATTCTCACCCAACTGTTCGTAGTATTTGCATACCAAAAAAAAAAAAGGATGATAATGATAAGATGAGAGAAAAAGCAGGTACAAATCAAAATAATTAACAAGGCCTACATTTTGTGAGCTTTTGTTTTGCAGGCCATTTCCAATATTTTGAAGAAGCCCATATAATTGTCTCAGGGCAACAAGATAGTGTAGTTGGTCAAGTTCCATCTCTTTTAATTGTGGCGATCGATCTGCTAAAAAAAAGAAGAAAAAAAGCATTCATCAAGCTTGAACAAGTAATGTGATGCAGAGAGGATCAACAGGAAACACCATACTTGATCTTTTTATCCTTTCTCAAACTATTTTCCGTCTAAACAAAGAAAGAGATGGAGGAGAAATACCAATATGTATTGGGGAAGTTAATAGTATTCTAACGTACGTGTGAGCAGTTATCATATTAGTGGGGTGTGTTGTGGGAAGTTACTTGGCAGTTACTTGGATTCATGGGCTCACCGTAGGGGAAAGGGGATGAAGAGATCGAATTGATGTGATGATTTATGGTTTGGAGAGTGGATGAAGAGAATCTTATATTACTTGTAATTCCAATCTCAGATTATCGATTCCATGTATTTCATTAATTCCATTACTATTTTCTGTGACACCCTTACACAAAAAACCCCAAACCAAATTCTCTCTCTCTCTCTCTAGGATGGTGAAAAGGGAACACATGCAATGGAGAGGCTCGAAAAAGAGGAGAACGAACAAATCTTAGAATTGCCACTGGGGCAGATGAAGGATGTGCGCGCATGGGCAAAGACGTACGGTGGAACAAAAGCATATATGCAGTAGATGTACCTTCTTTCAAAACAAAGAAAAATGTAAAAAGGAGATCATAGAGAGGAGGGGGGGAGGGCTCTGATCACTTGGAATCAAGAATCTACTTTCTTGTGTGCTTCTTGTCTTACACATATTGAGGAAACTTTAAAGATTTTGGCATGTTTGGTAAGTTTTTAAACACCGAAAACTTTTCTCAAGACTCGTTATCCAAGTAGATTTTCAAATGTAACCCCATAACTAACACATTTTTCAAAACAAACTACAAAACTCTTGTCAAAATCTAACATTTCTTAAAAATAAAAATAAAACAGCGTTTCGACTAAACATTTATAAAACCCAGTTCTTATATATATATATATATATATATATAATATTTTTCAATTTGTAATTTCTACGAAACTCTTTCCAAAATTTTAACAAACCAATTTTTGCAACTTTTTTCAAATGTGCATGACTCCCACAAAATCAATTCTTAACTTTTACCTTTTTGCAAAATTCTTGTCAAAATTTTAACAATGATGTCGCTTTGTTGCATACTGTGGCTGATAGCACTCCACGACGGACCGCTCGTACACCTCACCCCAACCCACGATATATGGCACTGCATGAGGAGCTGCCAGCAAGTGCGGGAATACCATCAGAAAGTGGCTAGAAAGCAGAGGATACAGGGGAAGGCAGTTACATGCAATCTTCGTGGAAGATTGCATGATTGTTAGTAGTGGGCAGTTATCTAGTAGTGGGCATGATCGTTAGTAGTGGGCAGTTATCTATGGGTAGTTATATGGCAGCATGTTAGTGGTAGCTCTAGTATAAAAGAAAGGCGTAGCATGTAGTTTAATTATTGAATATTGTATTGGCTTATGTCATTTGTGGTTGTCTCCATTCCCTGATTGGAGTCTTATTTATAAACTATCTTTCATTTCGTTCAATTCACCGAGAGTTCCTATCAACTTGGTATCAAAGCCAGGTTTCGACCATGGCGACCAACAAGGATCGTATCGAGAAGTTAGAATCAGAAATGCAAGAGCTGAAGGAAGTCGTGCAGAAGATGAATATGGATTCACATGCCAGCTTTGTGGAGCTTAAGGAACTCTTCTTTAAGGGTTTTGAGAAGGGCGAGTCATCAACAGACAAGGAGAAGGGATCGTTTCAAAGCCACGGAAATCATAATTCCGGGCACTCAATTGGTTCTAAAGGATCGAACAATTACACTAAGTTGGAATTCCCACGATACTCGGGAGATGACCCCAATGTATGGCTGAATTGGGTTGTTCAGTACTTCGACTACAAGCAAATACCCGAGGAACAGAAGGTGTCACTGGCAGCCTTTCATCTTGAAAGTGAAGCCAACCAATGGTGGCAGTGGGTGCAAAAGCTGTACAAGGAAGAACAGGCCCCCATCACATGGGACGCCTTTGAACACGAGTTGCTGATTCGGTTTGGTCCTACCGAGATGGAGGACTACGACGAAGCTCTCACCAAGATACAGCAAACCGGCACATTGCGTGAGTACCAGTAGGAATTCTAGCGTCTGGCAAATCGGGTGAATGGCTGGCGCCAAAAAGCACTAGTAGGAGCATTCCTCGAAGGGCTGAAATCATACATCGTCTCAGCAGTGCGTATGTTCAAACCCAAGACCCTTCGTGACACTATTGAATTGGCACGCATGAGGGACGAAAACCTCTCCAAAACTCGGAAGAACCCACGGGGTGATGGTCCACGAGCGACGTACACTAGCTTCATGCAAAGATCTACTGGGCAGGCAGCAACTACCACCGGGCACACAGGAGCGACGTCTGCTATACCGACCTCCAGAACTTATTCTTCTGGGGCTGCCAAGAAGCTGTCTTGGGAAGAGATGCAGAAACGCAGAGAAAAAGGACTGTGTTTTGGGTGCAATGAGAAATTCACGCCGGGACATCAGTGCCAAAAACCACAAACCTTCTTAATTGAAGCATATTCCAATGAAGAAGATGATGAGCTTGTAGACTTCACAGGGGCATCCAAAGGGGATGATTGTGCTGAGGAAGAAGAACCGCTCATCTCGCTTCATGCCATCGCCGGCTGCAATGGGCCTAAAACCATGAGGGTCAAGGCTGCCATCGGAAGGAAGACCTTGGTGGTCCTTATCGACAGTGGGTCTACCCACAACTTTGTGGACCACAAAATAGCCTCTGCACTACAACTGGCAGTAACACCAACGGAGGAATTCACAGTCAAGGTGGCGAACGGGGAAAAGCTTCGGTGCACCGAAAGGTATACAAATGTTGTAATTTCCATACAAGGTTTCCAGTTTACTACAACTTTGTATTCCTTGCCATTACATGGGATAGACATAGTACTGGGAGTCCAGTGGCTAGAAAATCTTGGACCGGTGCTATGCGACTGGAAAAAAATGACAATGAGTTTCCAATGGAGAAATCAGTCAATCAGGTTAGCAGCCCAGACAATGCAGCCTACGCGGGAGATAATAATTCAGGCTATGGACCGAGAAGTGCAAGGTGGAGGGGAATTGTTTGCTGTGATACCCGTGGCAAAAACAAAGATAGATGCAGCCCCAGTAGCACATGAAATTCAAAACCTGCTCAGGGAATTCCAGCACCTCCTCGAAGAGCCAGAGGGCATCCCTCCCTCACGAATCTTTGATCACAGAATTCCCTTGAAAGAAGGACATACATCGAGCAACTTCCGACCTTACCGCTATGCTCATTGTCAAAAAAATGAAATAGAGCGACAAGTGATCGAGATGTTAAACACTGGGCTCATTCGGCCAAGTACCAGCCCGTTCTCTTCGCCAATACTCCTAGTGAAAAAGAAAGATGGATCATGGCGCTTCTGTACCGATTACCGGGCCCTTAATGCAGTCACCATTAAGGATTGGTTTCCAATTCCTACAGTGGATGACATGCTAGATGAATTGCATGGGGCTGTCCATTTCACTAAATTGGATTTAAGGGCTGGCTATCATCAAATCTGAGTCCACCCCGACGACATCTACAAAACGGCATTCAGAACTCATAGTGGGCATTATGAATATGTCGTGATGCCCTTTGGTCTTTGCAATGCCCCCTCCACGTTCCAAGCAGCCATGAATGAGGTATTTCGACCTTACTTGCGGAAATTCGTATTGGTATTCTTTGACGACATACTTGTGTACAGCAAACGGTGGGACGAGCATGTAGAACATCTCCGAAAGGTTTTCGAGATATTAAGTGCTCAGAGGTTCTATGTCAAGCCCTCCAAGTGCATATTCGGCTCTCATGAGGTGGACTACCTCGGGCACATCATTTCTCAAGAAGGCGTTAGAGTTGATAACTGAAAAATCGTGGCTATGCAATCTTGGCCACCGCCCAAAACGATCATTGAGCAGCGAGTCTTTCTCGGCCTTACCGGATATTACCACAAGTTTGTGCAGAATTATAGGCCAATAGCAGCACCCTTGACAGAACTCCTCAAAAAAGGGAATTTTGGTTGGACCGTGGCTACTGTAACAGCATTTGACAAACTGAAAAATGCCATGGTCACAACCCCGGTCTTGGCTTTACCTGATTTTACTAATCTATTTGTTGTAGAAACAGATGCTTCTGATTTCGGGATTGGAGCAATCTTGAGCCAGCAAAAGCGTCCCATTGCGTTCTTAAGCAAGGCGCTTGGACCAACTAAACGGGCATGGGCAATCTACGCAAAAGAGATGTTAGCTGTCATGGAAGCCATAAAAACTTGGCGACCGTATCTCCTAGGACGGAAGTTCCAAATCCAAACTGACCAAAAAAGCCTCAAGTTCTTGTTGGAGCAACGGATAGTCACTCCCGAGCACCAGAAATGGGTCTCCAAGCTAGTCGGCTATGACTACGAAATTGTTTATCGCCCGGGAGGCACAAATTCAGCTGCTGATGCCATGTCCAGAATGCCCCACAGCCCCTTGCTGCTATCCATCACCGGACCAACACTGGATGGAATCTCGGGACCTCAATTCAGCTTATGGGAGGATCTAAAGCAACTCAATGCCACTGACCCGTACCTACTAGCAATTCACCAAAAATTGCAGCAGACTCCAGCAACTATGCCCCACTACAAGATGCAGGATGACATTTTATTTTTTAAGGGACGCATTGTCATCTCTCTCACATCCGCACTTAAAAATGAAATCCTCCAGGAATTCCACTCTTCCAAATTTGCAGGCCACTCTGGAGTCCTGCGGACTCTCAAGAGGTTAGCACAAAGCTTCTACTGGATTGCTATGAAGGCTGACGTCCAAGCTTTTGTCTCAGCATGTGATGTTTGCCAAAGAAATAAACATGAAGCCCGATCTCCAGCAGGACTCCTCCAGCCTCTGCCAATTCCAACACAGGTGTGGGAAGATATTAGCCTTGATTTTATCGATGGCTTACCCATGTCTGCAGGGAAGAATTCCATTCTTGTGGTTGTGGATCGATTAACTAAATATGGCCATTTCTTTGCTCTCGGCCATCCATATTCAGCTAAGGTGATAGCTACGGTCTTTACCTCCGGAGTCGTAAAGTTGCATGGTGTTCCACGATCAATAGTAAGTGACCGCGATCCAATCTTCATCAGTTCCTTCTGGAATGAATTCTTCAAGCTTCAAGGCACGGAATTGAAAATGAGTTTGGCATATCATCCCCAAACAGACGGTTAGACAGAAGTTGTCAATCGCTGCCTTGAACAGTACTTGCGTTGCTTCACCAGTCAGCATCCCAAGTCTTGGGAGTCTTTTCTATCTTGGGCAGAATACTGGTATAACACCAGCTTCCACATTTCTATCGGTACAACACCTTTCCAAGCACTCTATGGCCGAGCACCACCGCGACTAATTAACTACTTGGTTGGGACATCACCAGTCAGCGAGGTTGACCACACTCTACAGAACCGGGATGAGTTGCTTCGAGAGTTGAAGACCCATCTGGTTCACTCCAATAATCGCATGAAGCAATACGTGGATGCCAAGCGTCGGGAAATGACATACACAGTGGGTGATTGGGTATATTTAAAACTACAACCTTACCGACAGCAAAGTGTCTTCCGTCGAGCACATCAGAAGCTGGCAAACAAATATTTCGGGCCATTCCAGGTTACTGCAGTTGTTGGTCCGGTTGCATATCGCCTGGCGCTACCAATGGAGTTTAAGGTCCATAATGTGTTCCATGTCTCACTCCTAAAGAAAAAATTTGGGAATGACACCTCTATATCTCCTACACTGCCTCCATTCTCGGAAGACACTGGGCCAATCATTGAACCCCTCCAGATCCTCGACTACCGCTGGGTCAAACGAGGTACCAAGTTTGTCACTGAAGCATTGGTCCAATGGAAACACTTGGCTCTCGAGGATGCCACTTGGGAAGACCCCGATCAACTCCAACAACAGTTCTCGTCCATCCACCTTGCGGACAAGGCTGTTCTTCCAAGGCGGGCGAATGATAGCACTCCACGACGGACCGCTCATACACCTCACCCCAACCCACGATATATGGCACTGCATGAGGAGCTGCCAGCAAGTGCGGGAATACCATCAGAAAGTGGCTAGAAAGCATGGGATACAGGGGAAGGCAGTTACATGCAATCTTAGTGGAAGATTGCATGATTGTTAGTAGTGGGCAGTTATCTAGTAGTGGGCATGATCGTTAGTAGTGGGCAGTTATCTATGGGTAGTTATATGGCAGCATGTTAGTGGTAGCTCTAGTATAAAATAAAGGCGTAGCATGTAGTTTAATTATTGAATATTGTATTGGCTTATGTCATTTGTGGTTGTCTCCATTCCCTGATTGGAGTCTTATCTATAAACTATCTTTCATTTCGTTCAATTCACCGAGAGTTCCTATCAGTGGCTCAAAGTGTAGAGCCGGAATGCTTTTACTTGGGAGCTCAAACCAAGTTCAAAGATTAACTCATTGGACACGTTTACCAATGACAACGGGCCATCTAGTTAGCATATATGGTGTTTACATTGATTTGGAAGTATTTTTTAAAGCCGTTTTAGTTAATTTGTTTCAAGTACAACAAGTTTCACATCTTTGATGGATCGTGTACTTTTTAAAAATGATGCCCACTTATTTTTCCTTGGCTACCAACTCCAAATCGGCCGGTGACATGCTTGAAAGTTATTGGGCTTGCTTGGCGATGAACTTGCCATGCCACGATAGCGGGCTGCAAACATTTTCTCTTGCTTTTTCACATTTTTCAATAACAATCAACATCATAACATTTTCACTTTTTATATCATATAAATAATTTTTTATTACTATTCAAATAAAAAATTAACTACAATACAAAATTTTTTCACTTTTTTATACAAATTCTTTTTACTTTAAAAAAAAAAAAAAAGTGAAATTACTCAAATAATATTTGCTGTATATTTTTTTCCAGTTCCAGGAAAGCAAAATATAATATATATATATGGAGTGTATGGGTGCGTAAGTTTGACTACGTTTTCTGGTCACTCTTCCATCTGTTGAGATATATAGAGAGAGAAATAAGCGTTTTGCTTCGTTATGGATTTGCATTTGTACTGAGATATATATCAGAGTTTTATGAGTTTTTGAACGATATGAGTATTCTCACGACGAAACATAATAAACATAATCGGAGTATTAAAAACTATCTAAAAAACTTACTTGATCGGCGTAAAGGGTTGAGAGTCTGATAGGGTGGTGAGTTCTTTAGAGTCTGAGAAATAGACAGACAATATTTGATTATTTTTTTATGAATCGGTTTTTTTATATGGTTTGTTGCCAAAAAAAAAAAAAACAGCAGTTTCGTGATTGAGAGAGGGAGTGGCAAAAGTGTAAATTTTATTTATTTATTTATTTTTGAGGGTGTACACGTGGGAACAGTGCCGCAGTTTAGGAGTTGCAAAAGTGTAAATTTGATAGTATAAGCCACAATTTCGTGATTGAGAGGGAGTGGCAAAAGTGTAAATTTGATTGTGGGGAATGGGGATATGGTTTATGTGCAGTGCCGCATTTTCATGATTGAGAGGGAGTGGCAAAAGTGTAAATTTCGACGTATAGTTATTTTCTATCGACGTATAGTTATTTTCTATGAAAAAAAAAAAAAAAACTAAATGAATGTTTTACACAAAATAGGTACACTTGTCAACGGTATGAAATGCCACATGTCACGATTATAGGTTCTCTTCCTATTGATTCTCCTATTATATATGACTAGTACATAACCTGCGACATACGAATTAAAACTGTGTCGCGTACTTAATTATGTGCTTATGTTTTTTTTAAAATAATAGATAATGTACAAAGTAGTTTTAAAAAAAAGTTTTGAGTTATTCTATTAGAATGTTACGTTTATGCTCCGTTTGTTTCGACCTAAAATGATTTCCGTTGTAAAATATTTTCGGCGAAATTATTTTTAGAAAAAAAGATTTTCTCGAAAATATTTTTCGGCGTTTAGCTTACACGAAAAAATTACGAAAGGCAAAAATCAAAGTCTGGTGACTGTTGTAATACCCCGTATTTTAAGATATTGAGTAAAATATCTTAAAATATGATTTAAGGCCTAATAATAGGAATAATATACATATGAATATTTGTGGAATAAATATTCATCAAGATAGGTATAAATATTTAAGAGATTAAATATTTATTAGAAATATATGCATAAGTGTATAAGAGTTAAATTTGATTAGAATTAAACCAAGTCTAATTCGATCGATTGATTATAGAATCGATCGAGCGATTGTTTAATGTCTTAAAATCGATTGTGCGATTAGGGAATCGAACTCTTATTAGAAGCTGAAATCGATCGATCAATCGATTAATTGATCGATTAATTAATCGATTGAGCGATTTAGTTATATAGGTGCTGAAACGGATGAAAATTTGGCTAAGTATAATAGATCGATCGATTATTTTATAGTGTAAAAAGTAGATCGATCGACTTACTGTTTAATTAGATCGATCGATTATTTCATAGTGTAAAAATGCGATCGATCGACTTTCTGCAGAAAACAGATTCATGCACCGAATCTCCGAAAATCTGATATTTAATACCAAATCTCCCCAAATCTTCTCCACAGCCGTTAGATGTGATCGTTTTGGAGCAATCTTGGCCGTCCATTTCACTATAAAAGGAGCCCAATCCATTCCTTCAATTACACATCTCAATTTCTCTCCCAATCTCTCTCAAATTCTCTCTCTCTCTCTCTCTCTCTCTCTCTCTCTCTCTCTCTCTCTCTCACACAATTTTGGGTCCAGCAGCAGAGGTAGAAGAAATCCGAAGTTCTCTGTCTCCCGTGGGTAAGTCTTTCTCTCAAGCTCTTTCTCCTTCTCTATCTCTCTGTCTCTCTCTCGACTCTACTGTGAAGGAAGAAGAAGAAGAGAAAAAGAAAAAGAAAGAAAAGAAAAAGAATAAACATATTTGGTTTTTAATTAAAGTTTTATTTTAATATTGTGAATTTATGAGTTATTTGTTAAGTAATCTAATGTTTTAAAGTTGTGTTTTAAACAGGATTGTCAAAGTGGAGTGATTAAATACGTCGTTATGATGCCCAAGTAAAAATACATTATTTTACAAAAGCGCCGTTATGCTGCCCAAATACTTTTAAGTATTTAAGGCATTTAATATATATTAAAGCCGTTATTCTGCTCAATTTTTATAAAGATTAAAATAAGAAATAAGCATGAAGTTATTTTATTTCACTCATTTCTAAAGTATAATATCCGTTAATTATATTAACGAAGTTATTAAGTTTATTTGATTTAAAATAAGCCATATGTTGGCTAAAATCTATTTTGGTATCTCACTGTTTCAGTTAGAATAGCTGAAACAGTACATGCCTCAATATTATTTTAATTAAAGGTTCAAGCTATTTTGGGTTGCACAACTTTATTGTAAAAATCATGGGTTTTAACTATTATACCTATTTTTATAAAATTGGTATTACGAGATCTATTTTGATAAATAAATATTTCAAAGCATTGATAAATGCCGTAATAAATTCCGCATAAAAAGATTAGTAATAAAATGTAATTGGATTAATTTTACATGCCGTTACCATAACAGAATAACGATAAAAAATTAAGTTAAGGTTTGGAGGTTAGGAATAAGAATAGTATTGGAGTGTATTGTTAATGAATTATATTAATTCACTATTGTGTGCATTAAAATGTATTGCAGTGTATCCTTGTGTGTTCGGTTTATGATGTTAATGAAAGGGAAAAGAATGAAGAAAACAAAAAGAAGAAACACCTTGTTGCTCTCACGAGTTACATCTCTTTTAAAAGGAAAGGAGAAAAATACTATGTTTCATGTGCTACAGCAAGGGTGCAGTTTTAGCCCTTTTTCTAGAAGCCTTTGTCACCAATTGTATGAAAACCCTTTTGGAAGCAAAAGAAGGCAAATATCTTTATACTTACTGAGGTCGAAGCTGGTGGATTTTTCCTATAATATTGTGTCTACTACTTTATTTACTTGTTTGCGTATGTGGCTTTGCATATTTTATTATTTTAATAATCTGTATAATAACAAGTTGTTGGATCTAGATCCACAGTGGGTACATGAGGCTTCACAGGAGTTCCTAGGTTCTCAGTGAATGAGGAGGCAACCGAAAAGAGGATAATAAACAAGCCACTGAAACCTTAGGATTTCAGTTATGCTGGAACCGTAGGATTCCAGTAAAAGATTAATAAAAAATGGGAGATAATTCGTAAAAGGGGGATCGTAGGATCCTTATCAACATGCCAATACGGACCGTAAGATCCATCACGAGAGGAGTGCTTCAAAGATATAATTAAAACTCTGCATATAAAACTGTCACGCCATTTCTTTATTTATTTATATATACATATACATATTCAATCTATGACTATGACTTGCAACCATAGGCCATAAATTGTATATATATATATATATATATAATCTTTATTTTATTTTATTTTATTTCATTATGTTGCATTTCATAAATAAATCAGCATTCATTATATTATTGGAAACAGCGGACTCACTTTGGTATTTTTGTATTGTTATTTCTATCTATATTATTTATTAATACAGGGTTTGAGAACGAAGAGTATCAGGACTATCCAGATGCTTAGATGGATCTGAGTAGCAGTCTTTTGAGGCTAAGTTGCCTCTTGTGTTGTGGTCTCTTGGATGTGATGGACTACCCTGCTTAGTTTATCATTTCATGCATTGGTGTCAAACTCTTTTTATATGTCTCTTTGATGCTATGTGTAACGCCTCCAAACCGCTAAGGGTTAGGCTCGTCCATTTTCAAACACCAAACCGCAAAGATTCATAAGGTCTACTAGGTAACCTAGCTAACATGTTGAATTAAGTAAATTACTAGAAAATAATTTTAAAACTCAAAGCTTCAATAAATGCAGAAACGATTATTTCGAAAAGAGTAATAATGTTTAATACAATAATTGAAATGCAAAGGAACTGGATTTATTGTGCAAGTGCACTTATTAAGGTAACAGAAAAATAATGTCATACTGCTAGCCTAGATCCCATCCCGGCCGCCTAGGTTTCTCTGATCATATCCTGAAAACAAAACAAAATAAGGGGTGAGCGAGAAATGCTCAGTAAGGTAACCCTCAACCATAAAACGGTTGAGTTAACTTCATTTTCTTTAAAACAATTATTAAAATACACTTGAAATCTAAATTTCTAGATACAAATAAAAATTCAGCATTTTACTTAACATATAAAATTACTGGTTGATAAATAAATTTCTCATATGTAGGGCCCATGTACACTATTACGCCCTGTGTACTAGGGTTGCGCGGTCTACTGCGACCTCAGGCAGGTAAACTGTGGCCACAGGCCCTGCCCCATCAGCTAATTAATTAAAGTGCACTTAGCATAACATAGGGATGGATCCGCTTTCTATAAGTCCTTGAGCGGTTGCGCTTCCATCCAAGCAACGGTACCGAGCTTAAACTCTGTAAATCTCTGGGGCCAAAATAATAATTTTCTCCATACACACATGCCTCATTTGTAAAAATCTGATTCTCAAAAATTATTCTTATTCCTTTGATAACTTTGGAGGCAATGTGTGGGGAGGGTTTTTGCTCTCCGTTTCTCATTAATTACAAAAAAAACCTATAATTTCCCATCTCGGGAACTAACTAAGCAGTTTACTAATAATTAGAAAATTCTTTATAACCAAAGCTTCTCTTAAAACTGTGATTTCAAGAATAACATTTATACCGACAACTTTTATCTCATAATTATTTTTAAAACAGTCATTCATGCATCAATATAATTTGAAATACGGAACAAGAACAATTAATTTCAAATATACTAATAAAATGATAAAATAATATGACATAAAACAATTTGAGAAGGGGTAGAGGATCCCTTACCTCTCCGAATGCAACCAAAGAAATTTCCTTGACAGCTAGCTAATCACCTGAATACAGGTTCCAACAAATTAATATTACACACTCGCCACTAGAAAATATCCAGACACTACTACGGTTCGTCTTGCTAGCCTATTGAGAATGGATTCCCGAGGTACGTTCGACGACATTTATCGTATAATAATTAAACTATTAAATAGGAAATAACATATTTTTATTATTAGAAATAGGATTCAATAAGGATAAATATCATAAGAAATATTTTCTATTGTAGTCGTATAAGTTGATGAAGTTTCATGTTGTTAATAAAATAAAATAAAAAGGTTGTTAAAATAAATTGTGAAGTGAAGACAGACCTTATTATATATATATACGTATAAATTACCGAAAATATAATAGGTTGTTAAAATAACTCCATAATATATATACATATATATATATAATAGGACTTATCAACACCAGTCCCTTACGCTTTGTATATAGATGTTAACATATATTAAAAGAAGGCATTAACACGTGCTAGCGACTGTAGATTTTTTTATAAACTTAGGTGTCACAAATTATACATATACTCAAAATAAATTATTAAAGGCTCTATGATTTTAAGCAATTTACAAGAAGGTTTGAAATACTTAAATTAAAAATGTTTTGGCTTATTTGCGAAACAGATTTAAGACAACTAAAAATAATAATAAAATAACAAATGGTTGTAGCAAAACCGTAAGGATAGGACACAATCTGGTAGGGTACAGTAAAAGAAAAGAGAGGAAAAATTTTAAAGTCGCCGAAATCAAGTGGGGAGATCACTGTCCGAAAAGAAAGAAGGAACAAGGAAAATTAGGACAATTCCTGCAATGAAACGAAAAAGAAAAATTTATGGGACAAAATAATGCTTTTTTGTTTAAGGCTTGAAAGAACCCAAAAATCAATTGTTTTCAGAAGGGCAACGAAAAAAAAGGTACAAGGCATGCTTTGCATTGCTCATAAAAGAGAAGGGGAGGAAAAAGTAATATCCCAAGGCTTAGGTGAAGAAGAAAGAACAACAAAACTTACTCCTAGTCTAGTACATGAAAAGAAGAGCAAGGAAGAAAATAAATATACAATCAACAATAAACAAGGACAACCCATGGTTCATGACCCACAGCTGTAGCAAAAGGAAATGGAAAGAAGAGAACAGGAGGTTACCTCGTGCGGTCTATCGTGAGAGGTAGAAGTGGGGGAAAACCATAAATTTTGTGAAAGAGGGAGAGAGAGACGGCTTCTAAAATTTTGTGGGATGAGAAAAGAGGCTCACACATAAGAGGTGTATTTGTAAGTCTAGGGTTTTCTTACTTGGGACCACTAGGGTTTTTGGCAATTAGACTTTTACATGTAAGACAAAAAAATTAGGTATAAAATATTACTATAAATTGTTGTGTAAAAGAGGCATTCAATATTAATAAATTTTTATTTTTAAATGTAAAAGAAGGTATTTGGCAAAATATAAAAGCGGTATTTAAAAAAACATAAAGTATTATATATAAAATATCGGGTTTTTATTATTTTGTCCAGTCATCCATTCTCATAGGTAATAAAAGACTATTTTACCCTCGAAAGGGAGTCGGGGTTATTACAATCTCCCCTCCTTATAATAATTTCGTCCTCGAAATTCAGTACTCAACTACAATAGTAGCTACGAAAGGTACCTGAGGTATTGGAGTCGTACTCAGGTCCGCCTACAACGTCCACTTTATCCTGTGATATGTAGACGTACATATCTTCTTCTGAGTAGTACTCGAGGAGGGGGGTCCTCCTCTGGATCGACTTCTTCTTCTTCTGGTACCCATATCGGGCCTTCCTCAAAGCTAAAGTCAGAGCAACATGTACTCCCTTCGTCAATGTCATCATCGCCTAGGATTTTTATCTGTTCCTCCCAACGCAAAGTCCTCATCTTGTCCTTGTCGATAGGTGGGGCATACTGAATTTCCTCAAAGGTAGGGCGCATTCTACTTAGTATGTTCTTCAACTCCTTAATAAATCGGTCACATGCCTGACGTGGTCGGGAACTAGGATCCTACGCTTTGGTTCGTCTGGTGTACGCCCTGAGATCGTTATTGCACATGTTAATCGAATAGTTAACAATTAGCCATATTCCATTCCAGTAACTACAAAAAGAAGGGGGAGAGAAAAAAATATATATATATATATATCGGTAACTCTGCGTAATTTATTACATCCAAAGTTAGTTTTATCTACTTCAACTTCCTTATTTGGTTACTAGGCAAACAAATGCGGATATTTGTCACGCATAGTCTCTTCCAATTCCCACGAAGCTTTCTCTGGCGATTTGGTGGTTACTCCACAGTACTTTGACCATTGGGATCTATCTCCGGCGTAATTCGTTCTCTTTCTTATCAATGATCTTCATGCGTACCTCCTCGTATGACAATTTTTTTTTTTTCGTATGGGAATCGTTTCAGCCTCCAACACGTGTGAGGGGTCTGCGACATATTTTCGTAATGCCAATACATGGAAGACATTGTGCACTCCAGACAAATATGGCGGCAATGCTAAGCGACATGCTAAAGGGCCAACTCGATCCAAGATCTCGTAGGGTCCGATGTATCGAGGGTTCAGCTTACCTCTCTTCCCAAAACGGGTCACTCATTTCATTGGTGTTACCTTCAGAAATACTTTATCTCCATTTGCGAACTCTAAATCTCTTCGTTGGTGATCCGCGTAGCTCTTTTGCCGGTTCTGAGCCTCGGTCAGTCTCTGTTTGATTAAGGTAATCTTCCTTGCAGTTTCTTGGATTAATTCTGGTCCCGTCAATTGTCGTTCTCCAACCTCGTCCCAATAGAGTGGTGATCGGCACCTTCTCCCGTAAAGGGCTTCGTATGGTGCCATCTTGATGCTTGCTTGGTAGCTATTATTGTTGTAGGCAACTTCTATCAAGGAATATATTGACTCCAGCTAGAAAGCTCTCCTCATGTCTTCCAATGTCTAGATCGTTCTTTCCAATTGTTCGTCCGTCTGAAGGCAGAACGCCGTACTAAATTTTAACTTCGTCCTTATTGCGTCCTGCAAACAATTCCAATATCGAGAGGTAACGCTTGGGTTACGATCTGAGATGATCAACACTGGTACACTGTGCAACTGTACAATCTCCTCCACATACTCCTTTGCCAAACGACTCATATCAGAAGTTGTTTTTAATGGGTAAGAAGCGGGTCGACTTCGAACTCCAATTCTCATCGGCTCGCATTGATGTAGGGTTTTTTTTTTTTTTTTGGTCATCTCACATTGGTATAGCTCCTCTGACGACTCTGAGTCATTGTCGATTCTTGTTTGTTTATTGACATCTTCTCGTATGTTTCTGGTTCTAGTAGTTTTCGTCCACTTCGTCCCAATATTGCCACGGCGTACACTTCCTTCCGTATGAGGTTCCATATAGCAACATATCGCCGTTGACTGGTACTTCTATCTCCACGAATCTTGGACTTCGCTTCAATGACAGTCTAACTGCATTTTTTATCGGGTAATACTGCCTAATTATATCTAATTATACGGACTCCAAACACAAAAAGTTAACCATGTTGAACTACAACAAAAGACAAAAGAATGGGATACCACAACCGCCTAACCGAGTTGTGTGAAGAAATATCAAGAAGAGACAATGTAGGGAAAAAGTATACATAATGAAGAGAAAAGATGAGGAGAATTGAAATATTGCAAGGGAGAGAGGGAGATGGTACTAGGGAAGTACATGCCGAGGATTACTCTCCCAAGAGCAAGGTTTGTATGCTTGGTGGGCAGTGAAAGAGACAAGAAAAAAAGAGAATGTTGCTAAAGGAAGGCTATCCAAAGCTTTAGGGCTTTGTCTCTTTCATAAAATTTTTGCCATGGAAAGAAGGAAGAAAATGAATGAGAAGTACTCACTAACCAATGTATGTGAGATTGGAAATTAAACCACTATATATTGTAGAGGTTTTATTTTAGATAGGATTTTTTGCAATTCGAATGAGCCAAGTTTCATATAAGCTGTTGGAAATAAATCTTTGGATGATGCACAAAACTCTTGTAGAAATAAAATTAAAATCAATATGAAAATTAACAATTATTTTATTTTTGGCCTAAAACGAATTCACTTTGAAACATATAAAACGCATGCTAAAAATTGGTTGGAAATCAAAGATGAAGTTATCAAAATGCTTATTGGGAACTTAGTTTATACTGAAAATAGCATAATCATTTTTTTATTTTTTTTTGGATGGTGCACAAAATTCTTGTAGAACTGAAATAAAGTAAATCTGAAAATTAACGATTAAATAAATAAATTGTAAACAAATAATTGGTTGAAAAATATTATTGTTGATACTGGACAATATTTATCCAATATCACCAATTGTAAAAACAAAACGTAAAGCAATTGTTTTTATTTACTTATTTATTTAATATCTTTACAAAATGGAAAAACAAGGGTGGACATCAAACCATGCTTTATAAAGCTTACTAAAATACCAACAGTCAAATAAAATCAATGGTCAAACGTTTTCCATTCTTTACGGCTCAATCAAAACGTAAGATATATATATATATATATATATATATTTATAAAACTCATGAATTTGACTTAATGTCAAACAGTAATAAAACAATAGGGAATAATAAATATTCTTTGTAATATTTCAACCATAGCAATGTGAGCTTTGGAGTTTTGAAACCAAAAGATTTTTGTCAACACAATTTGAAGATAAGAATTTATGGAAAAGGTGTTTAAAAGAAAACTTTTATTGTCTCAAGGTAGGTGTGTCTTGGAATTTGAAGGACACAAAAATCTTACACTACTAACAACTCTTGGTACTTCAGTCTAGTTAGGTAAATGTTGAACACAATATTTGTGAGTTATAGGCTTACCATGTTTCCGTTACGCTACTCTGATGCGATGTCTGCAAGATATGCACCACTCCTAATAAGGGGTCAACAATGAGTTCGACTTCTTTACTTGAAGGGAACATAATGAGCTCTTCAAAGGAAATTCTTGAAAGCCCAGCCACTTGGTATCTATGGCATGGCGTTTTCTTTACTCGAGTAGACATTTTCCTCCAAATGACTTGCTCCAAATCGTTCTCCTCCTGAGGCTGCTACAAAATTCTAACTCTAGAAATTCTAACCCTAGATCACAGTCTTTTAGTAGAAGATGATGATAACCACAGTAGCACTTCCATCTACTCAAACGAAACTCCTCAGATAAGTCGGAAGCCTACTAGTGTCCCTCTTGTTGGAGGCGTTAGCATTCATCAAATTTAAAGTGCCAACTTGAGCTGGTGCGATGTTCCATCGTCCGTTGTATTGACTTTGACCCGATTGGTGATTAGCAGGTACTCTGCAAACTCTGACAATGTGGCCCGATCTTTTGCATCTATAGCAATTGCTTGTTCGTGAAAACATTTCCCCAAGGTGTATCCTTCTGCATCCTTTCAATCGCCAATACTCTACTGATGAGGTCCTCCTGCATGTATACTGTTTGTGTTGCTAATAAAACCTCCAGGTTCAGGGTTTGATTCTTTGCAGTCTCAGCTTCATTGTTGACAACATTCCCAATAACTACATCATTGTCGACCTTGTTGCATGCAATAGGTGCCATCTAAATTGGAACCACCTTTTTAAAACCAAGCAAGGGAATACTTCCCCAACAATCTAACTTAAGTAAAAGGCTGACTCTACTAGGCCGGAATGTGATTTCCCATTACCCCACTAAGTCTATCTTCATGATCTGGCTCCTACGAGTCTACAGAACCTTATAACCTGGCTCTGATACCAAAACTGTAACACCCCCAAACCGCTAAGGGTTAGGTTCGTCCATTTTCAAACACCAAACCACAAAGATTCATAAGGTCTACTAGGTAACCTAGCTAATATGTTGAATTAAGTAAATTACTAGAAAATAATTTAAAACTCAGAGCTTCAATAAATAAGGAAACGATTATTTCGAAAAGAGTAATAATGTTTAATACAATAATTGAAATGCAAAGGAACTGGATTTATTGTGCAAGTGCACTTATTAAGTTAACAGAAAAATAATTTCCTACTGCTGGCCTAGATCCCATCCCGACCGCCTAGGTCTCTCTGATCATGTACCATTTGTAACGACCCACCGCCTAATGACACAATATTGTCCGTTTTTGACTCCCCAAACCAGACTTCCCAAGAGGTCACCCATCCTGGGATTGCTCTCGCAGAAGCACGCTTAACTGCGGAGTTCTGATAGGTTCATAACCATCACGGCTTGAAAACGCGTTGTGTCATAAAGGGTGCATTTATACTTATAAGCACATCCTCATTCCCAGGCGATGTGGGACGTCACACTATGATATTTTGGTATTACTAATACTTTATTGAGTGTCGCTTTTGGCACGTATGTTATTATTCAAGACGTATTTATATTATCAGAACAAAGGTTATTATTTTATATATTGAGGTTATTCAGTCAGCTCTAATGTGTCATTGTAAAGAAAAAAAAAATATATATATATTCCACTATCAATATTTAACTCTGATGATGTCGTAATGCTATGTGGAAATCGAAATTTTTACTTACGTCTTTTTGTAAAAGGCGGGGCGTTACAATTGTCGCCGGAATCCAGCAACGTCTGGTCGCTGTTGCCAGATTCCGTCAAGCAGGTTTGGCCGGATCCTACCAAAATGGCCGGATTCCAGCCGGACTCTTTCGGATCTGATCAGATTCGGCCGGATCCCGGCCATTTTGGCCAGAGCCGGCCGGATCCCTGACATTTTGGTCAGATCCAGCCGGAATCTGGTCCGCCAGCTCTGGCGACGGTGACCGGATGTCACCGGATTCCGACTCCGGCAGGTTCTCGGTGGACAGATGTTGCTTGATTTCGGCGCCGGCTAGATTCCGACGACTGATTATTGCCGGATTCCAACAATCGGATATCAAACGTGTGTGCAAAGACAAAGAGTTTAATTTCGAAAAACGATTTACAATTTTCACCGTAAATCGTTTTCCAAAAATTAAAAAAGTTTTTACGGTTAAACTGAAAATGATTTTCGTTGACCATAATTTTCGCCCTTACCAAACACCGTAAAATGTCGAAATCATTTTCAAAAAATCATATTACGCCGAAACAAACAAAGCATAAATTTAAAAACAAAATAAAAATTTAGGAATAAGGTTGAAAATACGTAAAGGTATGTTGTAAATTATCTCGTAAAGAAGCAAAATAAATCACATGTATTCAATTTTTATAAACATTAATTCAAGAGACCCTTTTTTTTTCTTTTCTTTTTTTTTTTCCTTTTTCCTTTTTCCTTTTTTTTATTATTATTATTTTTTTTTAATAATAGGATTACTTTCATTCCTCAATAACTTCATTCTCGCTCTTCGAGTACAATATTATGGATGAGAAAATGACACTCCCCTCTCCAAGTCTGATCTAACGGCTGCGAAAGTGGAGATTTTGCAATAACAGGGGGTGCCATATTAGCAACCTCTCTTAACATGATTCACATCAACAGAGCTAAAAAAGGAAAAGCTAGACCATATATCTTCAATAACTTGGCCATATGCTTGAGTACAAACCTCCTTCTTCATCAAAGCCGACATCACCACCAAAGAGTTTCCTTCCAAAATCACCTTGGATGTCCCCATCTCTCTGCCAAAAGAAATAGCATGCCAAGATGCTATTGCCTCTGCCATAAGTGGGTCAACTATGAATGGAATTTGGTGAGCCCGCGCTACTACAAACCACCCTATTGCATCTCTTATGACTATCCCAACTCCCATTTTCATGGCTCCTTGATCTATTGCGGTGTCCACATTAATCTTCCATTTTCCATCCCCTGGGGGGGGGGGGGTTCTACTCCACCGGCTGGGGATCAAAATCATCTCCTCTTGTGGTCTATTTCTGTTGTGGCTTTCATGTAGTTTGCCAGTGTTTGTTTAGAGCTCTCCATCACACTCGCCGGTGATGAAAAAGTCTTATCAAACACGAAGGTGTTCCTCCTCAGGCATATCATCCTAGCCACCACAAGAGCTTCCACCACTTCTTTGGTAAGCTTGTCAAAGAATTGACGGACCAACCCCTGACCATCATTAGCCAACAAAGCGAGTTTCTGGAGACACCGACTGCCTTCTTGCCAAACTGCTACTGCTGAGGGACAGCTCAACAAACAATGGACTACCGTCTCTAGTTCTCTAAGACAAATAGGACACTCTGGGTTGGGGACAACCTTCTTCAAGGCCAAATTATGCTTGGTGGGCAACAAGTTATTACACACAGACCAACAGAATTGGCGAACCACGGGGGGGGAATCTGCAACCGCCAAATATTCTTCCAAAGAGGG
This sequence comes from Alnus glutinosa, assembly GCF_958979055.1. Classification (NCBI taxonomy): domain Eukaryota; kingdom Viridiplantae; phylum Streptophyta; class Magnoliopsida; order Fagales; family Betulaceae; genus Alnus; species Alnus glutinosa. Next base: position 13,445,187 of record NC_084899.1, on the reverse strand, counting down.
TCTTCAATTCTCCTTGCAGAACTTCCATCTCTAGCTTGAGCAGAATTAGCCATAATCAAATGGTTTGCACTATTCACTGTAAAAACCCCTGAAGCATTGCCTCTCCATACTATCTGATCAGGCTTCAAAAGTGGACTAACCATAACACTACATATACGAGCCACATCACCTGGATCAAAAAGACTATTAATGAACTCATAACTCCACCAGCCCGTTGCTGTATCAATTAGAGCAGCAACCTTCGAGTTTGGGTCCATTGTGGCAGGGGGAGGAAACAATAAAAAAGGGTGAGGGGGAGGAAGCCAAGCATCACCCCAAATTCTAATGTTCTCACCATTGCCCACCTACCAACCTACTCCAAGCTTCAAAACTTCCCAGGCTTGACAAATACTCCTCCAAGCATAAGATGGTCAATTACCAACCTTAGCTTCCATGAAATTCTCGGATAGAAAGTATTTATCTTTAAGAATCCGGGCCACAAGTGAATCCGGGTTAGACAAAATTATCCAACCTTGTTTAGCTAGAAGAGCCTTATAAAACACTGCCATATCTCTAAACCTCATGCCACCTTCAAATTTTGAGGTGCTCAAACGCTCCCAACTCCGCCAGGCAATCCTGTTTTGGTTTGCTTTATGACCCCACCAAAATCTAGACATCAAAGAGTTTAGAGACTTACATAGAGCTTTTGGAAGTTGGAACACACCTATGCTATAGGTGGGAATTGCTTGAACCACCGCTTTTATCAAGATCTCTTTACCAGCCTGAGACAAGAACTTAACTTTCCATCCATCCAACTTCCTTTGCACCCAGCTACAAATGCTTGCAAACGTGTGATTCTTTGATCGGCCTACCATTGCTGGAAAACCCAGGTATTTATCAAAGCAGGCAGTGATTTGGATTCCCACTGTATTGCTGATATATTCTTTAAAATCTGCTCTAGTGTTCTTACTGAAAAAGATGAATGTATTTGCCGCATTCAATTGTTGTCCCGATGCTCTCTCATAATATTGCAGAACTTGGGTTAGATTCCCCCACTCCTCGACCGTTGTCCTGCAAAATAAAAGGGAATCATCTGCAAAAAATAAGTGGCTGATCCTTTGACCCCCTACTGAAATTGGAACTCCTGTGATACGAGTATCCAATTCAGCTTTGGTGAGTAAAGAACTCAGCCCCTCCACCACTATCAAGAACAAATACGGCGATAACGGGTCACCTTGTCAAATCCCTCTCGTAGATTGTATTTTTCCATAAGGCACTCCATTAACTAACACCGTACGATACACTCTAACACAAATCATGATATGGGTGATCCACTTTTCTTCGAACCCCATTGCTCTCATTATCGCTTCAAGGAAAAGCCACTCCACCCGATCATATGCCTTCCGCATGTCAAGCCTCACCACCATAAATCCTTTTTGGCTCCTCATCCAAGTGTTGTAAAGCCTCATAGGGCACCAGAACATTATTCGTTATTAATCGTCCAGGAACAAAGGCACTTTGATTATGTGATATAATCGACGGCAACACCAATTTCAGCCTATTAGCTATAACTTTTGCAATTAGTTTGTACACTACATTGCATAAGCTAATAGGCTGATACTCACCAACAGAAGACGCATTGGGAGTCTTAGGGATCAAAGTGATGAAGGTCTCATTAATCACAGGATAAAACATACCCCCATTTAAGAATTCCAGAATTATACTCCTTACCTTTTCACCAATATTGCCCCAGTGATGTTGGAAAATGCCCACACCAAAGCCACCAGGGCCCATAGATTTTTGGGGGTGTATTTGGGCAAGAGCCCTCGGCTACAAACTCAGCAGATAGCATTTCATTCAAAGCTGGAGACACCCTACCAGAAACTGCTGCAGTACATTCTTCCACTCCTTTAACTCCTTCAGAGGTAAATAAAAGCTGAAAATAACTTTTAAAAACCTCACCTATTTCATCAAGTTTAGTCCACCTCGTGCGTTCTTCTACGTTGATTAGCCCAAGCGTGAAAAAACTAAGTATTCCTATCACTTCCAGAGAACCAGTTCCATTTAGCCCGCTGCCTCCATTTCCAGAAGATTATTTAGGTCTGATTGCACAAGCTTGATAGACGCCAAATTCCCTGGAGACTCCTTATTTTGTAGCCGCTCTAACCTCTTGGTTAGAGATGCTATGTTTCTCTCTGTATTCCCAAACTTAGCTTTGCTCCATTCCTGTAAACCTTGTTTTACATCTGCCCAGCTTCCTCCAAGTACTGCCCAGAGAAGGCCTTCCATCACCCTCCCCTGTCCAAGCCTCCTTCACCACCGTAGAGCACTCCACACCCAAATTCCATTTTGCTTCAAAATGGAATAATTTTGAGGAAATACGTCTTCTAGAATCGAACTTTAGATAGAGAGGTCTATGGTCGGATGTACTTGCTGGGAGAATCTCAACTTCCGAATTAGTGAAATGGGCACACCAATCCGGAGTAGCTACCACACGATCCAACCGTTCTTTAATAAATTTTGCTAAACCTCGCTTATTGCTCCATGTAAATTTCGATCCTCGGTAACCCAAGTCACCCAAGTTGCAATCTTCCAGAGTGGAACGAAACTTACTCATCTGAGTTGCATTACGGATCATACCCACCTTCTCTCGACTGTTTACAATTTCATTGAAGTCGCCCATGCACAACCGTGCAGAGAAGCTTATAGAGCTTAGGTGAGAGAGGAGTTTCCAAGAGCCTCACAAAGATTACGGTCAGGGTGACCATGGAATCCTGTGAAATTCCAAGAAAAATCCTCATCTAATAGCGTAATCATAGCTGAGACATGCCCCTCGGAAAAATTCAATATCTCCACCTCCTTGTCATCTTTCCATAGTAGTACCAAACCACCACTCTTCCCCACCGGGTCCACTTGGAACATGCCATCAAACCCTAGGGAGCATCTTAATTTTTGTAGTTTCACTGACTTTACTCCTATTTTAATGAGAAACAAACAAGAAGCGGGGCTTCTTCATTTTCACCAATCGGTGAATCTCCCGAACTACCAGGGGGTTCCCAAGCCGGCAAGCCCCCTGCAGTTCCAGCATATTAGACTCATGATGATTGGCGGGGCTGCTCAGCAGCCTCCGCCAATACACTGTTACCCTTGGAAGATGTCGGTTCATACCTTGGGTCAATGGCAAACAGCCGATCCTCCTTAGGAACTTCCGGTTCACTGATAGAAATTGAAGCAGACTCCTACACTTGTGGGTCAGAAAGGGTTCTCCGCGCCACCTGTTTCTAGTGCTTCCCTTCGCAGTGCGGTGACACCACAACAGAGTGGATTATCAGCTTTGTCGCTCCCAACTCAGCCTTTCTCACTTCCAGCTTTCCTTTTCTGTCTTCGATTCCCCTTATTCTCCACCTCCCTTTCATATTTTCCTTGTCCCGCTCCATCTACTTTCCTTTCCTAAACCTCAGGGTTATTTTTGGTAACGCTGCGATCCCTGAAATCCCGCTGAGGAGGATCCGTAGCATGATCTTTTTCTTCCAATCTTGGAATCTTTCCTTTTCTGGATTAAACCTAGCCCTGGTATCCCCCCCCCCCCCCCCCCCCCCACCCTCGGCTCCGGTGGTGGAGCCTCCGCCTCCCTAACTTCCTTCGGTACCCCATAACCTCGATGTAACTCTCAGCCCGCAGCCAAGAACCCCATGTCGTCTGCCCCTCCGCGTGGTTACGTTGCTTTTACATAATATAGGAAATCATAAAAACAAAGAACAAAATAGTACACTCACATTATTGCTATAACTTGTATTCAGCAATAGGAAGACTTCATATCTCTCGAGACATGCCTATAGTACCTAGTTGAGTAAGTGTCCGTTAGAATCTCGTTCATCTTTCTTATGATGTTTGTCTACCATGTTGCAGTCCAAAATATAGATTAAAGGAACCCAAAAGAAAATATTGTTAACATTTAACATATTTCAACTAAAGAAAATCGCCTACTCATCGTAATCAAATAATGAATAATTAATAATTTATAAATCACAAAACATAAAGCCAAATATTATATTGTCAATTTTATAAATATTCTTTTCTTAATACAGTACATGGTACCTTTAAAATGGAGGGCAATATCAAATTATCTGTAACTCACACAACATTATATATATATATATATATAAAACTACATTTAGAAAATAAGAACAAAAAATAGAAACGTAAGAATTATATTTTTTGTTTCAATGAAATTGATAAATATAGGAAGAAGTCCCGCCAAAATGAAATTTTTTTATTTTTTTATTTTTTTGACTGTCCTTCACACACATATATATCATAAAAGAAAATATTTTTAGCACAAAATCAACAATAACATATAAATTAGAACATAAAATAAAGACAATAAATGAATACAGATAACAAACAAAAAAAAGAAAAATACTCATTTAATATAAAGATAATTGTCTTTTTCTTTTTCGTATATTTTCTCCGATTCCAATGCATTTATAGCCTCATAGGTATAGTAAAAAGTTGTCTCTAATAGAGATTTTTTTTTTTTTTTTCCGACCATCCTTTGCATATATAACGTTAAAATTTAAAAAAAAAAAAAAAAAAAAAAAAAAAAAAAACCAAATACTTTTAGAACGTAAATAAAAATAATATATAAATTACAACAGAAATATGAAAACTGACAACAAACATAAACTGAAAAATACCCTTATAATAGAAAAAGAACTGTATTTTTTGTATATAAATTAGAACATAAAATAAGGAAGAAAAAAAATGAAAATGGACTACCAACGAAAAACGAAAAAAAAAATACTCAATAATAGAAAAAGAATATATATATATATATATATATATATATATATATATATATATATATATATATATATATATATATATATATATATATATATAAACTACTTTTTAGAACAGAAATAAAAATAATATATAAATTATAACAAAAAAAAATAAGAACAAAAAACAATAACAAACTAACATGACCATAAAAATTAAAGACAAAGAAAAAAGAAAAAGAAAAAAAGGATCCGAAAAAAATAAAAAGAAATTACTCAAACAATAGAAAATAACTATTTGCTATATATTTTCCCAGTTCCAAGAAAGCAAACAAAAAACAATAACAAAAACCACTTATATGATAGAAAAAAGAAAGTAAGAGCATTATTTATTTCAATAACAACAGAAAATAAAAATAAAAAAGACAAAAAACGAAAAAATAAAACATACTATAATAGAAAATAACTATATTTTATGTATAATTTTTCCTATTCCAATGAAATCTTGAAAGCAATACTGTATCAATTAAGTCAGTAAACAATGTGTAATACACATTCCAAATAAAAGAACAAAAAAAAAAAAAAAAAAATTAATAAATAATAGTGTAAACTAAAAGATCGTTATACCTCGTACAAAAAATAACAATAGGAATCTTTCTCTCTAATCAGAATTTTATTGAATTCAATGTAAAATTTACGAAAGGAAAAATAAAATATAAATTAGAAGGAAAAAATAAGGGAAAAAAAGGAAAGGAATTAAGAAGAAAATCACAGAAAATAAAAACAAAAAACAAAAAATGAAGAATACTAATATAAAATGGCAAAGTAAAAAGAGTATGGCAAAAGCATTACATGTTCCTTATTCACCCTTTCCCGTTTGACTTTTCTTTACTGCAGTTCTTGAGTAGAGTAATCAATATTTCTTCTTGCCAATATATGCGAAATACAAAAGAAAGTTTGTCCGGTTATTTTGTTAAGTTTGTACGGTTATTTTGTTGTTTGCAAAAATCTCACTAGAACTTTTCACTAATATGTATTCCTCTGTTGCAGTTTTTTGGAAGCGATTGTTTTCTTTTTTCTTCTTTTTTTTTTTATTGAAATAGAAATCGGTTGAATAGATAACTAAACACATGATTGACACTAGTCTGAATAATAGAATGTCACTTGTCTTAATGTTATGCATTCCTCTTATTGATTTCCCTATTTTATATATATATACTTTGATGTCTCGTTTGGTTTGGAGAATAACTATTCCATTAAGAAAAATGAATAGATATTCCTAAGAATAAAAGGTGGCGAAATAAAACGGTTATTCCTAACCTTTAGTTTGATAAGAACTCATATATTTTAATTGGAATTCAATCAAAATTGCCAAAAAAAACCCCACATTTTAAAAAAAAAAAAAAAAAAAAAAAAATCAAATTATTAAAAAACAAAACAAAACAAAAAAAAAAAAAAAAAAAAAAAAAAAAACCCATGGGCCGCCCACCAAGAGCTGAGGGTGGTCGCAACCACCCCCGGAGTGGTCTCCGGGGATGGCAGGCCACCCCTGAAGCCAACCCGGGGTGGCCCCGACCACCCCCGGAACGCCTCGGGGGTCCACCGCGAGGTGTTCCGCGGGTGGTGTGACCACCCCCGGCTCCATATATGGGTTGGCCTAGCCGGCCAGTGAAGGGTTTGATTTTTTCAAAATAAAATATAAAATAAATAATTTTTTCTGAAAAATATTGCATTTACCCCCAAAGTACAGCTATTCCTCTCAATAACTAAAAAGAAATAAAATAGAATGAAATAAAATCTATTAGTATAAGCAACAGCCAACAGCCTCCTCATTATCCTATGCCTCTATATATTATATCGATACCACATAATAAAAAAGAACACACCCCATGACCACATACAGCAAATTGAAGAGAATCTTACAAAATATTTATTGAAGAAAAAATGCATTACATCGTGTATAATATAAGATAATAAAGGATTATTTATAAAAAAACATATTGGCCATCAAGAAGAAGCATAGGATTGATGTAAGTATATGTGTTAGTAGTTTTGTGGAACAATGCAGCCTCTATAGTTTATAGAGGTGGCGAAAAGAATCAAGTAGACTTGGATGTCACGTTTAACAGTGAAAGTAAAATCATCTACATGGGACACAAATTTCATCCCAAAAGTAACTATTACTAGACAAGAGGACTCTCTAATTCTCAACGTTTGGACAAAAACAAACCCCTATTACACTAGAACACATTTGCATTGCTCTGTGCAATTCCAACCATGAATTATTTGTCAACAATCACTTCATGAGAAGAGAGTAGTATCCTCAGACCTTTGAGCGCTTTAAGTAGACCAACACACCAATGCTTGTTAAAACCACTGCACTTGCCAAAATGCCAGAACTAAGGGACACCCACTCAGATCTCTGGATGGTGGATGTACACTGGCTTGATTCAGAGAAGTCCAGATGCAACCTTAAAACCTGACAAACACACGACATGATCAAAATCTTAAAGAAGATGATAAATAAACGCTAACTAATCATGAACTTTAATAGTCAAACATTTTCCTGTTTTATATCATCTATAATCTATAATCACCAACAAGTATTCTGTGATATCATTTTTACTAATATAATACCACATACAATAGTCACATAAACTAGCCAAAAGAGCTGGCGGGGTCGGAAACTTAAAAACCAGACAAATTAAGGAAAGTCAGCAGCAGCTGCCCAGTGGTAAAGAGTATTAAAAAGAAAAGACATTAAATCCAACACCGTCCTCTCCTCTCGCCGTCTTCAAAACTATATAAATATCCATCTCAACTCAACAAAGCCCAAAGCCACATCAATATTGCTATATAGCATCCTCTTTTACCATTCAACACCATCCACAGCCATATCCTCCCTCGAGTCGACCAATCACACTCAGTTCAACCAGCTGGTTCTATATTAGGCATCATAAACCAATAAAACAATAATATTGTGCAGAAGATTTAGGTATGGCATGTTTGACCTCTTAAATCACTTACTCCCAAAATTTCAGAACAAATTTCATACTTGAGCAATCCACGTAAATTATACACCATCCACCAACAACTTTGGTAGAAAAATAGAAATGCTATAATCAACTCAAAAAATAAATAAAAAATAAAAAATCTTGGTGTATAAGAAATCCTAGCCTCTTTACAGAAAGATCTCACTTAAACACTATCTTACTCCTGCAGCTAATTTTTTTTTTATAAGAAAAGTTTTTTTTAAAAGCGTAAGGCGCCCTTAAGTATATTGGAAGTATACACAGAAGCAACCAAAAGCTAGCCAAAAGAAGAGCCCAAACAAACCCAAAAAAAAAAACCCAAAGGAGCCCAAACAAACCCTATAAACCGAACAACCCAAGACCACAAAACCCACCAGAGAGAACACAACCCTACGTCATGGGATCCTTTCCTTTTCGACGTCTTGAGGGAGCGCTCACATCTCCATAGTTAATGGAGCTTTTCAAATTCAAAAGCTCCCTCTTGCCTATGGTCTTTTTGCGAGCTACCAATTGATCTCGATAAAAATTCTCTGTAAAAGCATCGAGAATTGCCAAAGACTCCACGTCAAGACCATCATCCATCTCCCAATCCAAAGGCATCCCATCCCAAAACTCTTCATCCTGCTACCACACCACGACCTCCCCAAAAGGATTGAACCCAACAGGCCACTGTTGAGACTGGGTAATGCCGTTGTCCCTCACAACACCAACTTCTTTGTCCTCCGAAGTCGAAGATGGGGCCAACTCAGAGGGCAAGGAGAGAGAGGTGGAAGGGGCTAACACAGCCGGCCTCAGGTTGAGAAATCATTTCCGAAGGAAGCACTTCTTCCCATTGCTTGCTTCCTTCTTCTCATTGCTCGTCGTACCTGCAGAAAACTTCAAAGGGGGCGCTGTAGAATCTTCCTTAGAATTAGGCTATGCAACCAAAGCCTTATTACATGAGCCACAAGACTTCTTCAAAGCTTCCTTGGAATTTGCAAGTAGCCCATCGTTCCACTTCACTAGACCTTCCCTGAGATACCTAGCCTTCCGGTAATAACATTGGAAGGGCTTAGAAGGCTGCAACACAGGGAGAGGAGCGAATTTTCTCACCCTTCTCGGCCACCCCTGTGAGAGGAGGAGGGACGAACCCAGAGCTGCAAGGCACAGTGGCAACATCAAGACCATGTCCACCGAAAAAACCAGATCCAACAAGGGTAATCGCCTGATAAGACTGTGTAACCAGCGAAGGAGGGAAGGAGAAAGGAAGGGACGGCTCGACAGTGGCCTCCTAAGATAAAGCGGCAGGATTGGAGCAACTAGGTAGAGGGGCTGGAACTGGAACAGGAGACAAGCCCGAACCAACCCAGAAGCTGACGGCAACGAGAGCTCCGACTCTAGAGTTACCATACAGAATGGTCTCAAACAACAGGGAAAAAAAATGGCAATTACAATAAAGAAAGCAACTCCAAGCACTGGATTGCCTAGTGACACTCGATTATCAAACATCTATCAGCCAAAAGAGGGAGAAAAGGAACCTAGAGCGTAAATAATTCAGAGAAATCACTATTCTTTTCCATGCAAAGTCCAAAAGTTCCAAAGCAAAAGGATTAGATCCAAACTACAAAGCAGGCACAAGCCAAAACCATCACCTTCTGTCCTGCTGATCTAGCATGGCTAATAGCAGCAACAAGATCAGCATCAGTTGCAAGTAGAACTCTATCACCATCATCATCTTCATACTAAGAAAAACAGAAATAAATAATAATGAATTAAAAGAAAAAAGTAAATCCCTGTACAACACAAAGCAAATCAAAACAGAAGGATTTTAGAAGCTCACCATAAGCTTAGGGCAATCTCTATCATTACCAGCACCAATCCGTTGCATGACAGCAGATACCAGCTCATCCAAATTTTCAGTACCTGAAATTTTATCACCATGTTATTTTTGGATATGTGTGGGTACATTTGATAGCATTTTCCAGCATACATCTGCCAATCAAGAGCCTAAAAGTAAACAAAAATTTGTTGCAAAAAGGGCCTTTACTTGGAGTAAAAAGCACAAATATTTGTCTGTCACTACCATAATCAGTCACACAATCCAACTTCACTTCTGCACCACCACTTTACATCACCTAACACCAACTTCCACCAGAACTGCTATTGCCACCTCACAACCAACATAAAACAGCTATCAACATGCAACCACTATGACCTCCAATACATATTCAGGAGAGAGAGAGAGAGAGAGAGAGAGAGAGAGAGAGAGAGAGAGAAAAGAAAAGAAAAGAAAAAACCCAACACATGCATCACTACAGATCACCTCAGCCATCACCAACTCCACCATTGAACCACACCTGTCTATCATGCTACTTATGCTTGCAATGAACACTCATAAAAACACTAAGCCAACTCACCATTGAACCACTTATGCTTCTTTACAAAAAATTGGTTGGGGGGGGTGGACAGAGAGAGAGAGAGATTAGTAAACATGCTTCTCCCAATTGAACTCTACCAAACAACAGATGATACAACTCAGCCATCACCATCTCCACCATTGAACCGCCAGCTCACCACCATTTTGATTCCAACCCCACCCAACTTCCAGCACACTACCATCAGAACAATACTGCCATGAACACCCTCAAACGACCACTATTCCCCCCAATAACACCATTCCAGAATCTTTTGACTACTCTTAATGGACTTATCTTGGGATATCTAAAGGTAAATTGTGCTGTTATTATGGGACAACGAGAATAAAAAAAAAAACATGAGAGAGAGAGAGAGAGAGAGAGATGAAAAGAAGGTATCCAGCGGGTGTAAGTGTGCATGCATAACATGCCTTTTCCAATTCAACTCTAGCTAAAAGGGGACATCTTGCATTCTAACCTCTTCAAGTACTTTTTAGAAATCATTCTATTAGATGCTTACACTTTAAGATATACTCCCTGCATCCTATAATGAATGTCATCTTCAGCCATTGTCTGTCCACATATAAAAAAGTTGAAGTTACTCCTACTTCCCCTTTTTAGCTCAACTTTGAAATTTGTGTCCTTTATATCAAAGAATTAAATAAAACAACGATAATTTTGGAATTTGAACATACAAAAGCTTGAACTGTCAAGGCCTTAAGTATTCTCCTTAAAGTGCTTGTGTTTTGTTTGTACAAAAAGACATTATGTGATGGAGGGAGTAAAAGAGTACAAAAAATAATTCAGATCTCTGCTTCTTCCAAAGATCCTGTCCTTGACCACTCACCAAAATTGATTCGATGTACACGACCCTTAAGATCCTCAAATTTGAAGGCAAATGAATTTCCAAGACCAAGAGACGGATAGGTAAACTTCCCTTGTTCTGTCCCATCAGAAGCCATAAATCCAGACAATTCGCTGTAAACAATATCCAGCAGAATTAGCAGCAAAACCAACTGGATAACCAAATAAAGTCAAGGCAGCAAAAATGAAACCTATGGGTGTCATAATCATCAGGCGGCTCTAAAGCAAGTGCTGAGTCCCAGAACTTTTGCATCATGGTGTTCGCCATCTCATCAACTCCAGAGCCATTTTCAACCTAATGAAGTGAAAAAAACAAAAAAGGTCACTAGTAATATTTTTAACAAGATTTCAGAAAGATGAAATGAAGGCAATACAAAAATAACAAACTAAATTCCTAATGACATACTCATGGTTTTTTCATTTTAAGGCCTGAAGATCTTAATGAGTTTGATTTGGGGCTATTTGCATTCCCTTTCTGATCTAACTTAAAATGTCATTCAATGTAACTCAATTTTGGAGGGAAAAGCCACCTCAACAGGCTCAATCAATTTGCATTAAAACACCATCCACTTGATGAAAAAGACAAACTTGATTAAGGGGACTTTATTGCTCAAATTAAGACCTAATTCGAATTTTCTATACGTAAACATTAGCCAATATTTTTATGATAAACTACATAGAATAAGCCTACTCCTTTATGTTTTGTGATTCAATAAAGCAAGGTGAAAACCTTAAAATGATTCGCTCTATTCTGGAAAATACTATTCTAAGCATGCAACTTGGAATCAGGAATTGAATACTTTACCATAGAGAGCGCCGCATGAGTTATCTGGAGAACATCTACACAAGCAGCCACACATCCATCTGTGCAACAGATGTCAGTCATTTTTTTAATAATAAAGCACTTCTCATAAATACATCTTTTAATAACAAACTTGATATCCTTGGTTTAAGATCTGGGGCTAAAAAAGCATTGCTCACCTCTGTCTAAAACAGGAAGATGTAGAAACTTCCCATCATGCATTACATGCAGGGCATCAAGAATTGTTGTATCTAACGTTGCACATTCAGGATTTGGCGTCATTACCTTGAGAAATATATTAGACAAAGAGGGAAATCCAAAAAAAAAAAACAAAACAAACCAGCAAACACAACAACTTAATCACTAGTGAGATCATGCTAAGTATCAGCAGCTTTTAGAACTAAGTATGTGCTAACCACACATTGCAAAAGTAAGAAGTAAATAAATGATAGGATTTTCACAATAAACCTTTTCCACCAGAGTCAATTCAGGAGAGAGGTTTTGTGCCACCGCTCGCATAAGGATATCCTTTGAACTGTAATACAGTGGCATCACAAAATGATAAGCAAACACCAGATGATATTTCAAAGACAAATTAAATGTCATCCAAAAGCTACAATTTGACGACACAAGTATGAGTGCTGTCATCAGACATTAAAACAAGTTATCGACATGAGCACTCCCAAGATTGTAAACAAAGAGATATCACTAATGTTTCATTTTTATGAAGTAATGATTTTTTTTTTATAAGTAAAGTAGTTTATTAAAAGAGCACAAGGCGCAATCCAACTACACAGGGAGTATACAAAAGAAAACACCCCACAAATTCAAGAATGAGAAAGGAGGGAACAAAAGTCTACAAAGTTAGAGATATTGAGAAAGGCATTTGCAGAGATCCATTCAAACAAGGATTTATATATATAACTGCATATTTGTGTTTATTAATATATGAATTTATATGTTCTGTTTGCAGATAGACCCACAGACATCTCAGGCCCCAAAATATTACAGAATAGCCACTGAAAAAGATAAAGCCTATTAAGGAAAGAGTAATACGTAAGTATCCCCTGAATCTTGTTCCCCGTCATAATAACAACTGAATTTACCCGCAGCTCCCGCATCTTTTTGGCAGCAACATTTACAGGATCTGATGGAGAGACAATTGCAACCCTGAAAACATACAAAGCTACAAAACTGGTAACACTACAAAATCTATATAAACACTATTTTCTTTAATGAACAGATAAGCAAGTAAAGCTTAAAAGGTACTTGGTATTTTCAGCAATGATAGTTGACAAGGAAGGTTTGAACATCCGCTCCCTCAATGTCTCTATAAATGCATATGGAGCTGAAACAGTTGATAAACAGAAACGTTAAATTCTAACTTTCATATACTCTGTAATAACCTAGTAAAAGTAGATGTTGCAGTCTCCTAAACATTAGAATAATAATAAAAACCAGTACATTGGCCACAATCTTTAGGGGAATTCTGATAATGAAGACTCCTCTATCTTTACTGGATTGGATTTATCTTAAAAGAATTTATACCTTAAATTGAAACCTTTCTATGGCCTCTTATGTGAGAAAACTCCTATAATGCCAACTCTCAAAGGGAAAGAAGCTCACAATTAGTAAGAGATGGTCCATCTTGTCCTGGTCAACGTGGAATACCAGTCATATTTTTACAATTACTTGGGAACAAGAATTAGGGTTCAGCATCCTATTTTCTGTTATTTTGTGGCGATTTGGTTGACTGCTGCCTAAAGCTTATGCCAAATATGGTAAGTTAAAAGTTAAAGCTTCTGAAAGGTTTGCTGTTTAAGCATGGAATATATAAATCCATAAAATCAGGTGATTTCCAATAAAGCTTGTCCTAATCCAGTCTGACTTACCAAAAAAGCCACACAACTTTGTTTGAAAACTTTTGTTTTTCAGATACTATAGTTCACTGATGAGTGTTGCATGCCCACTTCTACTAGGAAAAACCCCCAAGAATCTTGCAGGTGGCTTAAGCAAATGTGAACATATAATAGAACTACTTCTAGGTTACCCCCTCAACCATCAAAAGGTTTAGTTAGGGTATTTATAACACAACCTAAATTTTTATTTTTATTTTATGAATAATAATTTATTATTAAAAAAAAAAAAGTCAAAGCAAGTACACGGAAAGTATACAAGAGATGCAACCACACTAATGATGTCTAAAGTTTAAAAAGTTAACAAGATCTACAAGATTCGAGAAGAATTTAGGTACATAACCTACAACCGAATCTAAGAGAGATCTCTAAGCAAGTTGGGCTCTAGCTCTAAACTAGGTAATAAAGAAAATAGAAAGCTCAAAAAGATGTCTTGCTCTATCTACTATGATTCAAAAGGAGGTAGTACAAGTCGAGGTAGAGTAAAGGGGAGGGCTTATGAAGCTTAAGGTTTTATCTTGGAATGTACGAGGGTTGCATGAAGTTGAAAAATGCCGTAAGAGTCCAGAACTTGCTCAGACAATGGAGGGCAGATCTTATTTGTTTGCAGGAACCTAAATTGGAGTTCATTTCCAGTAATGTCGTCCGTAGTTGTTTGCAGGAACCTAAATTGGAGTTCATTTCCAGTAATGTCGTGCGTAGCTTGTGGGGATACCAACACATGGATTGGTGTTACTTAACGACTAGAAGGGCCTCCGGTAGTATCTTGCTCAAAAAGTTGTATTCTCTAAGATTGAGACAAGGAGGTGAAGACAAGCTACAATGGGTTCCTTCCAGAGGGATGTTTGATGTGAGATCTTTTCCTATAACGTCCTAGTTCCTCATGAGTGCCCCTTTCCCTTAGAAGCGTATTTGGCATCATAAGGTCCCTTTAAGAGTGGCGTGTTTTGCTTGGACAGTCGCCTTAGGGAAAATCCTAACGATGGATAAACTATGAAAACATAATGTCATTATGATTGACTAGTGTTGTATGTGCAAAATAAGTGGGGAGACCGGATCATCTTCTTGTCCGTTGTGAGAGCACAAGTGCTTTGTGGATTGTTATCTTCAATCACCTTAGGTTTGCTTGGGCTATGCCTAGAAGAGTTCTTTTTTTTTTTTAAGTGCAAATTTTATACATAACAACGTAAGGCACCCTTAGTACACACGGAGTATACGAGAAACAAACACTTCAACACTAACCCGCCCCAGACAACATCCCACAAAACAAACCAACCCCTAAAGCTCTCAACCCACAAGCATATCCTCCCGAAAATGCTCCTCATCAAGGGCAGAGAGGAGTGGATTTGGGGCATGGGCCGGTGATGTCCAAGCCTCTAAACCTCTACTTCCGCAAGTCCAAGGCTAAGAGAGTCGGTGCCACCGCTGAAGAGTAGTTGTCAGATACTCTTGGCCTTACGGGTATGCCCCTTCCTGCAGTTCGGGAGGCTGTGACGTTGGAGAACATTGATGCTAGGTGCTAGAAGAGGAAGGAAGCAAGGCTGGTTCTGGTTGCTAGTTCTGCGTTGGGTTCTACTAGTTCAGGGTTTTCTCTTCCTAAATCTTCGCCTGAGGTGGGTTCACCGAAAGGTAGGGTTCCTCCAAAATTATCCTTGGAAGACTCTACGCCTAAGACTCTGATTCAGTACAAGCGCAAATGCAAGGACATGAGGAAGCCGAAGTTGGTCGTGGGTCAAGGAGAACATGATGATGTGGGCTTTCTCAAGCGGGTGTTTCTCAAGTCGAGCTCGTCCTCTCCTTTCCTGGCAGATCGCGGTGATTCTGCGTCGTCCCACGTCTCTAGCTCGTTGCTTGATGTTCCTTCGGTGGTTGAGTCTACGGGCGGTGTCCAGTCTTTCTCTCCTTTGGAGTGGTCTCTGTTATGCTTCACGATGGGGTTCAGGTCCAAGGGGCATAACAGAGAGCTTTAGGAGTGGTAGACCTTTTCGCTTGTTGGAGAGGGCTGGGAGGTAGTCCTTAGTGTGTAGCTATGTAAAAGTTGGTTCCACCATGCCTTTTGTGGTGTCCTTGGAGGGATAAAAATGATAGATGTTTTGAAGATCGCGAGAAGACAGTGGCGGAACTACATTCTTTCTTCTTCTAAACTCTTAACCTCTGGATAGCTGCTTTATATTTTTATTTGCCTAGTTTTCATGATTTTCTCAACTTGTTTTCTCTTTCTAGCTAGGTGTTTATCTTGTAGTTAGATTGCACCTTTTGTGCTTTTTTATGATATTTCGTTTACTTATAATTAAAAATAAAAATGAGATCTCAAAGAGTGGGATTTTCAATAGAGCAAATCTAACTCGCAATCCTCCCCTCCACATTAATTGTTCTAGAATAACTTTCCAGATAGCCTATTTGGAATGTCCCCGTCCTTGGGTCTTTAAATAGTGTATCAGCTCTAAGATATCGCTAGGCATGATCCATGAAACTCCGAATAATTTTAGAACCAAGTGCCAAAGATTGCTAGTAAACTCACAATGGATGAGGAGGTGATTTACTGTCTCCTCATCCTTTTTGCAGAGGCAACACAATTAACAAGAGGAAGACCCCGTCTTCTAAGATTATCAATAGTGAGGATTTTTTACCCAAAGTTGCCATACAAGTGAAGAAAGCAATGTAGGACAGAGCCTTAACCTTCCAAACGTTTTCCCATGGGAACAAACAAGGCTATTCAGACTGTAAAGATTTATAGTAGCCCTTCACTTCAAAGTCGTGATTGCATACTAGGGTCCACAATATACTATCTGTCACCCTCTGATGAGTTTTCAAGGAGTACAATAGGTCGAGGAAAGCATCAAGGGACTCCATCTCTCAATCCTGGACTACTCTGAAGGAACTCGAATTCCAATGGATATAGGTGCCGGAGGAGTCCAAATAATCTAACACTAAGGCCTCTTTGTCACACACTATTAAGTAGAGTTTTGGGCCTGAAGACTTGAGAGCCACTCCTTTGCACCAAAAATCATGGCAAAAACGAATACGAGGCCCATTCCCAAACCTTGTAGGAGACAAAGTTGGAAAATTTTCCTCAACCATGCCTAATATTCCTCCAAAGGCACACCCCATAGGGCCCTTGAGATTCCTCTAAGAGCACTCCCATCAGTTTCCCAACCATTTTCCCTATATTTAGGGGACAAAACTACCTTTTGCTTCCTTATAAAAAAACACCCCACAATAAATTCCCTAAATTTTCCTTATATCAATTAAATACTATTTTTTACTCTTATTTTATTATCTTTTCTCTTTCCTACTTTTATTTTTTTATTATTTTTTTCTTCTCTCCTCTCTTGTCATCTCTGTCTTCTCTCTCTCAAAACCCACCAGTGCACCGCCCCTTCTTCTCTTCCTCCTCTTCTTTTCTTCTCCCTTTCTTCATCTTCCCGATCCTTCCTTCCTCTCTTCTTTGTGACCCAAAACAAGTAGAGTGAGAGAACCCGGGAGAGAGACCGAATTAGGGAGAGAGAGAGAGCTTGAGGAAGAGAGATCGAATCAAAGAGAGAACCGGAGATGCAGAGAGACCCGTGGGTCTGATTTCCGGTTGCCTAAGAAGAGACGCAGTGAGAGAAAGGTCCGATCTCTGGTGGGTGATGCCGGGTCGACGCCGTAGAAGTTGAGGGCGCAATTCTAATGGCTTGAGGTGCGAACTTCCGGTGAAACAAAAGGAAATTTTCGGTGGAATTCCGGACATTTCAAACTGTGAAATTTTGGTGGAATTCCGGTAGAATTCTGAACTGTGAATTTTTCGGTGATCCTAGGGCTTGGGGCTTTGCTGTGGTTGAAGAAATTTCTGATTTTGATTGAGTTTGAGTTTTGACGGGGTGGAGACGATGGAGGACGGGAAAGGTGGAAGGAGAGAGGAGAGAGAGATGGTTTTTTTATTTATTAAAATATTAGGTTGGGAATCTACAGTAACCATGCAAATATACATGGTTACTGTAGATTCCCAAGGAGATCATGTAAATTTAGGGTGTCTGATGGAGGGTTTTTTTTTATGTTTTTGATGAAATTTTCCCTAAATATAAGGAAGGGAACCATTTTAGTGAGTCTAATGGGAGTGCTCTAAACACCAGTCCCCTCTTTAGATCCCTTAATTCTCAACAATCACTCGTCTCCTTAGAGAGTTCTCTTCTAGAGCGAATCTCTAAAGCCATTTACCCAACAATTCTTTATTAAACAACATGAAGTTTTTAACAGCTTCCTTCCTCTAGGCAAGGCCACAATTCTCTCTCTCCCTCTGCTAGCGGTGGTGCGTGAAGACAAATTCTATAAAACAAGCCAAATTACTAAGCACCTAAAGTTGCAACCAAGTGATTATACAACTTTGTGCATAAGTTAGAGTACATTCGTACTAATAAAAAAAAAATCATAAAACATAAGGAATACATACTTTAGTCAGTTTCATTAACTTATTTGTTTATATACTTCTGGCAAATCCTCTCAATACTCGCGCAGGGGGGGGGGGGGGGGTGGGGGTTGGGAAGCCTCAAAGGAATGTTTAAAATTAAGCTTCAATTTAGTCTATAACATAGGCGTTTTCTCAAACCAAGAGTAGAAGTAAGTGTTTCCTTCAAGAATGCATGAGTGCAATAACATCATTCAAAGATAAACAGTTATACTAGTACATGTGAACTTATCAACCAACCAGAAAAATTGCTTCCCCACTGACGTTCCACCCCTTCAACTGCAGCAGCAATTGCACTGCCCTGTTCGGCAGCCTTCTCCATTCTAGATATAGCATCATAAAGACATTTCGTAATATCTAACAAAGCAATAACTTCACCATTTTCTACGACAGGGAGGTGTCTGAATTTGCCTGTTATCCAAAAACTGATTTTACATATAGGCACACCCAAAAAATATATTTAAAAAAGACAATATGACAGCATACATACAAATATGATTTTGAATTCAATAAAGTGAAGGACACAAAGAAACGACTTTAAAAATAAAAAGGATGTGATATCATGTCCATTGCTGATAAGGAGATAAGAAACAAAGAAGATAGCAAAAATTACCTCATGTTACCATCAAAATGCTTAAATGCTCAAGTGATAACATAAAAAGTAAAATCAAGTGATAACATAAAATGCTTAAATGCCAAATCTTTTGAGAAAAATAAAAGAAAAGATCAAAAGTTAGTCCTTTTTGTTTAGTTGATGTGATTTTTGATTCATGATGAAAAAGGGGTTAAAGATCTTTGGGAAATTCTGCAGAGTTTTAGTGTTTAGGAAAAACCTGTTTCCAAAAATTGATATCAGAGAAAAACTCTTTCTTTTTCATGAGCATGTCAAGATGATCAAAAGAGTCCAAGAAATTGCCACCATAAAGTTGAATTCAACTAACACAACAAACATTTAGGGTTCCAAATAAAACTCCAGAAATGTGTTCATGTCTTAAATAATAAACATCAAATAGAAAATGAGTTTACAGGTGTATATAAAGAATCCCCACTAAGCTAGCACCAAGAGAGAGGGAGATAGAGCAGCCATGGGTTTGTAACATAGCTGCAGTAAACTTGGCAACAGCAAAAACGCATACCAAGTGCGAAGGAAAGAGCCTTTGTTGCTTGAGTGATATGCGGGGGAACTCACATGTGTGGCTCTTAGGGGGCAAAAGCTAGGAGTCATTCTATCCAAATATCATATATTTGGAGCTCAATATGAAAAATAAATTTTGTGAAAATTATTGAAATCCAAAATAAAATAAATGTTTGATGGCAAAGCATGTTGATAGGTTAATTCAATAACTGGAAACCATTACAGCCAATGCCCAACTATCTTAGGTAAGATTTCTTTTCTTTTTCTTTTTTTTTTTAACAAAAGAAAGATCATATGAGATCCTTTGGGGGCTAAAAGGAACATAAGGAAAAACACCAATATGAGCAACTGACCCAAAGAATGCAGTAGCTTGTTTCATTCTAGGAAATTCTATCATGACCAAGTTCCAAGGGCCGTGGAGACTTATAATATCTTCAGAATTACTTGGAGTAAAAAGCAGGGTGTCAATTATTGATTCAAGTAAAAAGTGAAAGCAGAAGACATGAAGCAGTTTCTTTTACTTCCCACCAGTCTATTTCAGTCTATTATCCAATCAAACGGTAAAAATTCCCTCTCTCGACAGACTGACTCGAGCACTGAAGAGAAATAAGCCTCAGATAGCTATATCTCAAGCAATATATATAATAAATTGTTTTGTCATGCAGATTTTAATTTATAACAAATCACCAACTTGAGTAAGCCCCCAAAAATAAACACGACAAATTTTTTAAAAAAAAATGGCTAAAGATATAAAGCTCACCTTGAACCATCTTCTGAAGAGCTTCAATGGCTAGCGAATCCGAAGTAACAAAAATAGGATTGCGCGTCATGATTTTGGATACTATCGTCTGCTCCGGCCTCAAACCCTCCGCTATAACCCTAGTGGCGATGTCCTGACCGCAAAAGACCAAAAAACATATGAGCCTGATAAAATCAAACAACCCAAACCAATAAAAATCCTAACAAAACCTTATCAGTAACTATTCCAGAAAGCAAGGCATTGGCATCAGTCAAGAGAACAGCGTCGACCCGACGAGCTGCCATCCGCCGACAGGCATCGGAAACGGTAGTGCCCTCGGGAATGGTCAGGGCTTTGGACAACCTGAGCTTCTTCACCGTCCTTTCCCCACCCAGAGACCTAGAAATCCATCCACTATCCTTCAGACAACATATTGAAGAGTAATTTTCCTGGGAAACAAGCAAGAATTAGGGAACTTACGATTGGGGGCCAGGAGGAGAAGAGGGTTTGGAAGCATTTCCGTCGTCGGGAGTAGCAGATTTCCTGACAGTGGAGGGGCCGCGTTGTTTCCGGCTCACACTGTTTCTCCTCGGCCCAGGAGGCGCCACTTGGCTACTCATCTTCCTCTCTTCTCTGCTATCAAATCAGATTATCCACAGAGAGAGACAGAGAGAGAGAGAGAGACAGAGAGCCAGTCCCAACCCTACCCCTTTTCCTCTTTTGAACTGACGTCTGACGTCTGAGTTCAACTGAGCTTTGTGTTTTAAAAATGAGTAATCATACTTACACATTTTCTTCACAACACCCGCACAATGTGCTGACGTGTAAAGGTATTTTAATTATTTTTTTGGGATTTGATTATTGTACAACACTAATACAACAACTGCACAACAACTCCTCACATGAGGATGGGCCCTAGTATGTGGGATCCACCCTCATGTGAGGGATTGTTGTACAGTTGTTGTATTGGTGTTGTAAATCTAACATTTTCCTATTTTTTTTTCTTTTCTCATTTATTTCGGATCTGAAAACTAGTTGGGGGGCCCGTAGCTTCTCTCTCTCTCTCTGAAATGGCTCCCTTTGTCTCCGACGCACACGTCCTTCTCTCTCTTTGGCCGGCCGTTTCTTTTCTCCGGCGAATTTGGTGACCGGATCTATATCCGGCGCACACGCTCTCTCTCTCTCTCTGTGAAACGGTCGTCCTTTCTCTTTGGCTAGCCAGTTCGTTTCTCCGGCGAATTTGGCGGCCAGATCTGTCTCCGGCGAAATCAAAAAAAGGTACTCTCTCTCTCTCTTTCTCTCTTTCTCTGTTTCCTTGTTGAGCTAACATTTTTATGGGTATACTGTTTCTCCATGTTTACAGATCTCACTGCCGTTCTCTGTCTCTCTCCGCCGTCGTTCTTCTCTACCGATGCCGTCTCCGTCGTCGGCGACTCTCTCTCGCTATAATTATTTGATTGTGAGAAAGATGAGATTTTTATTGTGAATTATACCTGTTAATTGTTATCCAAAGCTAAGAGATTGGTCATGTTGCATTTTGTTTTACGGTACAGGGAGTGTTTGTATCATAGGAAACTTGCCTTTTGTATTTGAACGTTGTGTTGAAATTGTTGCTTGCAAGTTTCTTAAGAATTATTGTCTGAGACTTTTAGTGGGACTTGGAGAATAAGAAAAAATTGGTCCTTGAATCTCAATATTTTTTGTTTTTTGGTCTCATTGGATTTAGATGAGAACTGATATGAGTAAATCAACTCCAGTTTTGTAGCTGTGGTCCGGGCATTGGCCTTGACGTTGTCAATTAATTTCAAACCTTAAACATATGTATGATTTAATTTAATGTTTAAATATTATAATTAGCTGGCATAGGTGTTTACACCCATTTGGTTTACCTCTTGATAGGTGATCTTATGCTGCTGTATTTATTTTTCATATGTGGTTTGATAACTTGGTTTTTAGCTCTAAGTGGAACACATGGAGTAACTTGGTTCCAACCTCAGCATAGGTTAGGCAAAAAATCCTTGTTTAATTCATGATTGATTTCCAATTTCTCAAGCTCAGTTTTGTGATTGCTCCTCATTTTTCACACTGATATGTTCTATTCCATCCTATTCTCCTTGCAGGGGAATGTCATATGTGTGAAAGAATGATTCTTGTGTACATGTACAAAGCTAATAATCCTCATTCTTAGTGTTGTCTAACAACATTCTCTTACCATACATATTTCTGATCTAGCTGCATTTATTAGGCTAACCATCCTCATCATGTGGGGAGTATAGACTAGTAGAGAGGATTTGCTACTTGTTACCTTTTTTTTTTTTTTCCTTAAACCAGCCAACATTTCCATTGTGAATATGTATGGAAATGACTGTCAAATTGAATAGGGTTTTATTGAGGGAAGCGACATACATGTTATTGTACGAGTGTTTCCGCAAAGAAAATGGTCGGTATTTTGAACTTGTTAGTAGCCAAAATGATGTGCATGCATTATCATTTTATGTGTGCATTCATGTCAACATTTTCCTTTATCTTTAAAGGTACAGAATGTTAGCTTTAAAGCAAGGACATGGTTGTTCACAGTTCACTCTATTTATTGTAGATATGATTTAGACCTCAGATTGAATTGTGTGATGTAGTGAAAGAGAAATTCTGTACAATCTGAAAAATGCCATTTGCAAGGGATTGTAAGTAATTTTGGTATAAGCATTAATATCTAGAAATGGTGTATATGGCCTGTTGTGTCACCTTATTGATCTTTGGGCTCCACCTTTCTTACTTCCCTTCCAAAATGAATACACTTTTTAGGAACACAAATTAATCTTTCTTTTACGTAAATTACGTGTAATATTATTTAATATGAGTTTGAATTTGTTTTCAGATGTGCGTTTGGCCAAATGGAATTGACGACTTCCCCAAAGAGCCCGATACATTTGGAGGGTTAATGTCTTTATTTCTACCGCCCTGTTTTAATTCCTACTCAAATTAGCTTTGAAAGATGTAGTACTAAACCAATTTCACTTTTCAGGTTTCTAGTCTCTGAGCTGCACGCAGTGAAAAAACCTGGCCCCGAGAACAAAGAAACCAATTACCGATGCTATGTTGTTAATGGTATTTGATGTAAATTTTTGTTGCCATTAAAGATGGGTGTATATTTATGTATATTTGGCGTACATTTTGATGGGCATTTTGATATTAGTATTTGATGTGAATGTATATTTGATGCTGAATGTATATATATTTGTACAGTTAAGGTGCGGAATGCATATTTGATGTACATTTTGATGGGCATTTTGACATTAGTATTTTGATATACAATTTGATGGGCATTTTGATGTATACATTTTTTGAGCTCTGGTGTATGAATTGAACTTTGAAATTAGAGGAATGTAATATGTGCTTAACTTAGTAAAAAAAAAAAAAAAATCCTATATTACATTCATCTAATTTCAAATTCTCCTCCATGATTTGGAGTTTCATTAACATTTGAAAGTAGCTTTTTATTGCAAACCAAATTAAGTGCTTGAGAAAGTTGAATAAATATATATTACATTGTACCCGCCCTGCTTAGAACTCGTTCTAATATCAGCATGGCGCCATGGACACCGAAACAATAACGTTGAATATGCCCTCAAAATAGAAGATTGGCATAATCAAAGTAACTTTTAGTCCATTCTCTATCTACCATATTAAGTATGCTCCTAGCAATTATAACAATCCCACAACAAAAGCAAATTGGTATATTAACTACTAAGGAATCTCCTGTAAAAGTTTTAGTGAAAGCAAATTGCTAAACAAAAAATGTAATTCACCATACTACAAATGAAACTGCATTTCATAGAAAAAAAAATGTAAACCCATGCAAACTATTCAAACAGTTAGTGACAATACACTACATCAGTACGAAGTAGGGACAAACTCCAACCTTCATTACAAGTAATAGCCAAATATCTGTTATTATTCGGCAAATAGCACACATACAATAAACATCAATCCCACAATTAAAGTACAACCACTATAGCAAGCCATCACTGTCCGCTTATTCGTGTTATATCTTTCTTGTGAAGTAGTTCTAAAGCTACTGCTATTGGTTCTACATCTTATGCGTTATATTCGTCAACCCCATGAAGCTCATGAAGCTTCTTGGGCGGTCCCATTAAATACCAACCAAATACCAACCGCAAAATGCCTCCTTCAAGTTGGATCAGCATCTGGAACATCAAACAAGCAGAAAACCTAATTTAGAAATTATTGTGTGAAATCAATCATAGAACAATTTAGTGCACAAGGTAAATCCTATTCTATAAAGGGAATGTGGTCAATCACTTACGTCTTTGCAGCCTCATGTATTCAGTTTCTCTTCTCTCCAAATTCCTCAGCATCTCCTCCTGCTCCTCATTTGGTACCTGAGCTTCGAAACCATCACAAACAAACAGAGACCCAAACTCAAAAAACAAAAAGACTGCAAATTTGTATCTAATAAAACAGAACCACTCCACTTGCTTCTAATTTGTATCTTATAATATTCTCCTCTATCCATCAAGTTTCTCATACCCCATAATATTTCTTTTTGAATTTTCAGCTTTTCAGATTGCAAGTTTCTCATGAATTATGTTGTGATATGATGGCTTGAATTATGAGTTTTAAGAAAAAGAAGTAATATTAATATACCTTGAGACATCAAAGACACAACAATTGAAACAATGTAATCCCAAAGAAGCAATTGCGTTGTCAAGCAACAACCTCACAAAAATAAGAATGACTCGGGGATCCACCTGTAAAAACCTATAACCCCTTCTGTCCTTGCAATCTTTTTGAAGGAACCAAATAGCCCTATGCTCTGGAATTCTGCTTTTCTAGTCTAAAAAGGATCAATAAATAAGTTCTCTTTTAACTTTCAAGGATGATCTATTTATTATTGGATCAAACCCCATCTTCAGTGGCAGTATAAAGCTAGAAATGTACAGAGTCATATTTCCCAAGGGAGAATCAATGCCAAAATTGCTGATCCACTATCCTAATCAGAGAAAAGGATAATCGCCTAATGGTTGTCCCACCTAAGTAAACATATAAGTGGAAAGACAATGTTTGGTACCAAAAGGAAACTTTTTTAAACCCATTTATTTGACAAAAACAACTTTCATAAGAGCCAATTTTGATACTCTCTCTAAAATTGATTTCGAGGCCTAAAATCACTTTTTGGATTGATTGTTAACAAACAGATCCTGAGTGGGATCCTCAGAGGGGTGGCTTGAACATGGTCCTATCCTTCAACGTTTTCTGCATGAATTACTTCTCCTAAGACTCAAACTCATGCACACTCATGCTTGGCTGCCTGAAACTTTACCATTACACCAGACAATGGCCACTACCATCCGAATTAAAGATATATGACATTTTCAACCAAAATCATCCAATACATAAGTAGATATTTTCTATAAATATCCAACATAATACTTTGTACCACTATGAGTGGATGAGAAGTTACTGGGTTTTCATGCAATACATGATCTAAATTGGAAATACTTTCATGAAGTACATTCTTAAAAGTAGACTCTTAATTTCCAACCAAAATTTTTATCAAAATGATTGGGAAGTATTTTTTTAGTTGGAATCACAGAATCTAAGAAGTTTATTCTTAGAACAAACCAACAGAATCAGGGTCATGCTATTAGCAAGAAAATAAGAAGATAAAGCAAACGTATTGAAATAAACTATGGCATTTATACCTGAGTTGATATAGCAAAGGTTAGGGTTCTATTTAGTTAACTCGGGCACATCACAATTGTCAATTGGTAGGTGACTTTATGGTATAAGGTTGGGGCCATGTTCCAATTTTTATGGTTTGAATTACAATTTCCTGGACTTGATTGAGTAGCTCATACATAGATAATTATGTCCGAAGTAAACTTCACATATTAGAAGCCCTCTGTTTAATTACAAAGAAAGCGCATAATCCCCCACTCTGGAATCACTTATTGGGTGGGGGGGGAGGAACTTGAAGCAATTATTTGCAGACTGTTCCAAGAATAAATTACCACCTCAATCACACACCAATTAGTTATTCCAAGATATTTGCAACAGACGCCCCCACAAAAACCATCTTCAGAACTCATTCCATCTCAATTCAATTACAGTCAAACACAGTCATTTGTAGTCAAACCAAGAGATCCAAAATCAGAATAATTTTTGGCAAAAACCCATCAAAGATAACAAAAATATAAAGAAGTAAACAAGAAAAATAAGAAACCCAAAAAGCCCCAAGTACAAGAATCATAGTGAAACAAATACCAACTAGAAAGTCCAACCCAATTGTACCTGAAACAAAATCTTGACACGCTCGAGGGGAGCAACCACGGTCTTTGCAATCTCACCAGCAACTCCCCCCGCAACCAGCTCCTTGGCAAACACTGGCATGGCCTCTATAACCCCATCAAAGAACTTACCCATATCTCTTTCTTCCCTCTTCTTCCCCATTCGCCAAGCCTTTATGTCTGAGAGAGAGATTGTTATTTCACCTTGAACGCATACACACAGCAGATGAATGCATAAAGATTGTTATTTCACCTTGTTTTTTACCCTGCTCTAGCTACAAAAGCATAAAGATTTTTCAATCTCCATTGTGTGTATTTTTCAATCTTTATGCTTTTGCAGCAATCCACCAATGCAAAAATTTCCCCCATTTTTTTTTGTAGCAACAGATCCGACCACAAAGAGAGAGAGAGAGAGAGAGAGAGAGAGAGAGAGAGAGAGAGAGAACCTGTTTTTTTTAGCCGGAGAAGGACGCCGGAGACGGAGAAGGCCGACCGCCGAGAGGGACGGGGACTACCGGCGACTGAGCTATGGACGATGCAGAGAGAAGCTGGCAAAGAAAGCGTGGCTTCTCTTGATGAGCTGCTGCTCTGCGTGAAAAAAAGAAAGGGACAGAATTTAGTGCAGAAGGGAAGGACGCCCAGTTGCGACAAAATAGACGAATATTTGGCGCTGCCGATGCTTTGTTGCAGAAGACGCCCAGCCGTTGATTTTCAAATAGTGGAAGCCAGCAATTTTTTTTTTTTTTGGATCTTGTTTGCTTACTGGGCCAACAACAAAAAAGTAAGGCAGCAAATATTTGCCGGAGAGAGAGAGAATCTGCTGGATAGGGACGCCGGACGACGGAGAAGGCCGACCGCCGAGAGAGAAGCCGACGACGTCACTGACCGGACGTGGAACTGTACGGCAGAGAAATTTC
Source organism: Alnus glutinosa (assembly GCF_958979055.1). Classification (NCBI taxonomy): domain Eukaryota; kingdom Viridiplantae; phylum Streptophyta; class Magnoliopsida; order Fagales; family Betulaceae; genus Alnus; species Alnus glutinosa. The sequence continues at coordinate 13,417,874 of NC_084899.1, read as the reverse complement.
AGAGAGAGAGAGGGGGGGCAGCGCTGGAGGGGAAATTATATTTCAGCTTTCCCTCCAACCAGTTTTCAAGCAAAAGAAAAAAAATGAAAAAAAAAAAATTAAAATCACTTTCCGCGTAAGCTGTTGTGTCGTTGTTGTGAAGTGTGTGAGTATCATTTCTCTTTAAAAATCTTGGGGAAAATACGTTTGAGAAATGAGAGGTTTCCAAATTTTTTATTCTCCAAAATTTGATTTTAAACTATGCGTCAATATCTCATCACCTTATATCTCTATTTATTTAAAATAATAAATTAATAAGAGGGTGACATATCTTTTAGGAAAAATCATAACATTTCTCAAATACGTTTTACCTCAAGTTGATTTTTTTTTTTTTTTTTTTTAATTTTTTTTTATGTGACCTCTAATGTTTACTAGATAGCAATTGGTTCCTCGAAGTTTCAATAGTCAGCAAGTCTATCCATTAGTTAAATTTTTTCATCTTCCCTAATGAAAAGTTAATCACGCGCGTCGTACGTGACTTTTTATCTCGTTAACTCTCCAAAATGGCTGTCAACGGGTAAAGTGTTAAAAAAATAAAAAAGGGTTAAATACAAAATTCAAAAAATCGAATATATATATTTTTTAAAAAAGAAAATTGGGGGCGGCCAAAATGGCAATTGGAGTGGTTTCGGCCACCCCATGGCCCATTAAAGTGATTTCCACTACCTTTTTTATTTTTTTTTTTTTGAAATTTTGTATTTAACTGTTTTTTTTTTTGTAACACTTTATCCCTTAGAGGCATTTGGAGACTTCATCCGCTAAAAACTCACATGCAACGCACGTGTGTTATTTTCCGTCAAGAAAAATATAAAAGGTTAACGAATGGGCAAACTTGCTGATGATTGAAACTTCATGGAGTCGATTGCCAATTTTTAAACATTGAAAGCCATATAGAAAATGGGGTCCAACTTCAAGAAGTGAAATGTATTTTCGGCCCTGTTTAGTAAACCCCTTCCCCTCCCCTCCCCCCTTTCCCCCTTGTCAGTACGGATAACCAGTCAAATTTAGCTAACATTTTAATCTATTCCTATTTTACCCCCAACATTTCATTCTATTCCTTTTCTTTTCTTTTTCGTCATATTGAAATGTTGGGGTAAAATGGGAATAGAAGAAGCCAACATTTCTTTCTATTCCCATTTTACCCCCAACATTTCAGTCTATTCCCATATCTTTTTGTTTTTTCACATTGAAAGATTAGGGGTAAAATAGGAATAAATTAAAATGTGGCTTCTTTTTTAGATTTATCTGCTTATCTGTACTGACACAAACAGAGAAAAAGAGGGGGGGAGGGGAGGGGAAGGGGTTTACTAAACAGGGCCTTTCTCTAAAATCTTAAAAGATTTGTCCTCTTGTATTGGGGCATACACAGAGCAGTTACTACTCGCTAAAACTGGATAATCACAAATGAATAGTAATTTAATTGAGATTCTTCTTGTTGGACATAATTGTAAAATTCTGAAGATTATTCTTGCCGGACATGATTGCATATTCCTGACTTTAAATAGTAATTTGGTGCATATTCTTGACTAAACATTAACTTGATTGCTTCATAATTCTGATGTTCCTGACATGAAATGATTCTTGCTAATTTTGGGTCTGAATGTTTCTGAGCAGACTCTTGATATTTTTTGTCTGAAAAGTAACTGTAAACTCCTTGAAGTTGGTTATTGTTAACTTTTATGATTGTTGGCAGCTCTTGGAAAGATATAACACGGAACTAATCTTCTAAAGAGAGTTATAGTTGGAATCAGTCTCTTCATAGAGATCCTGGGCGTCTTGGAAAAAATTGATGGAGGAGATTCCCAAGAATCGAAGACATATTTGTATCATCATCTTGATCTGATAATTTTGAAATGACTTCCAAGTAATTATTTTTTGTAATCTTTTTTCGGACATTACTAAGGCCAATTGCGCTCGAACATGACTTCTTTGATTCATCAAACTAGTGCACAATGATAATACAAAATTTGTAGAGTTTGATAAATTATTTGATTCTATCATGATTTGATCAGACTTGTTAAAGTGTCCTGTATCGCTAAGATTTCTTTTACATGGACACTTTATATGCCATGGTGTCTCTCTTCTTCTCTCAAGGAGTCTTTTGAGAGTGTCAATGAGCCTATGAACTTTTCACATGGTATCAGAGCCACATGTTTCTTGCAATGATAGGTCTTTCCCTCCCATTGTTATCCACATGTTTGGCCATTAGTTGCCACACGTGAGGGGTCGTGTTAAAGTGTCCTATATCGCTAAGATTTTCTTTATTTGGGCACTTTATAAGCCATGATGTCTCTCTTCTTCTCTCAATGCGTCTTTTAAGAGTGTCTCAATGAGCCTACGAACTTTTCACAAGACTAATGCACTAGGAAAAGGTTGGAGATGTTGTTGTTGCAGCTAATAGGAAGAGGCAACTGGCTAGAGAAAATACTTCATGTGTTTGGGGAACCACATACGATCGTTCGATCCTATCACGATCAATCGGATTATTGTACTAGGATAATGCAAAACCCAAATAGTTAGATCAACCATGGAGAGGGGAAAGCATGATGAGGTCTCTGAACATTGTAAGAAATAACAAGAATCCCTCGTTGAGAGGGGAGAACATGACGAAATCCACAGAATGTCTTGATCCATCACATGTTGAGGTCTGTTGGAATCTTCAAGAGCCAGTCATTTTCAAAATTCCCATCAAGAATGTCTCGATCTATTTTTCGATTGTATCATGATGGATCGGACTAATGCATCAAGATGATATAAAATCCGAAGAGTTCAATCGATCATTCGATGAGACAAAATTTAAAGAGTTCGATTGATCCTTCAAACTTATCACAATCGAGCAAACTAGTGAAAAGAAAACTCAAAGATTTCGATTGATCATTTTATCATGCCGTGATCGATTGTACTAGTGCACTAGGATCGATTAGACGTTCGATCAAACCTTCATCGTGTCAAGTTTGATCAATCATTTGATAGTATCACGATTGATCGTATTAGTGCACTATGATCGATTAGACATTTGATCAAACCTTAAATCGTGTCAAGTTGGATTACGATCGATCGGACTAGTGCACAAGGATAATACAAAATTCATAGAATTCGATCAGACTAATGCATTCCTAAATACAAAATTCTTCGATTGTCATGATCGATGAAACTAATGAATCAAGATATACAAAATCCAAATAGTTCAATTGAACCTGCGATCCTATCATGATCGATTAGACTAATACATAAGGATAATACAAGATTCACAGAGTTTGATTGATCATTTGATTGTATCATGATTGATCAGACTAATGTAGTAGGAAAAGGTCGAAGATGTTGATGTTGCAGCTAGTAGGGAGAAAAAAGCTGGAGATGTTGATGAATCTGGATCTTGCGGATATGATGGAAAGCTTTTGCTTGAACAAAGAATAAATGCTTGTAATTGGGATAAGAAGATTATTGAGGGGATAGTTCAATCTAAACCGTAAAAGACTCGATTTGGAAAAGTCAAATGAATCAGCAAGTTTGCATGGTTGCGATTCGCCAAATGCTAGTTACCGTGAAAAAGATAAACACCATCAGTGGGGAAGGCAGAGTGCATAACCATCCAAGAAAATTTTCTTTGAAAGCTCGAGGGGTTGGGGTTCAAATGATGGAGAAAGCAATTAGATATGTTCACTTATGAGGAACAAGATGTTCTATTGGATGTTGAACATATTAGAGCAACCAAACAGTAATCAATCAAGCTAGTGCACAAAGATGATAGAAAATTCATATAGTTTGATTGATCATTTGACCATATCACGATCGATTGAACTAATATACTAGGATCAATCGGAAGTTCGATCAAACCTTGAATCGTGTCAAGTTCTATTGATCCTTAGATCTTATCATGATCGATTAGACTAATGTACTAGGATCAACTGACGTTCGATTGAACCTTCAATCATGTCAAATTCAATCAATCATTTGATTGTATTGATGTGAATTTTAATTGTACTCGCAACTGCACGAATCATTTGCAGTTAATGGATTACAAGTGCGAGGTCAATCCCATAGGGAATTGTGTTTTTTAAGAACAATTTTGTTTCTAAATTAATTAAATCTTAACTTAGTTCCAAAAGAAGTTTGATTTTTGATAAAAAGAAAACATAAAGTAAAATAAAACAAAAGAAAAATACTAAGGTTTTGAAATCCACACTCACCGAATCATAACAAAATATTCCATATTCATCAATATTAATCCGAAGTTCTCATAATTAAAATCTTAGGTATGTTTTATTACGCTTCAAACAGTTAATCAAAACATCCCATGTATCAATTCTTTACACAAATCACAAAAGATATTTAGTTTAAACCAAATCATCAAATGTATCCGTAGAATAAATCACAAGAGATATCCGATTGTTTGTAAATAAAAACCAAGCAATCAATTATGTGAAATCATCTCAAATCATCACATGTATCCGTAAATCATAATAGATATCCAATAATCATTCTACACATTGAAAAGAAGTAAAACAATTTGTTGGTACAGTTTCCGGTACGGTGACGTGTTGTCTTGTGATTCGTTGCCTTCCTTGTAATTAACTCTCCTCGTAATCTTCAAAATAATAAACGACTCGTCGGCTCGTGGGGGTGCCAACCATACCCCCACTCCGATGCCTAAGTCAGTTCAAACTATTTATTTTCTGGAGAGTATCAATAATCTCAAAGCTTAGAGAATCTGCCTGTCAAAAGTACCTGACGTAGTAGTCTTATTTATAGACTCACAGTTCACAGTTATGAAACTACTGGAGTGCTTGGAGCACAATCTAATTAGGAGTTCAAGTCCTAGATCACATAGTCTTTAATCTTATCTTCATAGAATTCAAATTGGGTAGTAGAGTCCAAACTGGATATGACACTATCTTTAGCTAATGTCATTCTATTAGGTACCTTATCCCATATTTGATGGGATAGAAGTCTATCTTGATATATTTGGGATATGCGGCTTTTTGGAGATAATGGATGGTCTTGTACTTAAGTCTAATCTGGCCGGGTCAACCCGATGGGTTCAGCCCCCGATACTACCTTAGGCCCACGTGTCTTTGGAGCTGATTATTTCTCCAACAGTTACCCCCTAATTCTCTTATTTGAATTTAGAATGTAAGAGAATTAAGTACCTCAATTTCTGAATCTGGATCTTCCATAACCTGTATCTAACAATTGCTGCCTCTTTCAAAGTAATTATGACAAATAATGCCTTGAATCTTTGGATTGGAGTGGTGTCCAACCTGATGGATGCCAATTCAATTCTTGGACACTTTGATCTGTCGGAGTACTAATAGAAACTCCCATAAATATCTTCTACATAAGTGCCTCTACATAATATTGTTGGTCGGGCCAAAGTTGTGAAGATGATCTTCTACTCTCGGTAGGAGATGGATCGGACTGATGTAGTTGATTTCACCAAGATTGTGGTGAAATGCCACTCTGAGAGAACACTTTGCATACAACTTTCCTGAGATCAAGGTTCTGTCTAACAAAAAATGGTAAACCGTTGAAGAAAAAGGCTTAACATACCCGAAGCTTCTTCATCAGTAGTGCTTCGTAGACCGCTTCCACAAAAATCTCTCTTGGCGGCTTTAGAGGCTCAGACTAGCTCTAAGGCTTTGGTTGTCCAAGACTTACAATGACTAGGGGCTTCTGGTGGCCTGAGGTTTTGTTCTTGGCATATCGAATCTTGTAATCTGAACACCATCTAGCTTGGTCTCACCTGTGAATATCTTTATTTTTGAACTTTGTAATGTTTGAATTCTTTGTTATGAAAAAACTTTTCATAACAAATCAATTCTCACTTATCCTCTAATAACTTGAACAAACAATCGGTTTGCGTAAGTTAACTCCGAGGAGGGTAAGAAAAATCTTTTGTTTCAAAAATCTTTTTGTTTCGACCTCCAGGACTAGGAGGGAAAAATCTTTTTGTTTCGACCTCCGGGACTAGGAGGGAAAAATCTTTTTGTTTCAACCTCCGGGACTAGGAGGGAAAAAATCTTTTGTTTCAACCTCCGGGACTAGGAGGGAAAAAATCTTTTTGTTTCAACCTCCGGGACTAGCAGGGAAAAATCTTTTTTTCTGCCTCCGAGACTAGGAGGAAAAAATCTTACTTTGAGTTATCCTCCTTAACTTGAACAAACAATCGGTTTGTATGAGTTATGACCGAGGAGGATAGGAAAAAATCTTTTAGAAGCGGTGAACTTACTTAGTTATTTTTTGTAGAGGTGATATCCCCGTATGGTTTGTTATAGGGGTTGTCTCCCCGTAAGGTTTGTTATAGGGGTTGTCTCCTCGTATCTTTGTCCGAGTTGCTCCTGAGAGATCTTAATATGAGAGCTTGGTGTAGCTTCGGTGATTTTCCCTTGCATAAACTTTAACTTTGTTGAGCTACCCCCCATAACTTTAGTCCGCGACCGCGGGCTAAGTCGTTCGAGGCGGATAGTCAGGTCCTCTTGGTATCCTGGACGATGGTGTAAAAGAGATCTCGGAGTTCGGAGTGAGTCTCGGGGCTTCAACTTGTAAATACTTGAACTTTCCTTTTCAAATGTATCTTTTCTTTTTCATGCAAAAAAAAAAAAAAAAAATTGTAATGAACAAAATTTCAATGTTGATGAATGGAAGTCTTGGACATTTTGACTTTCACTTTCCTTATCTTATTAGCCGTAGAACATCATAATTTTTCAAACTGAATTGAACATCTTTACCTGGAAAAAAGTTTAAAGTTTCTCACTCAAAAACTTCTTCTGAGACATATCTCGGTTTCTTATAAATCTTACTTTTTATACTAGAGTTACCCCCAAAACTTGAACAAACAATCGGTTTGTGTCAGTTTTTTCCGAGTGAAGAACTGGTCTAATTTTTTGAAATTTAAGCTACCCCAAAAAAATTTGAACAAACAATCGGTTTGTTGAAAATTTTTACAGAGGAGAATAGAAAAAACTATTTGCATCAAAGTGTTAAGTCTTACTTGATGATTTTTTAAAGAGGTTTTATCCTCATACCTTCCTGAAGCTTTACCTTCCTGAAGCTTTATCATTCTGAAGCTTTGTCATATTAAAGCTTTGTCGTTCTAAAGCTTTATCTCCCTGAAGCTTTATCTCCCTGAAGCTTTATCTTCTTGAAGCTTTATTATCCTGAATCTTTACCTTCCTGTTTACCTTTCTGAAGGTTTACCTTTCTGAAGCTTTATTTTTTTGAAGCTTTATCTTCCCGAATCTTTATCTTCCTGGATCTTTACTGAAGCTTTATCATTCTGAATCTTTCCTGAAGCTCTGTCATACTGAAGCTTTTTCTTCCTGAATCTTATCATCCTGAAGCTTTATCATTCTAAAGCTTTACCTTTCTGAAGCTTTATCTTCCTAAATCTTTGCCTTCTTGAATCTTTATCTCCCTGAACCTTTACCTTCCTGAAGATCTGTCTTCCTAAACCTTTACCTTCCTGTTTGTTTACCTTATTGAGCTACCCCCCATAACTTCAGTCTGCGACCGCAGGCTAAGTCGTTCGAGGTGGGTAGTCAAGTCGCTGAGCTTTACCTTCCTTTATGAAGCTTTATCTTTCTAAATCTTTGCCTTCTTGAATCTTTATCTCCCTGAACCTTTACCTTCCTGAAGATCTGTCTTCCCAAACCTTTACCTTCCTGTTTGTTTACCTTATTGAACTACCCCCTATAACTTTAGTCTGCGACCGCAGGCTAAGTCGTTCGAGGTGGGTAGTCAAGTCGCTGAGCTTTACCTTCCTTTCTGAAGCTTTGTCATCCTGAACCTTTATCTTCGTAGAGATCTGTCTTCTTGAATCTTTATCTTCCTGGATCTTTCCTGAAGCTTTATCATTCTGAAGCTTTACCTTTCTGAAGCTTTATCTTTCTGAAGCTTTACCTTCCTGAAGCTTTATCTTCCTAAATCTTTGCCTTCCTGAATCTTTATCTCCTTGAACCTTTACCTTCTTGAAGATCTGTCTTCCTAAACCTTTACCTTCCTGTTTATTTACCTTATTGAACTACCCCCAATAACTTCAGTTTGCGACTGCAGGCTAAGTCGTTCGAGGTGGGTAGTCAAGTCGCTGATCTTTACCTTCCTTTCTAAAGCTTTGTCATCCTGAACATTTATCTTCGTAGAGATCTGTCTTTCTAAATCTTTATCTTCCTGGATCTTTCCTGAAGCTTTATCATTCTGAAGCTTTACCTTTCTAAAGCTTTATCTTTCTGAAGCTTTACCTTCCTGAAGCTTTACCTTCCTGAAGCTTTATCTTCCTAAATCTTTGCCTTCCTGAATCTTTATCTCCTTGAACCTTTACCTTCCTGAAGATCTATCTTCTTAAACCTTTACCTTCCTGTTTGTTTACCTTATTGAACTACCCCCCATAACTTCAGTCTGCGACCTCAGGCTAAGTCGTTCGATGTGGATAGTCAAGTCGCTGACCTTCACCTTCCTTTCTGAAGCTTTGTCATCTTGAAGCTTTACCTTTCTGAAGCTTTATCTTTCTGAAGCTTTACCTTCCTGAAGCTTTATCTTCCTGAAGCTTTATCTTCCTGAAGCTTTATCCTTCTGAATCTCCAATCTTGCCTTGGTATCCTTTCCATAACCCTTTTGGGTTGTTTGAGGAAAGGACTCGGGCCAATTCTTAACCTTATCCTTCGGAAACTCCCAACCGGGAGGTTTCAACCCTTTGTATCCTTTCCATGACCCTTTCGGGTTGTTCGAGGAAAGGAATCGGGCGGATTCTAATCGGGATATCCTTAACCTTATCCTTCGGAAACCCCCAACTGGGAGGTTTCAACCCTTTGTATCCTTTCCATGACCCTTTCGGGTTGTCCGAGGAAAGAATTCAGGCGGATTCTTTTCTGGATATCCTTAGTCTTATCCTTCGAAAACCCTCAACCGGGAGGTTTCAACCCTTTGTATCCTTTCCCTGACCCTTTCGGGTTGTTTGAGGAAAGGAATCGGGCGGATTCTAGTCCTCATCCCTTCGGAAACCCCCAACCGAGGGGTTTCTTCCCATTGAATCCTTGCCATGACCCTTTCAGGTTGTTCGAGGAAAGGATTCGGGCGGATTCTTCCCTGAGCATCCCCACCATAACTCTTTCGAGTCGTTCGAGGGGAGGAGTCGGGTGGACGTTGATGTAGCTTGATCATCTTTGGAGAAGTTTGATGAAGAAGTGCTTTCATTCTGTCTCGGACTGCTGCTTTATTCTTAGTAGAGATCAATCGATACCTGGGGGTTGTCTGTTCTTCCTTGCTCTCGTTGTTGGACTAACTGAGAAGTTTCTTGCCTTGATATCCTTCCCATAACCCTTTCGGGTCGTTCGAGGAAAGGAATCGGGCATTCTTAGCAGAGATCAATCAATACTTGGGGACTCTCTGTTCTTCCTTGCTTTCGGTGTTGGACTAACTGAGAGACTTTCCTTGTTTTCTCTGCAGGGTTGTCTCCCTGGCTCTCGGTGTTGGACTAACCGAGAGACTTTCCTTGTATAATTTGTTGTAGGGGTTGTCTCCCCATATCTTTTCTGCGAAAAGGGTTAACAAAGAACTGCATATACTAAAACAAAATAGCAGAATGCACAGTAGCACCATATATTCTTTTCATCCGTCGGGATGATTTTGTGATCCTTTCACTCACGGCAGCCTCAACACATGAGTCTATTTTATCAATATATATATATATATTTTTCGGCAAAGCGTACAAGTTCATGCATATATATATATATATATATATATATATTTTTTTTTTCTGGTTGATAAAATAAAAACCAACATTTATCCTTACTTTAACATGATTCATGTTTTTAAAAGAAGAGTATGAACTTATCTGGTGAATTCGATGAAGATGAACCGTCTTAGTTGGAGTTCCTTATCTTGCATGCCCCTCGATATGGGGTTCTTTGGGAAAGTTCTTCAAACTGGACCCTCGATTCGGATTGGTCCCTCGACACGTGACTGTGCCCTTCAGAGGATGGCAAATCTGGAGGGGTCCTCGGAATGTGCCATTTGGAACTAGAAGCTCGGGCATAGGGTCCTCGGGATAGTACCCTCGGAATAATACTCTCGGTATGTGTCATCTCGGTACATACTTTTCACCTTGGTAGAACACCCTCGGGTCTATCTTTTCTCCTTGGTAGAACGCCCTCGGATCAAACTTCTCGGATTATACTTTCTTCTCGGTATGACACCCTCGGGTCTATCTTTTCACCTTGGTAGAACACTCTCGGATCTATCTTTTCACTTGGATAGAACACCCTCGAATCTATCCTTTCTCCTCGGTAGAACACCCTCGGTTCTAACTTTCTTCCTCGGTAAAACACCTCGCATCTAACTTTCCTCCTCGGTAACACACCTTAGAGTATACCTTCTTTTTTTTTTTTTTTTTTCTTTTTTTTCATGTCTGTCTCCCTCTCTCTTAATCACGTCACTGCCTTTCTTCTCAATTTTCTGTACTAAAAGCTAGCCCACTCCTCTGCAGCTACTTTTCTGTCTTTCATTTATTTTCAATCTTTAAGCAAAGTCTCCCTTCTCTCTTATTTCTTCTCGTCTCCTTTTTCTTCTCTTTGTATTTTTTGACATAAACAACATTGGCTTGTCTCGGTTGTCCAAAACTTTGAGATTGAAGTTCTCGGTCATGTGGCAAGAGTGAAATCCTCGGACTTGTGTTATGGAAGGGGACAAAACAAAGCTGGAGTGCATTAACTAACTTGTCCAAAACACACCGTTTATCACCTTTGCATCTTCTAAAAAGTTGGCCCGATTCTGAATACAAAGAAAGAAGTCGGTACCTTCTGTGGCTTTCGGTGAGGCACCCTTCTTGGTTTCTAACTGCAACTTTCTAGTTCCCCTATTCCTCCGAAGCCATCTCATTCTCCCTACTGAAAACCAGCACTGATTCTCCTAGGTTCTCACCGCCATAAGCTACTAGCACTTCCTTACTATCGCCATTTGCAACCTCTGACTGTTTTTTCAAGAATCTTCCATTGACACATGAAGTCTCGAGCTTTCTTGTTTACAGAATCTCCCTTACAATCACCGTCTGTTAATGCAAACAGGAGCTTAAAGCTTGGGATTTTTCAATTCGAGATTCTCCGGGGTTGGTTCAGGAGGGGCTGATGGAAGAGGGAAGTCTGTGTGGGTCTTCCATGTTGCCGCTGTCCCGGAGGTTCAGAAGTGGAGTCTCTCTTTCTCCATTGTCTCGGAAGTCCGGGTCTACTGGCCACCAACTAGGTTTCTCACGCTTCAGCTCCGTGTTCAGTCTGACCAGTCATACATGAGGATTCGTGGAAATCGTCCTCTGTTAGAGGTTCTGGAAACCATTCTTGATGACTTGGGTTGTTTCCTGTACACCAAATCAGGTGCACCGAAAATACCCCTGATTTCTTCTAGAGCCGTAAGCCCTAGAAAATGAGGTGCTCTAATTCCATTTCCGGGGCTGGTGGTTTCGGATCTGGCTTCATATTCTGGCGGGTCGCGGTCGAGGCCCGGTTTTCTTCTTGGACAGATTCTAGCACCACTCCATTGGCAATAGATTTGGCTTCAAACTTCTGGGTCATAAGAGGAACAGCCTACCAAATCGGCTGAATCATACCCGTAGGTTGGCTTATTCTTTTGGGCCAACTCTTTCCTTCCCTTTTTTGGCCATTCAAAAAGTCTCAACACTTTCACGTTCTTGTTCGATGATGTGGGTGTTCCATAAGATTACAAGCACATGGATGGCTTAGGCACCCAAGCCTAGATCTTGACTTATGCCCGAAGAAGCCAGATGCCGAAAGGAATGGTGAAGCTGTTCATGGGCTTGCGCCGAGGAGTGCCTCATCAATCACCTGTTCTTGTTATCGACTGGTTCAACCCCATAAGCTAAAGCGCCAACGCCTCTTTGTTTGCTTGTGGTCGAGACCAGCACTGGGCCGTACAATTCGCCCGTTCTTCTACTGGGAAATTGTAGTCCGCAGTTCCGTGGAAATCGTCCTCTATTAGAGGTTCTCTTCTTTTTCTCCATTCCAAGGTCCGGTTCGACCCTCTCAATTGAGTTTTTGGGCACTGGACTGGCCTCCTTCAATTTCTTTGATCTTCACGTTTAGTTGATTCCCCAGGAATCTCCCATTGGTGACGAAGTCTCGGGTTTGGTCATTATCTTGGAGGTCCGGTACCTTCTAACCCATCACCCACGATGAACAGGGGCTCATCACGGGCAGTCACTATTCCGTCGGGATTCTGTCCACCATCAGTTTGGGGCTCCAACGTGTCACTGTGTGAAGGCCCAAAGTGCAGGGGAATCCACGGGCTCCACGTGGTCATTATCAGAACCTCTGGGAGTCTGTGGACTTGATGGAGACCAGTAGATGCAACGGGTCTCAAAGGATTAGTTGATAGCTTCGGGGTCAAAGGAGAGCATCCCGAGTTGGACTTTCATGGAGGCGGGGAACTCTGATCTCCCACAACTTTTGTTTTTTCTTCTTGACCCATCTTTTCTTTTTGCTGGGCCTTTATTTTCTTCTCTCTTTGATGTAGCTTTTTGGGGCCCGAAGAAACAACACAGACTCGGGTTTTCTCTGAGCGTAGATCCAGTATATTGCCAACACCGATTTGGTGTGATTAGATTCAGATATGAGATCACAGAAATCTTTGTCTATTGGCGAAGAGAGATATTTAGATTCGATTTGATCACGCAGTCACCGTTGCGGATTTATTTTTGAGAGAACTACGTCGGTTCCCACAGACGGCGCTAAACTGTTGGTACAGTTTCCGGTACGGTGACGTGTTGTCTTGTTATTCATTACCTTCCTTGTAATTAACTCTCCTCGTAATCTACAAAATAATAAACGGCTCGTCGGCTCGTGGGGGTGCCGACCATACCCCCACTCTGATGCCTAAGTCAGTTCAAACTATTTATTTTCTGGAGAGTATCAATAATCTCAAAGCTTAGAGAATCTGCCTGTCAAAAATACTTGACGTAGTAGTCTTATTTATAGACTCACAATTCACAGTTATGAAACTATTGGAGTGCTTGGAGCATAATCTAATTAGGAGTCCGAGTCCTAGATCACATAGTCTTTAATCTTATCTTCATAGAATTCAAATTGGGTAGTAGAGTCCAAACTGAATATGACACTCTCTTTAGCTAATGTCATTCTATTAGGTACCTTATCCCATATTTTATGGGATAGAAGTCTATCTTGATATATTTGGGATATGCGGCTTTTTGGAGATAATGGATGGTCTTGTACTTAAGTCTAATCTGGCCGGGTCAACCCGATAGGTTCAGCCCCCGATACTACCTTAGGCCCACGTGTCATTGGAGCTGATTATTTCTTCAACACAATTGAAATATTAAACCTAATAAAATCGGACAATAAAAACTTACATGGAAGTATTGTTGTTCTTCATTGATAATGCTTTATCCTCAACCTTAGTTGAAAAATTAGCTACACATGACTATGAAAAATAAATTCTTAACCAAAGAAAAACTAAACTAAAAATAAGAAAATATATTTGGTCTCTAGCTTCACTCCTTCCTTTTCTCGAGGCTTCGATGTCTATTTATATGGAGAAAATAAACCCTAGAATCCCTAGAATTTCTAGTAAAATCAGAGGTTAGTCTTCTAGTTTGAGTAGAAGACTCAAAACTCAATCCAATAAGGGAAATGATTTTAATTTATCCAGATTTGCGGTTTTTTATTGTGGGGCACTTTTTGCATAACAGACATCCGAATTAGAAAAATATTATTTCACAATGATTTGTAGTATTTTGAGTTAGCTTTCCAAAGCCGCTTGTTTCACCTTAGTCCAATACTTGAGCGGAAAGTTATGGTCGAAATACTATAATATGTGTAGAATCTGAAATTTAATCCAATCTGATTTTGACTCCAATTAGAGAAATTTCGATTTAGTCATCTTCTTGATTTGGTTGAACATAACCACATTATTTAGGTCTCCTTAAAGTGTGCCTTCTTCCAAACTTTATATTTTTCACCGTAAAGCTATTGTTTTTTCTCAATGACTTGCAAAATACTAAAATATCAAAACTAACCAAAAACATTAGAAAATAACAAAGCTAAAGGTTTAGTAAATGCAAATTAAGGAGTCCATATATGCAATATTTGGCACTCATCATGTATCGTGATAGATCAGATTAATGCACTAGGATCGATCGAACCTTCAATCATGTCAAGTTCAATTGATCTTTTGATCTTTTCATGATCGATTGAACTAATAAATAAATAAATGTTGATGTCTTTGGACATTATTAAAAATAAATAAATAAATAATAAAAAGAAAAAGAAAAAAAGAAAGACATATACAACTACATATGTGTGTGTGGTAATTACTTTTTTCCCATATAAACTACCATCTTCCATCAAATATGGCCCTATAAACTAACACTCTCATCACCTAACTACCTCGAACTACTATTTTTACTCACAAAACCTCCCCCCATTAGGGAATCTCGTTAAATTGGATGAAATATTCTATTTTTAGACGTTAAATCTCATTAAAAGACAAAAATACCCTCAAATAAAAAATAGCAATATTAAAAACTTTTTTTTTAACAAAAAAACGAAATTAAAATAAAAAATTAAATAAAAACTAAAAAAATAAACTTAAACTAACAAAAAGGGAGATAACTGCAAAATCAGTCCATGTGGTTAACCTAAATTACAAATCACTCACTGTCGTATAAAAAATAATTCAGTGGTCATCGGGGTATGCTAAAATAACAATTTAATCTCTACAGTCAAATTCTATCAAAACACTTAATGAATTTCGTTAGTGTGTCACATCAGCACCAATAGAATGATGACATGTGTCACTCTTAATAAACAAATATATTAATATATTAAAAAATATATATATAAAACCTAAAAATTAATAACTTAAAAAATATTTTAAAAAGAAAAAAAAAGTGTGTTTGGGGAGGCGGTGGCAGCCACCCCCAAAGGTGGAGCCGACCACCTCTGGGTTGGCTTGTTGCCACTCCCGGTAGTGGCAGAGCCAGGATTTAGATCACGGGGGGCAAGCATGTTAGATACCTGTGGGAAGATATATCCTAGACACTTGAGGGAGTTCTACAAAAATCTGGTCATCACCAACCTTCCCGAGCAGTCTCCAAGTCTTGAGAATAAAGTTTGAGGTGTCAAAATTCGTATTGACACGAGTCTTATCAGCTCAATTACAGGCATTCCAGTCTCGTTTGCTTCTGGGATTCCATTCCCCAAAACTGCTACTCAACCTTCTAAAGAGGAGCTCATGACATATTTCAATCCAAGGAAGAAGTTTGTTTGGGATGAAGACGGCAAGAACAGTGTTCCCATTGGATGGTTTGATTCCCCCCAGAGGTTGCTCGCCAAAATTGTACTGCAAAATGTCTGGCCCATTGCTCGTCACAGTGATGTACCTCTTAACAGAGCTCACTTGATTTATGCCATCATCAAACAAGTTCCTTTCTGCATGTGTTAACATATTATTTTGACTATGTTTGAACTTCAGCAAGATTCGCAGGTTTCTTTGCCCTATGGAGGACTTGTTACAAAGATTCTCAAGTCAAAGTTGCCTTCTATAGTTGCGAATGAACCAGAAGATATGCCAGATGGATCCTTTGGGAAATAGACTATTTCAAAGGCAAATGCTCAACTTCTGAGGTTCCAGGATTCAGATGAGCTTTCTCCCCTTGCTCATACAGAGCATTCAATAACATCTTCTTCTCGGTCTACACCAGATACAGTGATGAGTCTATTCACTCGTCTTGCAGACCAGTTAACTAGATGATTTCAATCTACGGATGACAGGTTTAAGACTTTGCAGACTCAAGTTACTGAAGGTTTTCAGGCTATTGATACCCAACTTCGAGAGTTAGAAGCTGAAGTGGCACAGATCCAAATCAATGTATGGAACACTCTCCGTCATATTTTGCCAGAAGACCAGCAGGACTTAGTATCCTGAGGACTCTCGTTCCTTTTTCTATCATTTGTTTATTTGGGATATACTTTTGAGACATTTATTATTATTTTTATTATTTTGGATATTAGTATTTTTATAACTGTGGTTTTTAATACTCTATTTTACCCTTTATCCTTTTGAGACAAAGGGGAAGTATTTTTAATTTTTGGACCAGGATTGTATTTTTAACAGATCAAGTCAATTTTGTCCTAGAATGGCCAAATGGGGAGTTTGTTAGTTTTTAATTGGCTGCATTCTATTGACAAAATCACTATTATATAGGTCTGCTGCCTTAACAGGAATGCCGTATTTTTCGGAGTCTTCATTATATTCACGAGTTAATTTCCTTTACATGGAAAGCCTTAATATGACAAATTTTAGTGTCATAAGCTCAAGAAAGGCAATTTCCAGGCATCAGGAAGATTCTGCACAGTTTACAGCTCAGCAAAAGTTGGTTCCCTACTTACTTTCCGGACGGCCCAGAGGAAGCGTCTGGACGCCCATCAGTGTTCGAAGAAGTGTCCGAACATTTCAGCAGAAACCAACCACAAGGAACACATGTTCGCATTGATGTCCGGACAGCCCAACGAACAACAACTCTTGAGAGTACCTGTTTGCACAGGTGTCTGATCGGCAAATTAGAGGCTGCTAACAGTGAACATTACAAGCAACCGTTCGGACGCTAGGGATATACCGTCCGGACTCGATGACTGAAGATTAATGAAGAATTGCGTATTTTGAAGTCAGTTGCTGCTTGTCGTTCGGACGCTCATTGCCTAAATCCGGACGCTGCCTAGAGAATTTCGATTTAGACTTGTATTAAGTTTTCTATAGCCTATAAATATAGGTTTCTAGGCATGTATTATTCAAGAATTCGGTATTGAATTCCTTTGTACTAAGAGAGTGTGTTTAGGTAGAAATTGAGATATTTGCTAGCTCTCTTAGAGTGGTTCTTGTGTAATTTGATCAACCTTTGAAGTCTAGCTTAGGGAGGAGCCTTAAGCTAAAGAATTCCATTGAAGACCCCTTCAGGTAGGAGACCTGGTTGGGAGGCGTTCATGTATAGGTACACGTCAGAGTGCACCGTATGACCACTGCATAATGAGTATGTGAGTGCGAGTGCTTTGTTACTAGTCTTGTCTTCTGAATAGTGGAAATCCTAGGTTTGGCTGCCCCGTAGTAGTTTTTCTCTTAACTGAGTTTCCACTTCGTTAACAAAATATCTGTCTTCTTTAAATTCAGTATTTAGATATTTTGTTACACAATTGATCACACACACACACATCATAAATTAGAAGTTTATTATATTTTTCAATAATCATTGAAAATGTTCACAAGTTCAATTGGGCACTCAACAAAAGTTGGTAATGATGTACTATTATGTGCTAAGTGCATAGGACTAGCACAGATGGAACAACTACCAGCCTTGAAAGTGTTGGCAGCTTTGAGGGACTGACCTACTGAGAGAGCATTGACCTTCCTTGTGACGGCATCTATCTTCATCCTCAAATCAGTGTCTTCCTTAACCTCATAGATGCCTCATTTCTTGGGGATACGAACAGATTTATCCCGACAACTCGAAAAATCCCACTGCTACAAGTTGTCGGACAACTTATCCAAAGTCTTGCAAACTTCATCCCCCGTCAAGCTCAAAAATGCTCCCCCATTCATTAACTCAATCATACTACGGTTGGATTGGGTCAATCCTTGGAGAAGAACTGAACGAGTCTCCATTTCTCATATCCATGTGGAGGGCATCTTATCAATAATTCCTGAAATCTCTCCCAACTTTTTGAAAACTTCTCATCCTCCTCCTGAGTTAAGAAGTTTTGTTATTTTCTTTGGCAGCATGAGATATTATTTGTTTCAATTTGATTCTCACAGGCACACTAGCACGTAGTCTGTGGGGTATGAAATTTGAAATCAGTTATGTATGTTATCAATATCTTGGATGCAGCTGGGTAACTTATTGGAGGAATAACCTTGGCATAAAAAAGAAAAGAAAAAAAATGAATAATATTGATCACTTTGAACTTTTCACTGAGTAACCGGATCTCTTGCCCTATTAAGTATTGAGTGTTCACGTCAAAAAGTGGAAGTTTTCTTTGATTGATAAAATGGCTAAGTTTAGCTTCGTAGCCTTTTTGACTCGAGTTAGTAAGTCTTTAGGGTGTTTTACACCTAATGCCCTAAAACCATCTGGTTTGGGAGTCATTGGCCTAACTCTCGTTACATGAGTTAATTAGAAAGCTTAAGGGAGCTAAGCATTGCACGGCCTGCATATATGTATATATATATATATATATATATATATATATATATATATATATATATATATATATATATATATATATACATATGCCTTGCTTGTTTTATCTAATGGTGAGTCAAGCGAATTTTGAGTGTTGAACTATTCATGATTGAGATTAATTTTTGAAACCCCATAACTATGTGTTAAGTTCACTTTACACTAATTGAATCTTGTGATATCTCATAATGCCATGTTAGTAGCTTAATTTTTAATTCCCTGAAATTGTGAAGATGGAGTTTATTTTTTTAAGCATGCTAATGAATGAGAATCATTCTTATATATAACATGATCTTGCATAATATTTATGGGTATCAATTCTGGCAAACCCTCACGAGACTTCACTCGTCCACTAGGGAGTCCTAGGGGTTTAAAAGGCTTGTTGCATACTCTAAATGCAATCGTATATCCCACAAAAGAATGATTTATCTTGTTGATTTTCAGTTTTATTTCTTGTTTTGTATTGCTAAGGGACTAGCAATATGTAAGTGTAAGGGTGTGATAAGCGTTGAATGTTACACATTCAAGCCCCTTAACTTGCATATGTTAATTCTTTGGCATTGTTATTTGTTTGATTTTGTGTTGTTTTATTGTTTTCAGGTTTTAAATAAAGATGCAATTAATTCCATTAATTTTGGGCTTAAAGCACACTTTGAGAAGACTTAGAAGATATATTTAGGCTTAACCAATCATAACAGAAGACATATATGATGTGGTTAAGTTTAATCAAATCAAGTGAAGGATTAAATCAGAATTTCTCCACTAAGAGTTAAAATCGGATTGGATTCAAATTTGGATTATGCACATGTCTCAGTGTTTTGATCATAACGTTTGGCTCAGATATCGGATTACAATGAAATTAGTGGAGTTGGAAAGATAATAAAAAATGAAACAAATATGTCAGAAATAACATTTCCCTAATTCGGATGTTTACTATGCAAAAATCGCCCTGAAATAAAATACTACAATTCTTGATGAATTTAGAATCCTTTTCCTACTTGGATTAAAGTTTCAATCTCCTACTTGGACAAGAAGACTTAAGAGACAATTTTTCTGGAATTCCAAGAGCTTCTAGGCCTCTCCTAATCAGGCCTCTAAACATTGAAGAAAGACACACTGCTACCTAGAGCAAATTCAGAGAAAAACTTCTTGAAGGCTTTGATGAGTTGAAGAGAAGTAATCATGGCAGGAGGCCATTGCAGCAACGTCATGAGCGGCTAAAAACCTTTGTAGGGCATTGATGTAGCCCTATCCAAGCACAATGGTTTGATTCTATTTTAATTTAGAGAATTTTGGTTTATGCATGTTGGTTGTATAATTATGAGAATTGCTACAATTTGATATTGTTCTTCATCTTTTAATGCAATTGTTCTTCAATTCATAATCAATATTGGTAGAATTCTTCTCTTGTCTTAGAAAGCTTTTTACCTATATTGAACTCAAATCATTCTTATTTTCTGTGATTATAAGAATGATGATTATACAGCAGGTTTAATTGACATATGATCAAGAGGATTAGATAGGCCATGCCTAAGGAAGACGAATCGTACTACACCTTAGTTTAGTGTATGTATCCTATTAAAGACGTAGCTAATCCATGCTCAAACCTGCTACCATCTAGAGGTTTGGTAAATATGTCAGCCAATTGGTTTTCAGTGGGGATGAAAGAGAGAGAGAGAGAGACTACCTCGGATTCCACAAGATCACGCAAGAAGTGACGTCTGATGTCGATGTGCTTGGTCCGAGAGTGCTGAATAGGATTCTTGGAGATGTTTATAGCACTAGTATTATCATAGTTGATAACCATGGTATCTTGAGAGAATCCGTAGTCGCCGAGCAGTGTCTTCATCCACAGTAATTGGGTACAACAGCTTCCTGCAACAATATATTCAGCCTCAGTAGTGGAGAGAGATATAGAGGCTTGTTTCTTACTCATCCAAGCTACAAGATTGTTTCCCACATCGAAGCATCCTCCTGAGGTGCTCTTTCTATCATCAACATTTCCAGCCCAGATTGCATCAGAGTATCCTGCAACAACAAGATTTGTATCTCTGGAATACCATAGGCCATAAAGAAGTGTATCATTCACATACCTGATGATACGCTTGACAGCAGTGAGGTGAGATTCCTTAGGATTTGCCTGAAGCGAGCCCAAACTCCCACACTGAAGGCGATGTCTGGTCGACTGGCTGTAAGATATAAGAGACTACCTATCATACTCCTGTATAGAGATGGATCAACTGGCTTCCCTGCAAGATCACTGCTAATCTTGACACTGGTGCTCATGGGAGTTCGGGCACGACTCTTCCCATCTAGTCCGAACCGTGTAACTAGATCCTTGGCATACTTGGATTGGGAGATGAAAATGCCTTCAACAGTTTGTTTAACTTGAAGGCCAAGAAAATAGTGTAGCTCACCAATCATGCTCATCTCAAATTCTTACTTCATCTCCTCAGCAAATTCATGGGCAAGAGAGTCTAAAGTAGCTCCAAAAATAATGTCATCAACATAGATTTGAGCAATGAGTTTGTGAGTACCTTGATTTCTGATAAACAAGGTCCAATCAGCTTGCCCCCTTGTAAATCCCTTAGTCAAGAGATATGTGGTGAGACGCTCGTATCATGCCCGAGGAGCCTGGTTAAGCCCATATAGAGCCTTCTTTAGCTTGTACACATGATGGGGATGATGAGGATCTTGAAATCCTTTCGGCTGTTCTACATAAACCTCTTCTTGAATAATACCGTTCAGAAATGCATTCTTTACATCCATCTGATACAACTTGAAACCAAGCTGGCAAGCAATGGAGAGAAGGATTCTGATGGATTCTAACCTGGTAACCGGGGCAAAAGTCTCATCAAAGTCTACTCCCTCTATCTGAGTATATCCCTGGGCAACAAGACGGCCTTTATTCCTGACCACAGTACCTTGCTCATCCATTTTGTTCTTGAAGATCCACTTGGTACCAATGATATTCTGTTCCGCAGGACGGGGAACCAAAGTCCAAACATCATTTCTAGTGAATTGATGGAGCTCTTCATGCATGGCAAACACCAAGCTTTCATCTTGAAGGGTTTCGTCAACTTTCTTGGGCTCTATTTGAGCAAGGTAGCAGCTGTAGGAGACTTGATTAGCCACTTCACGGGTAGGCTAGATGACTCTATTTCTTAACCTACACCCTTCATCAACGGTCCCAAGAAGCTGCTGAGGAGGATGATTGACCTTTACCCATGACCGCTTAGGAGGATTTGCAGGAGTATCCTCATCTTCGGAAGCACTAGCAATGGTATCCGAAGTTGTGGGAGTAGAAAGGGATTCAGCCGGAGATACACTTGGAGAAGCCTAGGTAATATCAGTTGAAGTCTCTAGCGGATCAACTGAAGCGAGCTGTATTTCCTCCCCACAGCTTGGTCTCTCAACTTCATCATCATCAATAACAACATTTATAGATTCCATCACAGTCTCTATTCTTTTATTGAAAACCCTGTAAGCACGACTGTTTGTGGAATACCCCAAGAATATACCTTCATCACTTTTGGGATAAAATTTCCCAAGATTCTCCCTGTCACGAAGAATATAACATTTACTTCCAAAAGTTCTGAAGTACTTTACTGTGGGCTTTTTACCTCGCCAAATCTCATAGGGAGTCTTGTTTGTTTCAGGCCTCAAGTAGACTCTGTTGATAATATGACATGCAGTATTAACTGCTTCTCCCCAAAAGTGTTGAGCGAGATTCTTTGAGTGGATCATCACACGAGCCATCTCCTGAATTACCCTGTTCTTTCGTTCTATAACTCCATTCTGCTGAGGAGTGATAGGAGAAGAATATTCCTACTTGATTCTATATGACAGGCAGAATTCTTCAAACTTGGAATTTTTGAATTCTCTTCCATGAGCATTGCGGATTCTCATAATCTGGCAATTTTGCTCAACCTGAATCTTCTTGAATAAATGTTGAGTTGCATCAAAAGCATTAGATTTTTCTCAAAGAGGAATAGCCCATGTATATTGAGAAAAATCATCCACAATTACCAGTATATACCTCCTCCCACCTAGACTAGCAGTTCTAGTGGGACCCATGAGATCCATATGCAGTAATTCTAAATTCCTGGAAGTATGAATACATGAGGTCTTTTTATGAGCCGCTCGAGCCTGTTTCCCAAGTTGGCAAGAACCACAGATTCCTTTTCCAGTCTTCTCCACTTTGGGCAGATCTTTGACAATTTCTTTGCTAGCAATCTTCAACATGTCTGTGAAGTTTAGATGCCCCAATCTTTGATGCCACAGTTCACTGTCATCTATGGTTGCCTTATTGCAGAAAATTTGAGGGTTTGCGGTGAGGCCAGGAAGACCATGGCAATAGTCAGCAGTTCTTTCTCCCCCCATAAGCCACTTGCCACTGCTGTCAAAAATATTGCATTCCCTTTTGGAGAATTACACCACCAAATCATTGTCACAAAATTGGTTGATGCTGAGAAGATTTGCCTTGAGCCCCTCTACATACAGAGCTTCTTGAGATGTCTAGAGACCTGGAATGTCAATAATTCCCTTTCCAATAACCTTGGATTGGCTCCCATCTCCATAGGTGATCCTTCCTCCTTTGCCCATCTGAACTTCTTTCAGTAGAGTCTTATCACCTATCATATGTTTAGAACAGCCACTATCCAAATACCACAAACAAGTATCAAGAATTTTTAATGCAGTATGAGCAACTAAACACAGATTATCTTCCTTTTTAACCTAGACTTGTTTGGAGGCTTTCTTATGATTGTTTACCAAGACAGATCTTTGTTCATTAGGGGTGAGGTATACTAACTTCTCACTAATGAGCTTCACTTGATCACTTAACTTTTTGACTTGTTCTTCAAAACCTGGTTCATCTTTTTCTAGGGGCATGAGTTTTATTCCAAGGTTTTTGAGAACGAATTTGGAAACAATTTGGGCGAATATGACCAGTAACACCATAGTGGTGACATGTAGGTATAGGATGATTGGCCCCTTTATCCTGACAAGTAGACTGAGTATGATTATGAGACATGCTAGGCTTAATGAACATAGTTCTATGAACAGACATAGCATGAGAAATAGAAGCAACTTTATCAATACTCAAATTAGACATGATAGAATTCAAAGAATAACACTCAAGAAATTAATCTTCTCAGAGTGTACCAAGCTTTGATACCAAATGAAAAATTGAAATGACTTCTAAAAAACAAAGTAAGTGTGTGTGTGCACAAAGTGTTAACAAAATATCAACAATGCGGAAGATAAATGACACAAGAATTTTTGTTAATGAAGTGGAAACTCAATATGAGAAAAACCACTCCGGGGCAGCCAAACCCAGGATATCCACTATTCAAAAGACAAGACTACTTACAAAGTAGTAGCACTCACATACCCCTGATGCAGTGGTCGTACCTTGAACTCTAACGTGTAACCCAACACGAATGCTTTCCAATCAGGTCTCCTACCTGAAGGGCTCTTCAATGGAATCTTTTACCTTAGGGCCAACCCCTAAGATAGACTTCAGATTAAGCGCAGCAACAGCATACACAGCAACGACTTTAGAGAGATCAACTCAGCTCAATAATCTCACAATATAGCTCTCTAAGCACTAATGGAATTCAATACCGAATTCTTGCTGTTCTCAAGCCTAGGGACCTCTATTTATAGGCTTAGGGTTCAAATGAGCGTCTGGCTTGATAAAACATAGGCGCCGTCCAGACGGTAGTCAAGGGCTGTCTGGACAGACAATTGTGCGATCGACTTCCCGAGAATTTTGCTGAAATTCTTTCCTATTTTTGAGCTGCGTCCCGATGGTAGTGCACTGTCGTCTAGACAGTCGCACTTCCGCTGCAAGCAATTTCCTTATAAAGGCTTCTCGCGTCCGGACCGGGGGAATGGTCGTCTGGACGGTTGATTTGATGCACACAATTTTCATATCTGACGCACGCATGTTCTGACTGGCGTCCGGACGTCTGGATTTTGAATGCGATACTTGCCTTATGGATGAGCGCGTCCAAAAGGGAATCCACGTCGTCCGGACGGTTGTAGCAATACGACTTGCTGGGAATCGAATTTTCTATCTTGCAAACAATGCAGAATCTTCTGGAAGCACTTCTGAATAGCAGAATCCCTGTTAAAAAGCATCTTTACAATGAAGTGATTTTGTCCAACAGAATGTGGCCAATTACAAACTAACACTTTCCTGAATTGAGCCGCGTCCGGATGGTCGCACCTTAGCTGCACACAATTTCTATATCAAGGCTTCGCGCGTCTGGACCATAGAACATGTTGTCCGAAGGATGCAAGCTGGAGCAGTTCGAAACTTTTCGACACACGGGAAGGTCCAGACGGAATTTCTTGTCGGCCTGACGGATGATGCTTTAAACAGATGGGCGTCTGGACGGTATGACACATCATCCAAACGGTTGGCACTTTGGACAGATGGTCGTCCGAACGGTATGACACATCGTCTGGACGGCTGACAGGGAATCGAATTTTCTGACTTGCAAACTGTGTAGAACCTTCTGGAAGCACTTCTGAATAGCGAAATCCCTGTTAAAAAGCATCTTTACAAAGAAGTAATTTTGTCCAACAGAATGTGGCCAATTACAAAGTAATAAACTCCCCCTTTGACCATTCTAGGACAAAAATCACTTGACCGGTTAAAAATACAATCCCGATCCAAATATAAATTATTCTCCCATTTTTGTCACAAAAGGACAAAGGGTAAAACAGAGGGTAAAACAGAGTAATAAAAATCAAACATATCAAAAATTACTCCCCCTAAAGGTCTCAGAAGGACTAGGGTAAACAGAGTAATAAAATATCCAAGAGTTTCAACAAAATATGAAAAAGATAAAAATGTCTCAAAATACATTAAAAACTACAACAAGAGAAGAAAATCAGGATGCATCAGCCATCGGTGCATCGTCCTCGTCATCACTGCTAGACGGGTGGTGGAACTTGAGACACTCCCAGAGATCAATCTAATTTTGCTCCACATGGAGGTCGATTGAGTGAACCTCCTGCTGCATGGCCGAGATGGACTACTGCATGGATGACATGGAGAGCTGGATAGAACTCATGCCCCCCTGAATAACGGCCAATGCCTCCATAATCTGAGAATTGCTGACATCCGGCTGAGATGGTAGGACAGTCTGAGAAGTGGATGCCACATCTGGAATCCCGACAGGAATATGAGGAGGCTGAGGCACATCATCATCCTGCTCATCGCGCCATAGCTGAGCATTGGACTTCATCAGAGTCTGCTTGCTAATAGGATCCTGGATCTTCATTTTCGGCTCGCCAGTAATACTGATGCATGACTGCAGGATAATTTGTGTGAGTAGGAAGCCAAATGGAAGACCGGTATTGCCCTCATCACGAGCCTCCAGAATAACGCCCAAAACATGCTTGCACAGGTAGAAGGGCAAGCGAAGATGGATAGCATAGACGAACTGGGCTCTCTCCAAAATCAGGTCACTTCGCCTGACAACAGGCTTAAGATTGTGCTAAACAATCTTGGCTAGCATGCGGTGTGGGGCAGATAAAGCATTGATCCTGATTGTGGTGGCGCGCTCCTCTCCTTGGGGAATTGCATGGAAAAAATCTCTGAAGTCATCCAAAGAAGGAGGGATTACCACCTCATTGTAGGGGCTGCCAGGCAGTTGGAGAACAGGAACTCCTATGAACTGACTGAGGATCTGGGGATCAATAGTGATAGTATGCTCTCCAACAATGGACTGAAGCACCAACCTGCATTCATCATCCTGAACCACCTCAAGGTTGGTATAGAACAGCCTGACTAGCCTGGTGTACACAACACAGGCACAAGAATGGAGATACCCCCAATGGTTAGTCTGGATAATGTCGTGGATACTATCCAGAGGAGCCACCATGATATCGGACCGAACAACATTTGTCTCCCCAATTACTGGGCGGTCCATAATTTTGGCTCGGAGGGCTGCTCAATCTCCCTCTATCCTCTACAAAAGAAACCAACAAGATTTGCCAAAAAAAATCCAAATGAAATAATCTTGTTAGTGCATAGAGAAAAACTTGCATTATAACGGCAGTAAAAGGGACTATTAAAACAAACAGAAAATACAGTCCAACAAAAATACTGAACCAAATAATCCAACACAGCAGATATACTCTCAACAACATTCCCAAAATAATCAAAATTCTAACAGTTTAAACTAAACTGAAAAGAATAAAGTTAGAAGAATACCTGGAATGTGAGAGATTTGCACAAAAAGATAAGAGAGAGCGAGATAATGCAAAAACTCGCGAGAAATCGCTCACTAGAAGCCAAAGGAGAGATTTTGTGGGGTAGGGAGAAAATGAAGTGGCCATGTTTTATAGAGGCTGTGGGGTCCCCGTCCGGACAGATCATTAACCCCGTCTGGATGCGCGTTGCCTCGTAAACATGCAGACAGGTCCCGAACGTCCAGACGTGTAGCCTTACCGTCCGGCCGTCTGAGCTGCGCACGTTCAGACGTGTAACAGAACCGTCCGGCCAACTGAGCCACACCCGTCCGGACGCAAGAAGAGGCTGTCCGAACGCTTCACACTGAAAAGACAGAAACTGAGGAAAAAATTTGCAGAAATTATTTTTCCTAAGGTCAGCTTCAAAACACGCATGTATAATCAACTAATAAAACAATTAAATAGCATCTCAAAACCGAGCAAAGATATAAGAGAGAGTTCAGAATTCAATCAGCACAAAGATTTTCTAGACAGAAAATTTAAATAGACAACTCAACTCATGCAATGCGTGTGTGTGTGAAGACTTTTCCCACAAGGTATGACTTTGATATCAGATTGGAATGGAGGAACAGGAAACTCAAGAAATGAACAAGAAATTAAGGATAGGAGTTCACCACCCAAGATATTCACCAAGGGGATATAGATTATCACCACCCCAAGGATTAAATCAAGGGATACAGAACTATAGGAATTTCACCACTCAAAGGTTAACACCAAAGAGATACAGAATTTACAAGAATGAGGATTCACTCTTGTCACAAACCAAACTGATTTTTCACTTTCCAAAAAACGTCCCCTTCAGCTTACAACCACAAGTATTAAAAGAGCTTGGAACAACCCTCCAAGCATAGGACAAGCAAGACAACCATGCTACAATTCTTACACAAAATAAGGCATAGAAAACAGGTCAGGAAATAAGGCAGGAGACAGACAGGGGGACAATATCCAAAACAGGCAAGGAGACAAGGGATGGTTCAAAAGTAAGAAAACAACATCCCCGATTTCTTGAGCGGACCCAATTACTAATTTTAAAACGGTCGTATCTTTTTGTATGTTTCTCCAAATAGACTAAAACTTGTTGGGCTAGAAAGATAACGTCTTGAACTTCAATTTGGACCTAAGAAACTTTCGAAAAGGACATCGTTTGGCCCTCTTATGATGGGCCTAAACCCAGTAGTAGACTGTTGCATCCGAATCTTCTTCCATTTTGGGGTTTGGGCCTTGCTTACTTGACAAGAGTTTACATGGCTCTTGCTGGGCATACCCAAGTCAGGCTGGACATACCCATGTCAGACTTTCACTGATATGACAAAAGCAACCAAATTTTCTAGACAAAAGAGAAAATCAGTGAAAGATTAGACAAAAGTCAAACCTTATTCAGTACTAGGGCCTAGCCACCCTCATCTGATACACTCCCCCTAAGATGCGGCATCCAAATTGTTTTACTTGTACCATGAAGGACAAGGTAAATATTTTACTTGCACCATGAAGGACAAGGCATATTGTAAATTTAGCACATAAGCAGAAAATATACATATATAGCGCAGAATTCATAATAGTCACTGCTTAATTCTTTTGATGCTGCAACCTAGAGAAAATACCAGAGTTTTTAGGTTCTAGGTTCAACTAGCATTTGGTCAATTTCGCCATCTTATCAAAAACCACTTCTCTTATCCAGATTTTCTAGAAACAAAAAGTCAGAGAATGAAAGATGTACCTTTAAGGGAGTCTAGGATAGTGTACATTTTCATCGCATGAGGAAAGAAGCTATCCAACTTTTGCATATACAGGAAACCACTTGTCAGATATAGTCATAAACTCTCAATCATATCTAAGCAAAGTAGATTAATGCATAAAGGATTGATATATCAAGTGAAACACATGCAATATTTGATATGCCAAGAAAAGAAAAAAAAATCCTGCAATTTCTCCCTTTTTTTTATTATTAAAAAAATGCTATATGGAAATAACATCATATGCCAATACAGAAAAACAATCGCTCGACCTGCTTTTTCTGTCTTCCCCAACAAGTACCTGCAATGCTCTCTCAAGAGAAATAGGGGGCAAAACAAAACTGGTTCCTAGATTGCATACAAAATATAACAAGTAAAAGTCAAGCAATCAAACCTGATGCCTTAGGATTAGGAACCAAATCCTAGGCATGAACACCTTCTCCTGCTAGGTGCATCCATTCCCCCTCATGGGGTGAATGTTATTATTTCTTCTTAACCCAAGCATGCCTTCCAGTGGGTGGTTGTTGGCAGGACTTTATCTACTGACCCATTCACTCCATCATGTTTTGCATCCAATTAGGTGGCTTTCTGTAGTATTGATCATCTTCCACCTTTTGCGACCTTTTTGAGTGCTTGGATTTGATCTTGGATTTGCCACTATGATTGGCAGGTACAAATCGCTGCTGAGGTTGTTGATGCTAAGATGCCTGGTATCGTGGTGCATGAGACCAAGGAGCTTGATATCTTGGTGCTTGATGATAAAGAGCCTGATACCATGGAGTCTGATGCTGGATCAAAGGTCTAGTGCCATGATTAGATTGTCTGGGCACCTCTTTCTTAGACTTTGCCTTTTGTGCTTTAAGAAGGGAGCACTGAGGTCGGGCATGCCCACTTAAACCGCAGTGATGGCATATAAGAGATCTTCTGATGGAAGGGGGCTTCTGGGTGCCCGGAACATATCCTTTATCTTCAACAGGAGGAGGATCTGGGACTGGAGGCTTAACAAAAATAATCCTGGAGGTAGAGGGAGTGTCAGTGGGAGGAGCTACATACCCGAGACCAATCTTGTCGGTTGGGCTCTTCTAAATGATAGCATGTGAGTCAGCTTTTCATCAGTGACTCTCTCTAATTAGAGCTGTGTCTCTAGTAACTTCTCCTCTAGCTCTTGTATTTTCCGCAGCAAGGAACCCTTCTCAGTCTGCAAACTGTTCAGATCATGAAGGTCCTGCTTACGTCCTTCCCTCAGCTTTTCGTAGTCTACATAGAGAGTTTTGTAAGCCTCCTTGATCCCCATTGTCGCTGTGCTCTAAGTAATAAGAATCCTCCTCTTCTACAAGTGGAGCCACAAAGGCTAGAAAATTTTCTGACTTAGGAGCTTCTTCTTCTTCTGACTCATCACTAAGAGTCACATTGTATGCCTTCCTTTTGCCCTTCTTGAGGTTCCCACAATCAGCTCGTATATGCCCAAATCCTGAGCACTCAAAGCATCTCGGACCTTTGGGATCTTTCTTCTTTGCTTCCTCAGGTTCAGCTTCTCTGGGAGCATTCTTCATCTTTTCAGAAAACTTCTTCTTGAATCGGTCATCTCTCATTAGTCTTCTAAAATTTTTGGCCAGCATAGCCACAATTTTTTCTTCCTCCGCAAAGTCATCTTCAGATGAGGCTTCTACCTTTTTCTTGGAAGCCTTTAGGGCAATGGTCTTTAGCATCTTGACCGGGGGCAGGGACAGCTCATAAGTTTGAAGAGATCCCACCAACTCTTCAATCTTCATTTCTTCCAGATCTTTGCTCTCTTCAATTGTAGTCACCTTGATCCTGAAACGCTCAAGCAAAGATCTTAAAATTTTTCGGATGAGTTTTATATCCGAGACGGGCTTCCCAAGCCTAGGGAATTCAATACTGAATTCTTGTTGTTCTCAAGCCTAGGGACCTCTATTTATAGGCTGATGGTTCAAATGAGCGTCTGGCTTGATAAAACATAGGCGTCGTCCGGACGGTAGTCAAAGGCCGTCCAGATGGACAACTGTGCGATCGACTTCCCAAGAATTTCACTGAAATTCTTTCCTATTTTTGAGCCGCGTCCAGACGGTGTTGCCCTGTCGTTGCAAGTAATTTCCATATAAAGGCTTCACACGTTCGGATCGGGGGAATGGTCGTCCGGACGGTTGATTTGATGCACGCAATTTCCATATCTGATGTACACACGTCTGGACATGCTGACAGGTGTCTGGACGTCTAGATTTTGAATGCGATACTTGCCTTATGGATGAGCGCATCCGGACGGGAATCCACGTCTTCCGGACGGTTGCAGCGATCTTCCCATAACTGTGTTTTGGAAAGAAATCCTAAAGCATGTCAAACACTGAGTGTCGTCCGGACGTGCTGCTGAAACGTCCGGACGGATGCAAGCTAGAGCAGTTCGAAACTTCTCGACACAGGGGAAGATCCGGACGGAAAGTTCTTGTCTTCCGGACGGATGATGTTTTAGACAGATGGGCATCCAGACGATATGACATGTCGTCCGGACGGCTGGTACTTTGGATAGATGGGTGTCCAAACCGTATGGCACGTTGTCCGGATAGCTGACAGGGAACAGAATTTCCTGACTTGCAAACTATACATAATCTTCTGGAAGCACTTCTGAATAGTGGAATCCCTGTTAAAAAGAATCTTTACAATGAAGTGATTTTGTCCCACAGAATATGGCCAATTACAAACTAACAAGTCTTACTCCCTATTGGCCAGATGATTCAGGAGAATCAGTGGGAGTTTCTCTACAATTGTGCCTACCCATCTTTTCCTAGACTGGTACAAGAATTCTACGGCCATATGATTGTCACTCAGGATGAAGGAAAAGGCCTAATCATGCAAACTTTAGTCAGAGGGAACACCATTTAGATTGACCCACAGCTTATTAGTGCTGTGATCGAGGTCCCAATGCTACATGTTCCAGGGCTTCCATTCCCTAAAGGAGTTGAGGCTCTTAGCATTGACTACCTCCTGGATTTCTTTGAGGCTCGACCACAGGGGGAAGATAAAGCCCACTCTCATATCAGGATTGGTGTATTTGCTCCTATGTACAAGTTTTTGGCAAAGATTGTAGTGCACGCAATGCTTGAGGTTCGTGATGAGATGAACACTAGTCTGTCCTTTGGGTGTTTGATCACTCAAATCTGTTTTCAGTTGGTGACAAACATTTATGATTCTGAGCCCAGGTTGAGAACACCGGATCCTCTTGGAAAACAGACTCTTATGAAGTCCAATGCTCAGTTATGGCACGAAGGTCAAGGCGAAGTTCCTCAGCCTCCAAAAGTTCAAGTTGACCCTTCAGCTGCTGCATCATCATCTCAGATTGTGCCTACTACTTTCAACATTGAAGCTGCTTTTACTTAGCTTATGTCTACTATAGGATCTCCCTAGTGGGAAGTCAGTATTATTGGATAGCGTGTTGAGTAGAGTTAGATCAACATTCGGGAGTGCCTAAGCTATCATCACTCTAAGCCTGATGATGATGAGGATTGAGAGTTTTCATTGCTCTCTTTATTAATTCTTATTTTGTTGTTGTTGTTTAAAAAATTTACCTTTATGAGACTTTGTATATTTTTATACCAATGGTTTTTCTCTAATACTCTGTTTACCCTTTGTACTTTGTCCTTTTAATACAAAAAGAGGGAGTATTTTTTGTTTTTGGACCGGGAATGTATTTCCAAACCGGTCAAGTGTTTTTTGTCCCAGAATGGCCAAATGGGGAGTTTGTTAGTATTTTATACTGGCAACATTCTGGTTGACAAAAACTCTTTATGTAACGGTTGCTTTTTAACAAGATTTCAGTTCTATTCAGAGTCTTCAAGTAATATGGACAATGTCTCATTTCATGCCATGTGTTTTGTCACAAGTTTCTAGAAGATGTCCATGAAGATTCCATGCAATTTCCTAGTCAAAACAACCAGTTCCTGTGCAACCGTCCGAACGGGCCTTTAAAGGCGTCTGAATGTCCCGCAGTGTCTAGAAGCTTTAGCGTTGCAGCTGTCCGAACGACCGAGCTACACCATCCGGATGATAGGTCAAGCTACTCCGAGTTCGACACGGAGTTGTATTTCAGACGACACTATTTGGGAAGGTTCTGCCAAACATCCAGACGACATGGCAACACATCATACGCTACCCAGTTTTTCAGAATATTTCAGGACTCCTTTACGGATGCAGAAAGGAGTGACAGTGTTGATCATCCAAACGCAGTCTTGTTCTGGGTAGAATATCGCTATTCTGGAAAGGCGGTCGCAGAAGACCATCTGGACGCAGCTAAGTGACTGTCTGGACGCTACTCACCAGAGTCCAAATTTGAACAGAATTAGGTTTTCTGTAAGCCTATAAATAGATGGCTCTAGGCTTGTAAGTTGTAAGAATTCAATATAGAATTCCATAGTGCTTAAAAAGAGTGTTTAGGGAGAATTGAAGATCCGCTGGCTCTTTAGCAGTTGCCAGTGTATGCTAAACTGTTCGTGTGAAGTCTATTTTAGGGGTTGGCCCTAAGGTAAAGGATTCCATTGAAGACCCCTTCAATTGAGGGACTTGGTTGGAAAGCGTTCATGATGGGTTTCGTGTCAGAGTCATAGGGACGATCACTGCATCGGGGTATGTGAGTGTTAATTTATATGTCCTAGCTTTGTCTTCTGAATAGTGGATATCCTGGGTATGGCTGCCCCGGAGTGGTTTTTCTCTTCACAGAGTTTCCACTTCATCAACAAATATTTGTCTCTTTGAAATTTCACAATTTAAATATTTTGTTGCACACTATCACACACTTAGTATATTAGAAGTCATATTTTATTTTCAAAACGTGTGTGTGTGCAACATGTAACAAAATATCAAAAATGCGGAATTAAAAGAGACAGATATTTTGTTAACAAAGTGGAAACTCAATTAAGAGAAAAACCACTCAAGGGCAGCCAAACCCAGGAAAACCACTATCAGAAGACAAAGCTAGTACAAAGACAGTAACACTCACATACCCATATGCAGCGATCGAATCTTGCACTCTGACACGTAACCCAACATGAATGCCTCACAATCAAGTCTCCTACTTGAAGGGGTCTTCTATGGATTCCTTTACCTTAGGGCATCTCCCTAAGACTTCAAACACGAGCACAGTAACAACACAACGGCAATGGCTTGATAGCTATCGGATCTTCATAATTTCTCCCTTAAATATACTTTCTAAGCCATAAAGAATTCTATTCTGAATTCTGTAAAGAATACATGCCTAGAGGCCTCTATTTATAGGCTCAGTAGACCTAAAACAAGCCTGAAACGGATTTCTCTAGGCGGCGTCCGGATGATACCTAAGAGCGTCCAGACGGTCTTTTGTGCAACTGGCTTTTCATAACGCGCTCCACGCATTTCCATATTAGAGCCATGTCCAGACGGTGTTGCCCTAGAGTCCGGACGGTTGCACTTTTGCTACACGCAATTACCATAACAAGGACCGCGTCCGGATGGTGTTGCCTAGACGTCTGGATGGTTGCAATTCTTCTTCACGTCTTGCCTTATTAAGGATCGCGTTTGGACAGTGTAGCCATGTTGTCCGAACGGATGCAGCTGTCTTCTCATATACGTGTTTGCAAAGGAAAACCTAATTCTTGTCGAACTTCGAAGAGCATCCAGACATGTTGCCATGACGTCTGGACGGATGCAACCTTGAACTGTTCAAAACTTCTTAACACTGATGGGCGTCCGAATGCATGACTTGGTTGTCAGGATGGAACCTTGGGATCTGACTTCTCTGAGTTGGAATCTACACAGAATCTTCTTTGAACATCTTGAACCACTTTTCTGAAATGAAGACTCTGGAAAATACGACATCCTTGATTATGTAGCAACATTACATAATAGTGATTTTGTCAAACAGAATGTAGCCAAGACAAACTAACAGTGGTTATTGTGAATGTTGTTTAATTTCAATATGTTGTCAAAGAGCTTGAATGAATGTTAGTGCCATATTTGTGTGCTTATTGGGCATGTTGATGGTTATTGTGATGGTTGTTTTGATTGTTTTTAGCAAGCAAACCATGCGTAACACCAGTGTACTACACAGACTTGCTTACCAAACACAACATTGAGCTTATAGATATTACTTTGAATTCAGTTGCAAAAAACATCACAAGCCGAATACATGACCAACCAATTCAAAAATGAGGATTGTGATGTGGTGTTTTTAAAACAAAAATATATCAATAATAAATTAATCACTCACAATAGAACGAATCCTTGTAGGATAAGACTATAGAGAGGGTGTCGAACCTCAAGGATTGCAGGGGTATTGTTATCAAGTTTATGAAGATTAAAAATAACTAAAGAACAGATTGTTGATTTTGTGATTAACTAAAGTGCAAAAAATAAACGTAAAAGAAAGAGTAGAATATTGACTTCACCGCTATCCGCACATCAATGGTCAATCATATTTAATTAGAGAAATTCATTCTATGCATGTTATAAACAAACAAGAAATTACCTTATTAAAGAATAAGTATAATTCATTTTCGGTTGGCAATGATAGAGAACGATGACCCAGCATAAAACAAAAGAAAATAAAGATAAAAACAAAATAAAAAGCACACAAATGGCCCGTAGGAATGTTGGAATTTAGCTGCTAAAGATGCTGGAGTTATGCAGATCAATGCTGGTGCGCTCGATCACAGACCGCTGGATGCGTTGAGTGAGGAAAACTTAGATGAAAAAGCAAAAGAAAAAGAAACACTAAAAGCAAAATTAGAACAGAAATCAAGAGTAAAAATAAAAAGAAACAGAAACAGAAAATAATGAAGCTAGATTTAATCTTTAAAACTTAATAACGCAACCGTTAAGCAATCCCCGGCAACAACGCCAAAAATTGATGTGGTGTTTTTAAAACAAAAATATATCAATAATAAATTAACCACTCACTATAAAACGAATACTTGTGGGATAAGGCCATAGAGAGGGTGTTGAACCTCAAGGACTGCAAGGGTATTGTTTTCAAGTTTATGAAGATTAAAAATAACTAAAGAACAGATTATTGATGAAAATAAATATTGACTTCTAATTTAACCAAGCGTGTGTGTTTGTGTGCAACCAAATATCTTAAATGCAGAATTTAAATAAGACAAGATATTTGTTACGAAGTGAAAACTCTGTGAAGAGAAAAACCACTACGGGGCCTGGAGAACTCCACTATCCAAAAACAAAGATAGTTACAAGACACTCGTACTCACATACCCTTGTGCAGCAGTCATACCTTTAACTCTGACACGAAGCCTATCGTGAACGCTTCCCAACCAGATCTTCCACCTGAAGGGGTTTTTTATGGATTCCTTTACCTTAGGGCTGACCCCTAAAATAGACTTCACATGAACTATTGAGCACACACTGGCAACGGCTTGAGAGCTAGCGGATCTTCGATTCTCTCTAAACACCCTCTCAAAGCTAAGAGAATTCAACACTGAATTCTATACATAATGCATGCCTAGAGCCCTCTTTATATAGACTTTACAAATCCTATTTCAACTCAAGTAAGGAGGCCTATACCAACAAAGATTCTGACTCTGGGCTCGCTTCCGAACATTTCTCTTGGCCTTCCATAAAATCAAGTTGTATCATTTTTTGTTGGCTTTCCAATGACACTAATTTCGTCCCAATCTGATATTTGAGCAGAAAGTTATGATCAAAATATTGGAAGGCATCCGGACGGCTTGACCGAGCGTCCAGACAGTCAACTGCAACCGCCTTTTCAAAATAGCGCAATTCTTCCCATAATAGGTCCACGTCCGGATGGCTTGGCCGAGCGTCCAGACGGTCTTCACTGAATCTCCTTTCCACGCTCGAAAAGGAAACCCGAAATATTCTGGAATGATGGACATCGTCCGGACGTGTTGCCACGTCGTCCGGACGTCTTGCAGAAACTTCCCAAACAGTGTTGACTGTTGAAATCCAACTCTGTGTAGAAATTGGAGAAGCTTGACCTAGTGTCCGGATGGTGTTGCTGACGTCTGGACATCTTCAACGCTGAAGCTTTTAGACACTGCGGGGGGTTGCACCGGAACCGACTGTTCTGGCTTGGAGATTGCATGGAATCTTCATGGACGTTTTCTTAGAAACTTGTGACCATACACATGGCATGAAATGAGACACTGTCCATAAAGTGTTTTTGTCAACCAGAATGTTGCCAATATAAAATACTAACAATTGTTTTTGTGATTAACTAAAGTGCATAAAATAGATGTAAAAGAGAATTGTTAAATATAAGAGAGAGAAAGAGTAGAGTATTGACTTCATCACTATCTGCATATTAATGTTTAATCATATTTAATTAGAGAAATTATTTTATGCATGTTATAAACAAACAAGAAATTACCTTATTAGAGAATTAAGTATAATCCATCTTCGGTTGGCACGAATCGTCCACCTAACCACTAAGATGCGGTACGACCCATCTTCCCTAGGTATGTATTAGCTACGTCTTTAATAGGATACATACAATCAATGGAATAGTATAACACATCTTTGATTGGCACAGATCGTCTACCTAAATTACACTAAACTAGGGTGTAGTATGATCCGTTTTCTCTAGGCATGGCTTATCTAATCCTCTTGATCATATGTCAATTAAACCCGTTTTATAATCATCATTCTTATAATCAGAGAAAATAAGAATGATTTGAGTTCAATAAAGGTCAAAAGCTTTCTAAGACAATGGAATAATTTTACCAATACTGATTATGAACTGAAGAACAATTGCATTAAAAGATGAAAAACAATATCAAATTGTAGCAATTCTCATAATTATACAACCAACATGCATAAATTGAAAAACTATAAATT
Source organism: Alnus glutinosa (assembly GCF_958979055.1). Lineage (NCBI taxonomy): Eukaryota > Viridiplantae > Streptophyta > Magnoliopsida > Fagales > Betulaceae > Alnus > Alnus glutinosa. The sequence continues at coordinate 13,380,725 of NC_084899.1, read as the reverse complement.
AAGATACAATCAAACCATTGTGCTTGAATAAGGCTACATCAATACTATACAAAGGATTTTAGCCGCTCATGACGCTACTGTAATGATTACTTCTCTTCAACTTTTCAAACCTTCAAGAAGTATTTCTCTGAATTTGCTCTAGGTAGTAGTGTGTCTTTCTTCAATGTATAGGCCTATCTATAGGGATTAGGGGAGGCTTAGAAGCCTTAGGAATCCCAGAAAATTTGTATTTTAGTCTCCTAGTCCGAGTATGAGAAAGACAACCTTTTTCCTTTTCTGAATTCCCAATCCAATGTGAAAAAGGACTATTGCCATTTGTCAGACCGAGTGCGCTCGAGCCCAAGGGATGTGCACTCGAGCCTAGGAGTGATGCACGCGAGCGCCTGTACTAGTGGGGCGCTCGAGCGATGCTGCTCTCGAGCGCATCTACTAGTGAGCTCGATCCCAAGGTTTCAACATGCTTTCAAGTATCCTTTTAAGCCCAATTTCCATGGAATTCTCGTGTCTATCATATAAGGCTCTGAAACATGAAAACAAAACAAAATTTAAAAAAATAACAATGCTAAGGATTTAACATAAACGAGTTAAGGGGCTCGAATGTGCAACATTCAGCACTTATCACATTATTTTGTTAAAACATTACAAAATAAGGACAACTTCCAAGAGGATTGTCTTACACAATTGACAACATTCCAAAGTCTTACAAAATTAGAGTCACACTAACATTACACATTTTGTAATTAAATGGTCAGGGCAACATCATCCTTGAGGAAAATCTGTTAGGCACAGGATAAAACAACAAGACTACAATAAGACCCAATGAAAATGGTAGTGCAAATCGGTAATTCGTCTCAATTGCACTAAACTTGTTCTTCTGTCTCTCTAGTTTCATAGCAAAATTAATACCTTCAACTTCCATTTTGGACTTACATTTAGCGACTTCAATCTTGTATTTCTAAACTTCATAGGATATGATTGTTTCAATCAGTGCTAGTTCAGTCTTTAAATTCTCGTGCCAATCCCTCAGCATCGATAGCACTCGTTCACCGTACTGACAAACTTTGGGATCACACCACTTAAAAAAATCATAGCCACGGTTTTCTTCGTTCTGCATAAGCACGCAAATGGAAATGGGGATTCACCAACCTAGAGAAAAAAATCGGTGCAAATGGGGATTTACACAACCCCAATGATCCCTAAAAAACAATGGGTAACACATTCACAGAGATTTGTCCCAGTAAAAACAAATTGGAATTTACCCAGTACCGAGAAATATCCCAGCAAAAAAAGAAAAAGAAAAAGGGATTTACATGGCACTAGGGAGTTACAATGTTGATTATGCAGCACACAAACAAATCCCCAAAATAACAAACACATTGCATTCTGTTTGACAAAATCGCTTGTATGTAATGTTGCTACATATTTAGGGATACTGTTTATTTCAGAGTCTTCATTTCAGAAATGTGCTTCTCAACGTTCAAAGAAGATTCTATGTAGTTTCCAGGTCAGATAGATCCCGAGCTTCTGTCCAGACGGCCCAATCAGGCGTTCGGACGCCCATCAGTGTCTAGAAGATTCGAATTGTTCAAGCTTGCATCCGTCCAGACGTCTCAACAACACGCCCAGACGATCTTCAAAGTTCCAGAAAAATCCAGTGTTCAAGTGCATCCATCCGCACAACGTGGCAATACCGTCCGAACGCCTTTCAGTGTTCGACAAGTAAAAGAATTTCCTTCGCAAACACATATATGGGAAGACAGTTGCAACTGTCCGGAAGTCAGGTTTACACCGTTCGAACGCTATCCTTAATAAGGCAAGACGTGGAGAAAAATTGCATCCGTCCGAACTTCAAGGCAACACCCTCTAGACACCAGTCCTTATTATTGAAAGTGCGTGCAACTGAAGTGCAACCGTCCGGATGCTAGGGCAACACCGTTCGAACACGACCTCATTTAGGACAGAAAATCAACGCTTTTGGAAAGCCGGTTGCACAGTTGTTCGTCTGGACAACTACCATCTGGACGCTGCCTAGAGAAAATCGTTCCAGACTCAATTTAGGTCTTTTGTAGCCTATATATAGAGGCCTCTAGGTATTTAATTTGTAAGAATTTGGTATTGAATTCCTTAAAGCTTAGAGAGTATAATTTAGGAGTTATTGTGCTGATCAATTTGCTCTCAAGCCATTGTCGTTGTGCTGTTGCTGTGCTCGTGTTAAAGTCTATCTTAGGGAGGAGACCTAAGGTAAAGGAATCGATTGAAGACCCTTTCAAGTGAGTGACTTGGTTGGGAGGCGTTCTTGGGTTACGTGTCAGAGTGCAAGATACGATCACTGCGTAAGGGTATGTGGGTTTGGCTGCCTTAGAGTGGTTTTTCTTTTAATTGAGTTTCCACTTCGTTAACAAAATATATGTCTCATTTAAATTCTGTATTTAGATATTTTGTTACACGTTGCACACACACACGGTTAAATTAGAATCTCTTTATTTTTCAATTGGTATCAGAGCTTGGTACACTCTGTTTAGATTTATTTCTTGAATATTTATTTGTTTGACTTCTATTTTATCTTGCCATGTCTCAAAATCTTATGATCGTTCCTGCTTTTGATGGCACGAACTATGGTTATTGGAAACCTCGTATGCGTTTCTTTTTTAAAATCCATTATTTGTTTGAAAACTGTTGAAACTGGTTGGACTAAGCCAAAGGATACAAATATTGAGCTTCTTTCTGAAAATAAATGCACGACTTGCCAATGATAAAGCCCGCCATGCACTATGTCAAGCTCTTTCACTGTCTGAATTTACTCAAATTTCAAACTGTGGAACTACTTTAAAAGCATGGCAAAACTTAGAAACAACATATGAAGGCACAAAACTTGTTAAATCTGCCAAAACTTCAAATGTTGATTTATAGGTTTGAAGAGATTAAGATGCTTGAAGATGAGACGTTCGGAGAGTTTTACTCCGAGATGAGCGACTTAAGAAACTCGATGGTGAGTCTTGGGAAGTCCGTCTCAGATGTAAAGCTCATCTGAAAAATTCTAAGATCTTTTTGCCTAAGCATTTCAGAATCAAGGTGACTACTATTGAAGAAAGCAAAGAGTTAGAAGAGATGAAAATTGAAGAGTTGGTGGGATCTCTTCAAACTTATGAGCTTTCCCTACCTCCAGTCAAGAAGGTCAAGACCATTGCCCTCAAGGCATCTAAAAAGAAAGCCAAAGTCTCATCTGAGGAAGACTTAGAGAATGAAGAAGATGCAGTGGCAATGCTGGCCAAGAATTTCGAGAGATTAATGAAGAATGATAAATTCAAAAAGAAATTCTCCGAAATACTAAAGAAGGCCCCCAAAGAGTCTGAACCTGAAAAAGCTGAGAAGAAAGACCCAAGAGGCCCAAGATGTTTTGAATGCTCAGGCTTTGGGCATATACGAGCTGACTGTGGGAACCTCAAGCAGGGAAAATGGAAGGCCTACAATGCGACTCTCAGTGATGAGTCCGAAGAAGAAGAATCTCCTGCTCAAGATCAGTTTCTAGCCTTTGTGACTCCACATGAAGAAGAGGAGGATTCTTACTACTCTGAGCAAAGTGATGAAGACGGGAAAGAACTCAAAGAGGCCTATAAAATCCTCTATGTAGAGTTTGAGAAGTTGAGGGAAATTCATAAGCAGCACATTCATGAGTTGAGGGAGTCCGCTACTACTCAAGATATAGGATCTAGAGGAGAAGCTACTAGAGACACAGCTATAGTTGGAGAGGGTCACTGATGAGAAGTTGACCCATATGCTTTCAATCCAAAAGAGCCCAACAGACAAGACCGGACTCAAGTATGTAGCTCCTCAATCTAACATTCCCTCTACTTCTAAGACTGTTTTTGTCAAGCCCACAGTTCTCAAGCCTCCTCTCACAGTCATGGACAAAGGAAAGGAAGTAATTGGTGAAGATATACTGGTCACTCAGAAGCCCCCCACCATTAGACGACCTTTTATATGCCACTGTTGTGGCTTAAGAGGGCACATCTGACCCTAGTGCTCTCTTCTCAAAGCTTAGAGATCAAAGGTCAAGAAAGAGGTGCCAAGACAAGCTAATTTCGGCACTAGACCTCTAGCCCAACATCAGGCTCCATGGCATCAAGCTCTCTAGTATCAAGCTCCATGGCATCAAGTTTCAAGGCACCAGGCCCTACGACGTCAGGCTCTTCAGTATCAACAGCAATTTGTTCATGCCAATCAGAATGGCAAACCCAAGACTAACAAATCAAGGCACTTCATGAAGAAGCTGCAGATGATTGAGGATGATCAAGTTTATAAGGAGCTGCCTATATGAATGCAGAGTATGATACAATGGATGGATCACCAGATGAAGTCTTGTCAACAACCACCACAAGGAAGGCAGGCATGGGTTAGAAATGAGGCAGACATGCACCCTGTGAGGGGGGATGGACTCACCTATACATGCCTAGGATTTGGTTCCTAATCCTTGAGCATCAGGTTTGATTGCATTGCATTATTCTCTACCTGTCATATCTTTGTTTGCCTTGCAATTTAGGAACCATTGTTATTTTTCCCTCTATTTCTCTTGTTGTTTTTGAGAAAATTTTACAAGTATTATTTGGGGATGACAGAAAAAGCACGTCAAGCGGTTGCTTTTCTATAGTGGTATTTTTGATCTTTTCTCCTTGAGGACAAGTTTGATCTTGCCCCACATGCTAGGTTTGTGGTTGCTTACCTTTGTAGCATGTTTTTATTGTTTTTCATTAAAAAAAAAATAAAAATTAGGGGAGAAGATGCAAATATTGCATGTGTTTTTGCCTGATATCTCAGTTCATTGTGCATTAATTGACTATGCTTATATATAATTGAGAGTTTATGCCGAATATCTAGCAAGTTTTCATGTGCATCTTAATGCTAGATAGTTACTTTTCTCATGCGATGAATTTGTGCACAATCCAAGGCTCCCCTAAGGTACATTTTTTTTTTCTCTCTGACTTTTACTTCTGGAAATTCTGATGAGAGAGATTTTTTTTTAATATGATGGTCAAATTAACCAACTCGCTAGTTGAACCTAGAACCTAAAAATTCTGGTATTCTTTCTAGGTTGCAGCACCAAGTGATAAAAAGCAATTCAAAATCAATAAATATGGATAAATAAAAAGATCCACTGCTTATTGTGCTATAAATCTGTTCTTAAACTTGTCAGTAAAGAAACAGTCAGTGACCACATCATTGCGGAAATAAAAGGTCACTAACGGACTAAGTAAAAGAAAAGTGCTGTAGCTTAGAGGGAGTGTATCAGATGAGGGTCGCTAGGCTCTAGTAAAATAAGGTTTGACTTTTGACTGATCTTTCATTAATTTTCTCTCTTGTTTAGAAAATTCAGTTGCTTTAAGTCATAACAATGAACTTCATACCTTATTGAGAAAGTCATCACACACACACGCGCATTGCATAAGTTACGTAATCTGTTTAAAATTTCTATACACGGGGAAATTTGTGCTATTTGAACTCTTAACTCTCAATTATATCTTTGCATATTTTTGCAATGCTATTTGATTGCTGTATCAGTTGATTATACATGCGTGTTCTGAAGCTAACGTTAGGGGAAATAATTTTTCCTCAAATTTTCCTTTAGTTTTTGCATGAAATTGTTTGTGTTGATTGTTGCTGAGATTGGGACATTGTTCTTTCATTTATTTGGATTGTGTTGGGATAATTATTGCTTAACTGTTTTTTTGGGATGTCCAAATTACTGCCGTTATAATGCTTAATTTTTTTTTGGACTAATAGTATCTAATTTCATTGGTGTTATTTTTGGCAATCTTTTTGGGTTATTTTTGTAGCACTATGTCTGTAGACTTAGCGCAGGTTCCGATAGAGGATAGATGAAGCTCGCACTGCCTCCTTGGCCAAAATAGAGAACCGGCAGGCTAGTCCAGAAAGAAATGTCCTCAGCGCTGATGTGATGGTTGCACCTCTGGATTTTATTGCTGATATTATCAGGGACAACCATTGGGGCTATCTCTACAACTGTGCTTGCACAGTTTATCCTAGGCTAGTGAGGGAGTTTTACGGGTACTTGGAGGTGGTTCAGGATGAGGACTAGGGGATCATTCTTCAGACGTATGTTTAGGGCCACATATTTCAGATTGATCCTTAGGTGATCAGTGATCTTATCGATGTTCCAGTCCTACCCATTTCAGCAAATTCATTCTCAAAGGACATGGAGCCCCCTACATTGGATCAGCTCAGAGAATACTTTCATGCCCATCCACAGTTCAATAAGCGCGCACATGCCTTGATCAAGATCGGTGCCTTTCCTCCCCCGCATCAGCTGCTTGCAAAAATTGTGCTACACAATCTATGGCCCACAGCTCGTAGGAGTGAGCTTGTTCTAAAGAGGGCCCAGTTCTTATATGTTCTCTCTATGAGGATGCCTTTCTGCTTATGTAAGCACATCCTTAATCTGATGCTGGAGATGAGAGACGAGCACTCTACCAGGCTCCCTTTTGTATGTTTGATCACCAAGCTGATTGTTCAGTTTGGGATAGACGTCTCTGCCTAGCCAATGATGAGGATACAAGATCCTCTTGGCAGTCAGACTCTCATGAAGTCTAATGACCAGCTGAGATTTGAAGGTCACGATGAAGCGCATTAGCCTCCTCCAGCCTAGGTTGAGATACCTAAAGGAGCCTCATCATCTCAGACTGCCTTTCCTCCTCAGTATGATGCAGGTTACACTCAGCTATTGGCTGCTATGAGCATGATGCAGGCAGATATCAACTCCATTCAGCGGGAGGTCCGCTCTATCAGTACTTGAGTTGAGCAGTGCTAGATGGATATCCAAGAGTGCCTCAAGCATGATCATCCTGATGATGATTGATTTTATGTTTTATGTTTTGATGTTTTCGGTTCATTTTGAGACAATAATTTTTATTGGATTATTGTAATACTTTTTAAACTCTGTTTTTTTTTTTAATACTTTGTTTACCCTTGTCCAGTTGAGACTTTAAGGGGGAGTATCTGTGGTTTTTCTAATATTTTATTTTACCCTTTGGTATTTTGAGACAAAAAGGAGGAGTATTTTTTGTTTTTGAACCGGGATTGTATTTTTAAACCGGTTAAGTGATTTTTGTCTCAAAATGGCCAAATGGGGAGTTTGTTAGTTTGTGATTGGCTGGATTCTGTTTGTCAAAATCACTTGTATGTAATGTTGCTACATATTCAGGGATACCATTTATAGTCTTCATTTCATAAATGTGCTTCTCAATGTTCAAAGAAGATTTTGTGCAGTTTCCAAGTAAAATGAAATCGGATCCCAAGCTTCCGTCCGGACGGCCCAGTCATGAGTCCGGACGCCCATTAGTGTCTAGAAGATTCGAACTGTTCAAGCTTGCATCTGTCCGGACATCTCAGCAACACATCCAAACTCTCTTCAGAGTTCCAGAAGAATCCAGCATTCAAGTGCATCCATCCGGATGACTTGGCAATACCGTCAGGACGCCTTTCAGTGTTTGACAAGTAAAATGATTTCCTTCGCAGACATAGATATGGGAAGACAGCTGGAACCGTCCAGACGTCAGGTCTACACCGTTCGATGCTATCTTTGATAAGGCAAGACGTGGAGAAGAATTGCAACCGTCCGGACACCAGTCCTTATTATGGAAATTGCGTGCAGCTAAAGTGCAACCATCTGGACGCGGCCCTATTCAGGAAAGAATATCAACGCTTTTGGAAAGTCGATTGCACAGTTGTCCGTCCGAACGCTCTCAACTACCGTCCGAACGCTGCCTAGAGAGAATCGTTCCAGACTCGATTTAGGTCTTCTGTAGTATAAAGGTCTCTAGGCATGTAATTTGTAAGAATTTTGTATTGAATTCCTTAGAGCTTAGAGAGTACAATTTAGGAGTTATTGTGCTGATCAATTTGCTCTCAAGCCATTTCCGTTGTGCTGTTGTTGTGCTGTTACTGTGCTTGTGTTGAAGTCTATCTTAGGGTGGAGTCCTAAGGTAAAGGAATACATTGAAGACCCCTTCAAGTAGGTGACTTGGTTGGGAGACGTTTACGTTGGGTTACGTGTTAGAGTGCAAGATACGATATGCGCTGTTTCTGAAGGATATCGCAGAAACCCATTTAGAAGGGGCAAACTTCTGTTCGGACAGTCAACAAACAAAGTCTGATTTTCAACAGTTTTCAAGGTCTCTTGAAGCCTATAAATAGGGGGCTTTAGGTCTGTGTTTTGTACAGAATTCAGTGGTGAATTCCATAGTGCTTTGAGAGGGTGTTTAGGGAGAATCGAAAATCTGCTAGCTCTCAAGCCGTTGCAGGTGTGTGCTCGTTGTTTGTGTGAAGTCTATCTTAGGGGTCAGCCCTAAGGTAAAGGAATCCATCAAAAACCCCTTCAGGTGGAAGATCTGGTTGGGAAACATTCGTGTTGGGCTACACATCAGAGTTAAAGGTATGACTACTGCATAGGGTTATGTGAGTATGAGTGTCTTTTAACTAGCTTTGTTTTTAGATAGTGGATTTCCTGGGTTTGGCTGCCCCGGAGTGGTTTTTTCTCTTCATAGAGTTTCCACTTCGTAACAAATATCTTGTCTCTTTTAAATTCCGCATTTAAGATATTTGTTTGCACACAAACACACACACTTAGTTTGTTTAAGAAGTCAATAAATTATTTTCAATTGGTATCAGAGCAGGTTACACTTGTGTTTTAAGATTTATTTCTTAAGTGTGATCCATGACTTCTTCTAACATAAATCTTCTTGAGTTCTCTGAAGATTATTCTTATGATTTCTCTAAAGATACTTTGTTGATAAGTAAACTCTTTAAGAAATCCAATAAAGAAATCTAATAAAGAGTCTGAGAATACCATGCTTTTTGATACTGTTGATACACTAGAGAATAAATTAAAAGAATCAGAGGATCTATTGGAAAAATTCTCTTGTAATAATTTGAAAAGCATGCTTTGTATTCATACATATATTTCTAACAAGCCTGATTTAATTGTTAATGATTTAAGTACTTCTACTTCACATGCTTCTGATTCTGAATTAGATTCTGTTGATATTAAGCCTGTGATATTAAATGCAGCTTGTTTAGATATTTCTTGCTCAAATAACTGTGTGAAGCCTAACTTCAATGATGCAGGAACACAAGGTAAGTTTGTTCCTATTTGTCATCATTGTGGGAAGGTTGGTCACATTAGACCAAAGTGTTATCTGTTAAAATTCCACAGACCTTGGAAAAAGTAGGAGGATTCCAAAAAGGGCTTTATTGAGAAAACCTTTTCAGATAAATATGTCCCGCCCCATAGGAGGCATATATCTCAAAGAGGTAAGGACTTTGTTATTTGTGAAAATGCTAATCTTAAATTTGCAGAGTCTTTCAAGAAGTATTTCAGCAAACAAAGTCAGCCTACATGCTATCATTGTGGTGTCTCTGGACACATCAGGCCACACTGTCCTCAGATCCGACATCAGCAGCCTCGAATTAGGAAAACAGAGTAAAAGACTGGTAAGTCTAGCTTTAAACCTTCCAAGCCTCATCATGCTTTTCGGCAACAACGGCATTATCCTCAAAAGGGTTCTCCCCCATGCCGTCTATGTGGTAAGTATGGCTATACCAAAGCCGAATGCTTCAGAATGAAGCCTCACAGGTCCAAGAAGAAACAGACCAATGAAGGGCTTGTCAACATGATGAAGAATGTCCTAGTCAGACTGATCAATTTGGACATGGCTCACACCCCTACCTCTCAAATTTTAGAAGAGCTCATTCCCCCCGCTTATACAGAGTCTTCCGTAACTTCTTCCTCTAGATCTACACCAGCTAGAAATTCAGGGGTGAATCTTCTTTATCGTCTTGCAGACCACTTGTTTAGAGGATTTCATTATGTGGATGATCAGTTTCGGGCTAGAAGACTCAAGTGACTGAAACTTTTCAGTCTATGTTTCCGGCTTCAGGAGCTAGAAGCCGAAGTGTTTCAAATCCAGCTTTTTATACGGTTTTCTCTCCGTTACTTGATTTCAGTGGATCAACAGGATTTGGTACTTGGAAGATTTTTGTTCCTCTCTTTTGGGCCATTTGCAGACTCTTCTCTAGTTTCCTATTGTTTTGGATTTTAGAATGTTTTTGCCTGTGGATTTTAGATACTCTGTTTACCCTTGTTCTGTTGAGATATCAAAGGGGAGTATTTTAATACTATGGTATGTCTATACTCTGTTTACCCTTTATCATTGTGTGACAAAAAGGAGGAGTATTTTTTGGTTTTATTTGGTGTTGAGACCGGAAATGTATTTCCAAACGGGTCAAGTATTTTTGTCCCAGAATGGCCAAATGGGGAGTTTGTTAGTATTTTTATTGGCTACATTTTGGTTAAAACAAAAACACTTTTTGTAATGGTTGCATTTTAACAGGATAGTCGGTTTTCAAATTGGAATCTTCATATATTCAGACATCTACTGTTCACAAGCTTGTAGAAGTTATCCATGAAGAGTCCTGTGCAAAAAATCAAGTCAATTGAACCGGTTCCTGTGCAACCGCTCGGACAAGCCTTTGAAGGTGTCCGGACGCCCCGCAGTGTCCTACAGATAAACATTGACGACGTCCGGACGTTAGAACAACACCGTCCAGACGCTCGGTCAATCAGTATTCTACAAGAAGTTTGTTCTCAGAAATCGACACTGATTGGGAAGTTTCAGTATTCCGTCCGGATGACTCGGCATCACGTTCGGACGATGTTCATTATCTACAAGCCGTTCGGACGACTCGGCAACACGTCCGGACGATATACAGCAATTTAGATAACTCTAGAATTCCGTTCGAACGAGAAAAGGATTTCAGTGAAGACCGTCCGGAAGCTCGGTCAAGCCGTCCAGATGCACACCTGATAAGGATAAAATATGCACTGTTTATGAAGGATATCGCAGAAACCCGTCCGGACGGGGCAAACTTCTGTCTGGACGGTAGACAGACAGAGTTCGATTTTCAACAGTTTTCAAGGTCTCTTGAAGCCTATAAATAAGGGGCTCTAGGTCTGTGTTTTGTACAGAATTCGGTCGTGAATTCTATAGTGTTTTGAGATGGTGTTTATGGAGAATCGAAGATCCGCTAGCTCTCAAGCCGTTGCCGGTGTGTGCTCGTTGTTTATGTGAAGTCTATCTTAAGGGTCGGCCCTAAGGTAAAGGAATCCATCAAAAATTCCTCCAGGTAGAAGATCTGGTTGGGAAGCGTTCGTGTTGGGTTACACGTCAGAGTTAAAGGTATGACTACTGCATAGGGTTATGTGAGTACAAGTGTCTTGTAACTAGCTTTGTTTTTGGATAGTGGATTTCCTGAGTTTGGCTGCCCCGGAGTGGTTTTTTCTCTTCATAGAGTGTCCACTTCGTAACAAATATCTTGTCTTTTTAAAATTCCGCATTTAAAATATTTGTTTGCACACAAACAAACACACACACTTGGTTTGTTTAAGAACTCAATAAATTATTTTCACATATGTTAATTTCTTAGCATTGTTATTTGTTTGATTTTGTGTTGTTTTATTGTTTTTAGGTTTAAAGCACACTTTGAGAAGACCTAGAAGATATGTTTAAGCTTAACCAATCATAATAGAAGACCTATATGATGTGGTTAAGTTTAATCAAATTAAGTGAATGATTAAATCGGAATTTCTTCACTAAGAGTCAAAATCGGATTGGATTCAAATTTGGATTCTGCACATGTCACAGTGTTTTAATCATAACTTTAACTCAGATATTGGATTGCAATGAAATTGGTGGTGTTAGAAAGCTAATAAAAAATGATACAAATATGTCAGAAATAGCTTTTCCCTAATTCGGATGTTTACTATGCCAAAATTGCCCCGCAATAAAAGACCACATCAGTATGTGAGTGTTACTGTCTTGTTACTAGCTTTGTCTTCTGAATAGAGGATTTCTTGGGTTTGGCTGCTCCGGAATGGTTTTTCTCTTAATTGAGTTTTCACTTTGTTAATAAAATATCTGTCTCATTTTAATTATGCATTGAGATATTTTGTTACACGTTGCACACACATACGGTTAAATTAGAAGTCTTTTTATTTTTCAACATCTTACCATATAATTTACACATGCATAAAAATTTATACCAAAATCAGGTCGTGTGAATGTTGTTTTGATTAGGGGTAGGCACAGGGTTGGGCGGGCCGGATTTCGGCCATTTTGGCACCCGAACTTGCATTCTGTGGGTTGCAAAAACCCTACCCGAGGCCCGGCAAAAATGTGTTGTATCCGTGTGTCTAAGGTTGTGGCGGGGCGGGTTGGGCGGGGTGGATTGGGCGGGTTTTCAAATGACGGAACCAAACAAAGAAAAAGAAGGTAGAAAATACGAAACCTCTAATGAACCACAAGCACAAAATACGAAACCTCTTTTTCTTCCTTTTCAATCTCTAATGAACCACAAAATAAGATGGGTTCTGAATCCATGGTGGGTTCTAAATCGGCGGTGGGTTCTGAATCGGCGGCTAAGGTTGCTGGGCAAAATTGTGATGGCGGCTATGAGCGGCTTGGTGTTGGTTGACGGTGCATTTGGAAGATGGGATCTGGTGATTTCTAGATCTGAGGCTATGGTGGGCTGCTCATGGCTGAGGAAGGAACCATGGCAGCGGCTTAATGCGTGACTTGTGAGGCTGAGCGACGCAGAACCAGGGGCCCCCTTGAATGGTCAATTAGCGAAAATGAAAAAAGAAGAAATACGGGTGCAGGTGTGCAGCGCTGAAGACTGAAAAGACTGAGAGAGGGGTGCGACGCTGAAGACTGAAGAGAGAAGGGTGAGGTATGAGGAGAGAGGGGTGCGGCCCAGGGTTAGGATCTTAGGGTTTTTTAGGCTTAAAAGTTGTGGGGATGGGCGGGTATCCGAGGTTTTAAAAATCCTAAACCTGCACCCCACCCGGCCCCGCACATTTTTACAAAAACTAAACTTGTACCTGCGAATTTCAACCAAAAAACCGATCTTAACAAGGTGGGGCGGGTTTTGCGGGTTTTGTCCACCCCTAGTTTCGATTTGTGTTTTGATTCCACATTTGCACATTGGGTATATAGCTCAAACCTCACTCGCTGAATTCACCATCTGAGTGCTCCATTGTTCACCAATGTAGCCTTCAAGCTGGTTCATAGGAAAAAGGTAAAAATCGTATTTTTAAATTTTCTTCCGTTGGGTTTTGAATTTAACGCTGATTTTACCACACAAACACATGTCTATCAGTTTGATTCGAAGGGATAAGGGGTAAAACAGGGAAAGCAGCAAGAAAAAATTATGTGCGCGGCAGTGATGGGACTTTCGTTAGGATTTAATAGAAAATCTTAATGGATGAAGAACATTGCAAAATGGGTGACATTTCAAGAATGACATAAATTTTCTACAACCCACATATAAAAATAATATGTGTCATTTAAGCATGTGAGAAGCACATATTTTTTTATTAATGCTATTAAAAAAATATGTGCAAAATACATGCTATTAGAACAATATGTGCTTCTCACATGCCAAGAGACACATGTCAATTTTATATATGAAATGTAGAAAATTTTATACAAACCGATTTGTAGAAAATTTCCGTCCTTTCAAGAGTAAGTGAAATCTTCTCTAATTTATTTGAGGTACAAATGTACAATAATGAGAAAGAAACTGAAACTAAATAATTGCTCGTTGGTTCCAGGCAAGTCCCATATTCAATGGCGGGAATAACGCAATCTCTATTTGAAAAAGCGGGAACCTACAACGGAGCTGAATAGGTATTACTTATTTAGAGGTTTTTTTTGAAGCGGGAGTAGACTTTCTGTCCACATGGTCCAAAACTTGTATATTTTGATTTTTTTTTTTTTTTTTAACAGAGAAGAAACAAACAAATACGGACTAGTATTTGAATATTTGTCTGCTATACATTTCTTTCTGACATTCCTCCTCAGATCTCTGCACATTGTTTGTGTTCTCTGCGTCTCAACTCGTTATTCTTTATACTTCATTTGCATCCTTGTGATCTCCGTTTAGCTCTGACGGGACTCTCATTTTTCAGCTATTACGAAATGGGTAATGGGTATTCATACTCTCTTTCTATGTTTCGTGTGATATTTTGAAGTGGGTCTTTGCTGTTTTTTAGTTTTCTTTCAGATATTTTGAAATGGGTCCCCTCTCTCTCGCGTATGGCGTAATATTTAAGGAATCTGGTAGGTGACATTAGACGGTTTGTTCGATTTTTGTGTTTCAAGTAAGTATCATTAGAATTAGAAATAAGCGCAATTTTCTTTTTTTATTTTTATATTTTGCCTTTCCATTTCAAAATACCACCCTCCGCTTCTTCTGCTTCTGGGTTGGTTGGTTTGAAAGAGGTCAAATTTTATTAATTTTATGGAGGTTGGATTGGACAGGGGAGTGAATTGTAAGCAAAGCCGACAATTACCGGTATATCCAACCTTTTTCTCTTTGGCTCAACAGTGTCGTACTATCATCTTTTTCTTTTTCTTTTTATTTTTTGGTTCGCTTACAATGTTCGGAAGCTATGAATTTCCCCTACAAACCAAACCCACTTGAGAGACACGACTGGGTTCCCAGATTTGAGTTTGTTCGATTTTCATTTAAATTTCAAGCACAGAGGTTCAGATTTTGTTAGCTCTCATAATGCTGTTGTTTTGTAGTGGTGTTTCTCAACGTAGCACTTACGGTTGGTGGTTTTATGAAATTATAGATGAAGTCTCTGTGACGGGCTGCTGAGTTGCTGCTTTGCCGGGATTCAAAATGGCAGGGCGGAGCTGGCCATGGCGGAAGAAGTCTTCAGAGAAGAGTCCCGGTGAGACCGAGAGTTCGGGATCTATATCTTCTCATTCTGAAAGATTCTCCGATGAGCAGGTTGGTGATATTTTCATTGTTTTGTATATGAGCCCATTCCCTCCCTTTTCGTGAATTGGTTTGCTGAATTGTATGAAAAATTGGGATGTTCTTATGCTTTTGGGGCAGTAGATTCGGTAGAATCATCTCATTTCCTCTCATTACATGAATAATGATAACATCTTTTCCAATTAACTCTTAACCCTTTCTCTTGTTTTGTAATGACTACTATTTTCTATACAAATACATTTATAGTTTTATGTAATACAAGTGTCTGAACTCTTTGTGTTGAAATATTCATGCCCATCATAGTCAGAAAGCACTTCTTTCTTCTTTTCCTCACTGCTATGTTGAAGTAAATCATTGAAGTTGCGTTGCAGAAGGCTTCTTATTGGCACTGACATTCCGTTTGTTCTTTCTTTTTCCCTTTTATTTATTGAAAGTTGGTGTAACTTGTGTAACACAGAGGACATTTTTCCTTGGGCTCAAATAATCTTCACCAGTCAGTGGCATTTGATCCCACCGATATGTCTTCTTAAGTTATTTACCAGCATGGTGTAATGGATATGTTGATTGCATTCTTTTTCTCTGTCTGAGGCTAGCTGAAGCCAGTCAGATATGGAGAAATGTTCTTTATGAGCTCATAAGAACCTGCAGCCTAGTCTTCACTTGAGAATCTATAAATTTGTGAAGCAAAAATGATTTCCAGAACATAGAGTTGCATGTATGTGTGTGCACGCACGAGTGGTGTTGGTATTCCTCCGTTATTTATAATGCTGTCTAAGGATGTATATGTATCTATTGCTTTGATCATCTGGTCATTTGATGGTTTTCTAGTACTCAACCTCCTCCTTGAATGCTGACCAAAGTCATAGTAAAAAATCAGACAAAGCATTTCTTTTGGCTCTATAAGCTGTAACCATCCACTTTTCATTTCATTTTAATTTGAGTAATGTTACTCTTTACACCCATTTATCACACCTACTTTACACCGGCTAACATGACGTGCTTTAAGTGGCTAATACCTTTCTTTCTTTCATTTTATTTTATTTATTTCTTTATTTTTTAAAGTAGCTGACATGGAAAGCCACTTAAAACACCTAATTTCAGCCGGTGTGAATTACTCTTTTAATTTTACTCCGAACTGCAGAACAACGGTTCCTTGTTAAAGATATACTGCAGTGTACATTTTGGATAATCAGGCAAAAAATACTTGTAAAAGAATAATGTCAGGCCGAAAGTAGGAGTCACATTTGGTGTAACCAGTGAGGTTTCATGAAAACCCTAAAAGAGATTGGTCACCTTTTCTTCTGAACTTCTGTAAATTTATGTTACTCCTAAGCATGTGCCTGCCGCAAAGTTTCTGGATTCCATTGCAATTGAATTTGGAGTTGAATTCCAAAATTCTATTGCTGCCTCCTTTTTTTTTTTTTTTTTTTTTTGAATACCTTATACTCATTTCAGTATAATTGGCATCCCACTTGCTTTTTTGTATTCATACATATGGGTACTGTTGTTAATCATTCAGAAAATTATATCAACTCATTTACCATATTCAAGAAAATATATTATCTTGTTGATCAGAAAAGTGCACAAGTTTATCGCACTTTTAGCTGATGGTGCTGTGCATTATATGTTCTGCTGCTGCCAAAACTGTCTAGACCAAAATGAACACAGAAGCAAAAGTGGCATCTTAAAGTCTTGAGCTCCTCCAAGGTTTTCATCTATACTGGTAGATGATTGTCTGCAAGTGGATATTTGGCAGCTTAAAACATGGTTGTACACTAGTTGAAGAATAAACTAAGACAAGGAAAAACTGCAATGAGCAGCTGGGAGGGGCAGCGGTTTCAGTTATACATCTGTGATATGTGCACCCCCTCCCTCCCCCCTTCCCTAGCCCATATAAACTTCCCTTCATTATTATTTCTGCATATCATAATTTTTTCCCCTCATTGATTTTCTTTATTAACTTCAAGTTTTCATTTTATCTTCTTGATCGATTCAGCCATGTATTTACTTCTTATTTCATCCTCTTTTCTTTTCATTTTTTTTTTTGGGGGGGGTGGGGGGTTTAAGTTACAATGAAACAATTGATCCTGCAACAATATTTGATCTGGAAGAAGAGAAAAATGAATATAGATCAGGAATTTCAGTTTTACCTGTTAGAGTTTCTGCTGTTCACTTTGAAGCTGCAAACTGGTATAGCAAGAAATCTCAGATCTGTTTGAGTATTACCTTTCCCAGGAATAAGGGGTTTATAGATCACTTGATTTGCAAGGTGTGGTGGGAATATAGTGTTATGGGATTCCCACTGGTGGCAGAGGTGAATAAATGGTTTGATTGTAGGTAGTTTTTCTTGCTACCACCACTGGTTAGAAAGTGTCTGAAATTAGCATGTCCTGATTTTTTATTATTCTCTGAAAAAAGATGTCATTTGATCTTGCATATATGGTTCCCTGCAGTTTGTAGTTTGTGGTGCAGTGTGCTTCCTCTACTCAATTATTTTTCCTTTAAAGGATGATTAACTTTGTGATCTAGACATGTTACATTGTTTTGTTCCTTTTGTATGTTTTGAATTGGTTTTGTCCTTTGAATGATGTGGTGGGAGAAAATCTTACTTTTAATTTACTATGTCATGAAAGGCATATCCACCTCAAAGTGCTCAATCGCCTGACGTCACATCTAAAGCTGCAAGCAATGATGAAGAAGTTAACGAGAGTGTGAAGATCCTATCAGAGAAACTATCTGCTGCTCTTCTAAACATTAGTGCCAAAGAAGACTTGGTCAAGCAGCATGCCAAAGTCGCAGAAGAAGCTGTCTCAGGTATTCATTCTTGAACTCTATTTATTCATGAAACTTCTCTTATACATTTGTTAGCCAAACAAAAAAAAAGAAAAAAAGAAAAAGGATGAAGAACTTCATTTAGAAATTAGGCAACAATAATAATTGTATTATGGTAAACAAATTTGACACTCTGGAAAAGTGAAATTGAGGTCCAAAAAAAAAAAAAAAAAAATTCCAGAGAGAGAAGTTGCGTTAAACAATATGTCACGGGTACCTCTCTAAAGATGGGAACTTGAGGATGAGAGGTTGAAGAGAGAGGAAGAGAAGACTTTGGGAGAATAATCGTGAAGATAGGAGTTCGAGGATAGCTTGACGCGTGGCAGAGGAGTTGCTGATCTCTAGAAGAGCGGTACAGCTGGACAGTGTGATGGGGGTTCAAAACGGTGCGTGGTGAACTTACCCATCTCTGCGTTTGATGCCATAGGCTGTGTCGTTTTGGGAGGCATGTCCAAGGCTGTGTTTTTAATGCTTAGGTGTTGCTTTTTAATAGTAAGCTTGTAGGCCAGTATATAAGGCTCTCTTAAAGACAATTAGGTTATCTTGAGAATTGTGAACAGTGTTCTTGGAGGCTAGCAACCTCGAATTGTGCCATTTCTATGTTTTTTCTACATCCTTAATACAATATCCATTTCCCATCCAATTATCCCCGTAATTCTCCCTAGAATCTCTCTAAAAAGTAATCTAATTATTACACAATATTGAGGGAAGTGTGAGGGTATTGTGTAAGCAATTTCTCTTTTGGTTGAAAGAATTAGTGATCTTGATGACACCATGTTATGATGTCTATTTTGAAACTGTATATTTTTGTCATGTCTTTCTCCTTAAATATTTATCAAGACTTTTCATGAACCATTAACGGAATGTTATCAAATTTCCCAAGACTGCGAAATTTAGGAAGTCAAGATTTTAGAATTAGAGAGGATATTCACAAATCTTAAATAGGGTATCCTGAGTTCAAGATTATGGGGAATCTTTTTTTTAGTGTGTAATGTTTTTCTGGGAGTCAATTTTTTGTCCTTTTTGTTTTGTTTTTGTTTTTGTTTTTTTTTTTCTTTCTTTTCCCCTAGTGTTGCTGAGCTGCTCTTAGTGTTGATTATGGTTGGAATGCAATTTTGGTCTCTGATATTGGGCTTAGGTTTGATTTTCATTCTTGAAATTTGAAAGGTTCCATTTTATCGATGATGATTTCAAAGGTAGCAATGTTTTTTTTGGAGAAAATTTCACTTTCCTCCCTTGATGTTTCAGTGTTTTTGCAGTTATACCTCCAAAGTTTAAAAATTTGCAATGTTGACCCACGACTAAGCTGGCCGTGGGTAATGTGACACCCACGGCCAGCTGAGCCATGGCCAAGTTGGTCGCGTTTTTTTTTTTTTTTTTTTTTTTTTTTTTTTTATTATTATGATTATTTTTTAATTAGGGTAATTTTTTAATTTTATAAATTTAACAAAGGTGTAAGGGACATTTTACCTATTAACCGTTTGATTTAACCCTAAATCTTGACTAGAAGGGTGACATTTGCAAAGCTTTTAAACTTAGCGACTCTCAAATTTTTAAACTTTGGAAGGATGATTGCAAAAATGCTGAAATATCAATGGGGGAAAGTGAAGTTCTCCCTTTTTTTTTTAGATGAATCAAAGGTAGTAATGTTGTCCTTACGTTCATCAGTTGTGCATGCCCTGTCGGATTGCCACATTAATCGTTTGTGAGCCACGTGTGATGCAATTCTCTAGTGATGGTTGCGAGGACAATGATGTTACCTCTTACATTGTTTAGGGACTAAATTGAAACTTTTAAAATTCTCAGGGACATGAATCAAGCTTAGACCATATTTTAGGGACTAAAAATTGTATTTTAACTTTGGCTCTAAATTTCTTCTCTCTTGCTACGCTAGAGGCCTCCATAAGCGTGTTACAAACTGGTTTCCTCCATTGCCTTTTCTTATGCTAGGCTGGGAGAAGACTGAAAATGAAGCTCTGGCTTTAAAGCAACAACTTGAGGCTTCCAAGAAGAAAAACTCAGCTCTTGAAGATCGTGTTTGTCATCTTGATGGAGCACTGAAGGAATGTGTGCGACAGCTTAGACAAGCCAGAGAAGAGCAAGAGCAGAAGATCACTGAAGTTGTTGTAAAGAAAACTCATGAATGGGAATCTACAAAGTATGAGCTTGAGAGACAGCTTTCTGAGCTTCAGGTTCGATTTCAGGCTGCTAAAGCTGAAACTGCTGCCTCAGTTGATTCTGATCTTCGCCCAAAGCTTGAGGCTGCAGAAAAAGAGAACTCAGCCCTCAGACTTGAGCTCCTTTCTCGAGTGGAGGAGATAGAAATCAGGATCATGGAGAGAGACTTGAGCACGCAAGCTGCTGAAACAGCCAGCAAACAATATTTAGAGAGCATTAAGAAGGTGGCTAAGCTTGAAGGTGAGTGCCACAGACTAAAAGCCATGGCTCGTAGAGCTTCCCCTGCTAATGATCACAAGTCCTTTATTGCGTCGTCAGTTTGTGTAGAATCTTTCACAGATAGCCAGTCAGACAGTGGGGAAAGGCTACTGGCAGCCGAAACCGATATGTGCAAAATGAACTGCTTGGAGCCTAATGATTGCGAACCAAGTCGCACTGACCCATCAGCATCTGCTCTAATCTCAAAACTTGGTCGATTTAAGAACGAGAAGGCTCTCAGAAGAAGCCTTGTGGTCCCTTCATTAGAAATCAATCTCATGGATGATTTCCTTGAAATGGAAAGGCTTGTGGCAATGCCAGATACAGAAAGTGGCAGCTGTTTCCTTGAGACAGGGCCTGCTTTGAATCAACCCATTGCTGGTGAAAGCCATATGAAAGCCGAACTTGAAGCTATGATTTATAGGACTGCCGAACTGGAGGAAAAGTTAGAGAAGTTGGAGACTGAAAAAGTGGAATTTGAGATGGCTTTGACTGAATGTCAAAAGCAGTTTGAGGCATCACAGAGTCGGCTAAAGGAAGCACAGGTGAAATTGGTAGAACTGCACACCGAGTTCGCTCTTGCAAACGAATTAAAGCAGGCTGCAGATCAAGAGGTACAGGCCACCCAAAAAAAGCAGGAAATAGCAGAGTCACAACTCATAGTCATTGAAGCTGAGGTCAAAAACTTGCTTTGGAAAGTTGGCTCATTAGAAAAAGAGGTCGAGAAGGAGCGTGCTTTGTCAGCTGAAAGTTTTGCCAAGTATCAGAAATTGGAGGATGAACTTCTAAGAATGAAAGGAAAAGCTGAGTTCTGCCGAGAAGCGGAGCTCCAGCGAGTTAATGGTGAATTGAAGATAACACAGGTCAGTTTGCTAAGACAAATATAATATCTTTCCTTATTTGGAATGCTGAAATTAATAAAACGATATCTTTGATATTCAACAAATTCAATTTGCAATTTTCACATATTTAAAATGCAGCAAATCCGGTTATTTTTGTCATGGGGAACGGGAATGGTAGTGTTACTGACACTTAAGTTGTCTATTATCCATGAATGAATTATTATTTATTGGTGCATTAAGAAGGGAATATAAGCATAAGCAGCAGCCTTGATTTGAGTATGTGGCAAAGTAAAAAAAAAAAAGGGTACTTTTAGTTTAGCTGTTTGGAGATGTATCACCAACCAAATCGAAGCTAATTAAACAATGTTTTTGAAGTCTGTCTGGTTGATTAGCATCTGTTGACACAACCTGCTAAAGGCAATTGGTTGCTGGTGTAACAAAGTATGAAATTATTGCTATTATTTCTGTAGTGGTCTTAATAATGTCTTGATGTTTCTCACAGGAGGAGGAGCTTGCAGTCGCTGCTAGTAAATTTGCAGAGTGCCAGAAAACAATTGCATCTCTTGGGCGGCAGTTGATGTCTCTTGCAACACTGGAAGACTTCCTGACCGACTCACTGGAACTCAATGGTGAGGAGATTCAGGGTCCCAAAAGTGATATGGATGCATTGAAATTGCAATTTAGCGACCGGATTCCTTCAAAGAATGGTAGTGGAAGGGAGTCATTATTATCCCCAAACCCGCCCATTGCCTCTGAAAAGATCCAAAATGATATTGGGAATCTTTTCCTGCCAAGTAAGAGTGTGAATTGAAACGAAAATCAGTGAGAACATATTTTTCATTGTATAGCTGTTTTGTTTGTTCTTATTACCAATGCTGAAACCAATCAATCAACTGTGTGTATTTACATACCTGGAAATTAAATTATTCACAGAATATATATAGTGATACATAAAATTACAAGTTAGAAATTCTTATTGCTTTTAACTGCGTTTCAATTAATCAACGCCTCTTCAACAGCGTTGGTCTTATCAAAATTCCCGGTGGCTTATTTGAGACTTGAGTTGAGTGTGTTACCTATTACTATTAGGAGGAAAATTATGATGAATGTATTGGAAATTTAGTGTTAAATTTGGCCACGTGAAAATTTTAATGAGGATGTTATATGTATTAAATTTAGTAATGGAGTTTCCAACATGTCTTTTGGTATATTTTGTAAGAGATTGCAACTTTCAGATGTCCTAATATTATAGGTGCTCTCATTGTTGTGTCATAGGTAACCCCCCCCCCCCCCCCAAATAAAAATAGTTATTCGTTATTATATTTTCTTGAGGCATTACTATTGTATTTCGATAATAATTGGCAGCGGAAATGGCTGTAAAGTTTTCTTTTTCTGTAAGTACGTATATAGCTACATTCACCATATTGCTAAAACATAAACATACTAGACACATTCATGGGTGCACAATTACATCCTTAACTAGAGAATTTAGAAGGCTGGTCTAACTGTAATACCCCAACTATTAATTAAGTTTAAGCAAGCCTTAATTAATGTTAATAAGGTATTAGGGTTGGTTAAGGAAGTAATTTTTGATTTTCTGTCATAGTCGAACATTCAACGAGGGATGCCGAACATTTAATACAATAGTACACCGAATGTTCGAGGCTTACGTCACGAATGTTCGATCTTATGACGTATGTCATTGTTCAGGCAAAAGGCGTTGTCTCAGAAGGTACATAGAACATTCGGCCATAGGAAGCCGAACGTTCGACTTGATAATGCAGTACACCAAATGTTCAACAAAAGTAGATCGAACGTTTGACGTTTGGCAGAATTGTGGCTCTTTTCACCCCAAGGAGGTAACCTCCTTAGCATAGTTCGTTTTTGTAGAGTTATTATGTTGCTTAGTTACTGTTTTGACAATAGCTCTAACTAGTTTTACATTTTTGCTTGGTTTTGGCCTTAATACTAGCTTAACTATAGATTAGTGATTTGATGAAGTTTGACGTACGAAGTTCTACATGAAGGTGTTATTGTGGCTTAGGACTTTGTTAGGGATCATATTAAGACCTTAGGACTTGCCTAGATATAGTTTTGTGGTTTTAAGGTTGGGAAATGAGATTTTGCCCAGTATCGAACGTTTGACCCTTCATTGGACGAACGCTTGATGTCGATGCCGAACGTTCGATCGTCGACTGTAAGCCTATTTTGAACTTATTTAAGGTTTAAGGCTTGTTTAGCTCGGGTTTAGAACTAATAATAGGTATTTTCTCAAATTTCAAGGTTGTGGAGTCTCAGGTGGATTTTGTGAAAGCACCCTACAACGCAAGTGAGTAAAACTCACATGGATATTTGTTATTATTTTTTTCCCGTATAGCATGATTATTTTGTGTACCAAATATATATTTTTACAACTCACATAAAATACACTTTTGATTACTGTGAACTTTGTTTTGTGAAAATAAGTGATGTATAATAAAACAATGAAAATGATGAGTTTATAAAAGTATGAATGTAAAAGACGGTGAATATTAAATTGCATCGTATGACATGGTACACTGGTACGCGCGGCATAACCCTATGATCAAAGAGATTTAAGATTATGTTATAATGTGTCTTGGATGCAATGGTTGTTTTGGGACCAACGCACCATGTATGGGGGCCACAGTCACGGCTTTGTTAGAGCATGGGCCACCCGAGGTTGGACTTGGTCAGTGTAATGTCCAAGATGTTAATTAAGTGTTAAAAACATAAATTAGGCTAATTAAGTTAATAATTAGGTAAAATGTGCAAGAAAAACACTTAGAAATCGTCTAGAGTTGATTTTCTGAGTGTTGTGTCCGAACAGACCAATTCTGTGTCCAGATAGGTTAGTCAGTAAGTTCATTTCTCGGCATGTGTCCGGGCGGGTTGGGCAAAAAACGCATGTCCACTGCCGTGTTCGGACGGCCTGCGGACGGGACTTATAGTAAGTCCTAGTCTTTACGCGTGTTCGAATGTACCATTTCCATGTCCGGATAGGCCTTCCAGAGAGTTCATGTCTGCGATTTCGCACACGCGTGTCCAGACATGCCATTTATCTGTCCAGATAGGCCGCGTTTTAAAACGCCAACGAGCTTATTTCAGCTCATTTCTCTATTTCTCTCTCTCTCTCTCTCTCTCTCTCTCTCACGATTTCTCTCTTCTCTCTCCTAGGGTTTTGACACAAAACCCTAGATCCTAGTATATTGAAGCTTCCAAACTCAAATCCGATGCCGAAAACGTGATACTTGGGGAAGAATCTACGTTTTCACCGATTGGTTTGAGGTAAATTTGAAAATCCAAGTTCCTATAGATTTTGTGTAGATTTTTGAGAGCTTGAGTTTAATCTCTCAATTTTCTCTAGGTATTGTGCATTTTGAAATGTTCTAGATAACTTCCAAGCATTGGGTTTCACATTTGGTGAGAAATAAAAGTAAGAACCAAAACCCTAGATTTTTAATAAATCTTGTAAATTGGTAAATTTTGTGTCTAACCCTAAGATTATCTTATGAGTTAGTATTGTTAGTTAATGGGTCGTCAAATGAAGCCTTACAAATTCTATGGGCTTCCTATGGGTTTAGTTCTCGAGCAATTCAAAAGCTAAGTGAGAATTTAGAGTTAGAGATGTTATGTTATAGTATTAATATGTCATGCAATATGATGATGCAATGGTGCATTGCAAGGCTTTCGTTGGGGATCCATCTTTAAGCTAATTACCGAGTAGCCAACGTGAGTATTTTACTCACTGAGAACATAGTTGTGTTTTGTGCCAAGAAAATGTTATGATTTGATAAATTTGAGCCAATAGTATTTTTGTATAATATATGCATGTGAATTGCTTTCAATATGTTAAAGTGATGATTTAATGAGATTCATGAGTTTTAAGTTATGATTGAGAACTGTGTGAGTAATGTTTCATGTGACTTTTGAGAAGTTAAGAAATACATGTATTGATGAAAGTTTATGAAAAGCATAAGATGAGTTGATTTGCATAAGTGTGATAGTGTGAACATAGAGCACAAATAGTGATGGAGCACTAGTATAACGAAATCATGAACGCTGAACGTTAAGATCATGGTTGAAAGATAGCGTGAACATAGAGCACATATAGCATAAGATGAGTTGATTTACATGCCATATGCACACTAGATGCATCAAAATTAATGCCACAGACGGCACATAAGCATACAACATAAAACATGCCAAACATAACATCGTTATCAATATTTACATGCCATAAAATAAAACACACATAAATACAACTAGCTATTTCTAGGCTAGTACATAATAATCCAATAATGGTTTTAAAATCCATCAAAACTAACATATGGGTCCATGCTATCAACCTTCTGATCTACATCAGTAACTATGCAAATATGACGCCATCATATTGACATAGATAAACAAGTGAGTCATCTATCTTCATAACTAAGTTACGATTAGATTAATAACAGTTCATAAAGAACACAAATGCAAAGGTTGTATGAATATGCATCGTAGTAACTATTTAGTTTGTGTTTTATGATCATCTTACTTCAGACCTCTGATTCTTAGGTTATCTGAACTCGTTCATGTCCGTTAAACCTCACACTTTAAATTCTTACCTATTTTTACTGAAATCTTACTGGTCTCAGCATTAGTTATATATTAGGACTTTGGACACCTCTGGGTCTATTGATTAGCCTTTCTTCCCCTTGCTACTACATCCGTTTTGTTGATGGCTATCTTCTTAGCCATTTTATTATTTGAACACAACATGAAATTCATGAACAATTATCCAAGCAATGAACAAATCTAATATTTAATCCTAATGAAACATAGAATCACCCTCAGTAAGTACATCCATATTTACTCTCTTCTCCGTGTAGTTCCTTAGACTTCTTTTCTACGTATAAATCCATCCATACAATATATATATATATATATATATATATATATATATATATATATATATATATATATATATATATATATATATATATATATATATATCAATTATCTATTAGTAAAATCATTGTTTATAGACCCTTATCTCTTTATATTTATTATTATCCATCACTTCATTATGTTTGAAACGATCACTTATAACAATATTAAAACCTTTGTTCATGATTTGATGATGAGTCTATATGACCAATACCACCAAATATGAACTTGAAGGTTTAAACTATATCATAAGGACAATAAGAGTAAACACGATCAACTTATGAAAATCATGAGGACAATGAAATGTGAAAGGAAATATAAATATGATCAACTCATGAAAGTCATAAGATCAATCATGAGGACAATGAAATGTAAAAGCAGTTTATATTACTTTTTACTTTAATTCTTTTATCTCTTAAGCTTATTGGGTCTTTAAACAATTCATAAAACAAGTAATGAAATCAACTAGTAAGAAAGAGATGCCAAGTTTCACGTTCAAACTATATCTTTTGAGTTTTCAGACTCGATATAGCGGAAGTGAATCAAACACTTTCTTAGGAATATCTAAGAAGTCACCCCATGCATCAAGATTTCTTACCAATCTGATTTGGAGAGAAAAACTTCAAGAACCCCAAAGTGGCCATGTGGTAGAAGGAGAGAGAGACAAAAAAAGAAAAAAAAGAAAAAAAGAAGAAGAAGAGAAAACCAAAGCAAAAGCTTTCATGAAAGTTGTCGATGATTTGTGTGGAAAAATAAAGACCCTTGCATGATTATTTATAGAAGGTAAGTAGGCGTATAAGGTGCAAAATGTAATAAAAGTATTAACTTATTAGATAAGTTCTTGCAAACTAGTCCTTACTTTATTATCTATTTGAATTTTAGGATTTTCGTCCAAATAGATAGAAGTCTACTACATGCAATTTTTCTGTGGTCAAACCTACTCCGAGTGGCTTGAAATTTTGAGGGTCAATAGAGGACTTTAAGACAAACAATTTCTCTTTTTGGTTCGACTCATTTTGAGTTCGTTCTAACTTAGTTTCAGTCCAGTCAAAGTTTCTGTCTATTAAGCCAAAATATCTTTAAACTACTTTCTGCGTTCACACTTGGTTTACTAATTTTTCTTTCTTTTCATGATTACTCTTCTGATATTCTTGAGATATTTTATTCCTTCATCATTACTCTTGATTTTTACATAAAAATGTTATAGAAGCATGGTGATTTTTTTCTTTGACAGTTTTTTCGTTTAATTCGATAATTGGGTTATTTAAGCACTGGTTTTGGGTCAAAAAGTCAATTGTTACCAAATTGAATTCTGACTTCACAGGATTAAAGTATTTACTATATATATATTTACTGAGTCATTATAAGGCCTAAAAGCATATTTAACGTATCCAAATTTAGAAGTCAAAGATCAACAAAAAGTGTCACTTGGCTCTTAAATAGTCAACTAAAATTATAAAAAGTCAACTAGTGTACTTTTTACTAACTTTTGCCATATGATAGACATTTCTTTTGTGAGCACAACAGTCTTTGAATCAACTAAATCTGAGTTCGTTTGACCTGTTTTCAGTTCAGTCAAAGTTTAAAGCTTAAAAGTTACTTTTTGGTCTTAAAGGTTTTAAGGTTTGATCTTTAAGTTTTCAAAACAAACTTTAGGTTTGCTTATAAAAACTTATGGATATTGTCTCCTCAACAATATCAATGAATTCTTAAGAGCTTTAATTTCTTGGGCGTTACATAGAGTTGCAGAAAGCATTGAGTTGAATGGTGTTTTTGGTCTGGTAGAGACCATGGTCAGGTGAGCCTTGGAGGTACCTCTAGACTCTTTTAGCAGGAGTCCAGTGCGTGGAGGAAGGGGAGTGCATATGTTAACATAGTTGATTGACTGAAAATGAGATCTCTGGCCGTGTGAGTGTGCAATATTGAAGTGCAACCACCACTTGGCGATAAGTTGTGGGATCATGTAATGGTTCTCCCTCTAGCTTGGATAACTTGGATCCTGATGCACATGGAGACTTGGTTGGTTTAGCACCATCCATGTGAGTCTTGAGAAGTAAATCCTTGATATATTTGGTCTGACAAAGGTGAAGACCAGCATTGGTGCGGGTTACCTGAATGCCAAGAAAAAAAATCAAAGCACCTAAGTCTTTTAGGGGAAATTCACTCTGGAATTGTACAATAATAGAGTGAATGACAGAAGAGTGAGTGCTAGTGATGATTAAATCATCCACATAAACCAACATGTAAATCTGAACCTTGCCACAAATGTAAATGAACAGGGATGTATCAACAAGTGAAGCCTTGAAACCAAGATCAAGAAGAGAAGTAGACAATCTAGTGAACCAAGCTCTTGGAGCTTCTTTTAGACCATAGATGGCTTTGTGTAACCTACACACAAAATCTGGAGTGGTTTTGTCAATAAATCCCTGGGGCTGCTCCATGTAAACCTCCTCACCCAATGACCCTTGTAAGAAAGCATTTGACACATCTAGTTGTCTAATCTCCCAATCAAAGTGTACTGCCAATGCTACTATGATTCCGATGGTAGAAGGTTTGATCACAGGGCTAAATGTCTCTTTGTAGTCCACTCCATTTTGTTGATCAAACCCCTTAGCAACTAATCTAGCTTTAAATCTTTCCACAGAACCATCAGCTTTCCTCTTGATTTTAAACACCCATTTGTTTCGAAGGATGTTGTGTTTGAGTGGCCTAGGACACAAAGTCTAAGTGTTATTGGACATCAAGGCATCGTATTCGAGTTGCATGGAGGAAGTAGGTTCTGTTTTAGGAGTGGTAGTGTGGAAGAGTTGGTAGTTTGAGAAGGCTTTAGGCCGAAGGGAGTTAGTTTTAGACCTGGTGATCATGGCATAAGATGGAGGATGTGTAGGCTGATCTGAGATGGATATAGGAAGTGGAGTGGCTGCTGCAGAATCCAGAATAGGTGCTGTAGAAATTGCAGCAGGCACTGCTGCAGAATCTGCTACATGTGTGGGTGCAGAATTAGCAGGGTGAGATGTTGGAGAAGCTTGAGTATCTGTTGTAGTAGAGGATAATGGTGCAATGTTCACTAGAGGGATTTGAAAGTGGTGATTAGGAAGATTCGAAACATCAATATTCTCATAAACAATAGTTGAATTAGGAAAAGAATTAGGAATTGAAATAGAAAGTGGAAAAGGAATGTCACCTTGAGCATTCACCTTGGATGGTAGATGTGAGGAAGCTTGATCTTTTGCAAGGAAGGAACCTTCATCAAAGACAACATGTCGAGACAAATAAACTTTGTTAGTGACAGGATCCAAACACTTGTAACCGGCATGGTTGTAGCCAAGAAAAATGCAAGGTTTTGATCTATACTCTAACTTGTGCAAGCCATAAGGTCCAAGCAGTGGAAAGCATAGGCAACCAAACACTTTAAGCTTTTGGTAATTGGGTTCACACTTGTAAAGCTTCAAGTGGGGAGATTGGTGTTCAAGGATGGGTGTAGGTAGCCTATTAATAGTAGACATCAATGAGGAAGGCATCCACCCAATACTTGTTAGAGAGATGAGAATGAGCCAAAAGAGTTAATCCAGTTTCCAAAATATGTTTGAGTTTTCTTTCGGCTAGTCCATTTTGTTGAGAAGTATATGGACAAGATTTTCTGTGAAGTATGCCATTCTTAGTCAAAAAAGACTGAAAGTTGATAGAGGTAATTCTCCTCCACCATCAGACTGGAGTTGTTTAATTTTAGTTGAGAATTGATTCTCTACTAATAGCTTAAACTTGACAAAGATTTCAAAAACCTCTGATTTTTTATGAAGATGATAGATCCAAGTGAAACGAGAGAAGTCATCTACAAAGACCACATAGTATTTGTAACCAATGATGGATAGAATTGGGGATGTCCATATGTCGGTGTGAATCAATTACAATGGTTGAAGTGAGATACGAGTGGAAAAATTAAACGGCTGCTTTTTATTTTTGCCTAACACTAGCATGAAACACAGACAGCATTTTTATTGAAATCGAAATTGGGCACAGGCAAATTTTTATCCTTAACAACTCGATTGACAACATCCAAAGATGGATGGCCTAATCTAAAATGCCAAATTAGTGATGTGGAACCGACTTGTTATTCTTCATCCATCAAGCATCCTCAATGGCGTGCATCAATGAATACTGAGTTCGATGCCTTGCTCAAAAATCAAACTAGGCAACTTGTGCTCAGAATATCATTGGTTGCAAATGAGTTTTTTGGATCAAATGCAAGGCTGATGATACATTTGATCGTTACAACGCCAGGCTAGTTGCTAAGGGATTTCATCAAGAACCGGGTATTGACTATGGAGAGAAGCCTATAACCGAGTCATCAAACCCACTATGGTATGCATTGTTCAATCTCTTGCTATCTCCGCTGGCTGGGCTATGAGGCAAATTAACATGAATAACAAAACTTTCTCTATGGTACCTTAGCTGAAACTGTGTTCATGTCTAATCCCCTTGGGTTCTCTCACCCACAATTTCCTCAGGATATTTGCAAACTCCAAAAAGCTCTTTACGGGCTTAAAGAAGCCCCTTGAGCTTGGTTCTTTAAATTGAGTAACAAGCAGCTTGCCCTTGGTTTTCATGGTGCTAAATCTGACACATCACTATTTACCTTCGACTCTGAAACATTTACAATGTAATGTGGATGATATCATCCTCACTTGCTCTCAGGCCTCTGCCATTGATGAATTACTACCCTTGCTGCAATTGGATTTCTCCATCAAAGATTGTGGTCCTCTCAACTTCTTTTTGGGTATTGAGGTGATTGGCACCCTTGGTGGGTCTCTCTTATCACAAGAATGATTCATTTTAGACATCCTTCATTGCACTCATTTGGTTGATGCCAAACTAGTTTCTTCTCCAATGTCCACAACGACCAGTCTGTCTGCCTTTGAAGGTGCTTCCTTTGTTGACCCCACACTGTATCGAAGCATTGTCGATGCTTTACAATACCTGTGCATTACTTGTCCTGATAGTAAGCGACGAAATGCTTAAAGGAGTTGAAAATAAGAGTAGATTCGGAACCCTTTCTTTAAAATTAAAAGTATATGTTCCTACACGAATTTTATCAATAACTTGTTCTAATTGTACATATTGATCATTTTGGACTAAAAGAAAACATTATGCTTCAACCAGGTTATTCTATTCCACCTTTTATAAAGAAAAGAACTTAATTCAAAATACTTAATAGCATGGCGATATATCTCCTTCACAGTGAACAAATTGTCTCAGTTCTTGTAGAAACATATTGTACTTCATTTGCAATTCGCTAAGCACCTTTTGTGTTATCTCAAACAAACTAGCACTTTGGTCATCAAATACAACACTCCTTCTCCACTACCCTTCAGGCCTTTACCGACTTCGACTGGGCTGGCAACAGAGATGACCGGGGTTCCACCGATGGGTATTGTATTTTTCTTGGCCACAACTTTATTTCTTCGAGCTGTCACAAACAAGCCATCGCAGCTCGCTCTAGCACCAAAGCTGAGTACAAAGCTCTTGCTAATGCCGTAGTTGAGATCTCCTGGCTTCGGTCTTTTCTCCATGAGCTTGGCATTCCCACCCACAAATCTCCAGTTCTATGGTGTGATAATATAGGGGCTACCTATTTGTCTTCCAATCCTGTGTTCCACGCCTGTACCAAACACATGAAAATTGATTTTCACTTTGTTCGTGATATGGTTGCCTCCAAGACTCTTGACATCCAATTCCTGTCCAGCCGTAACCAACTTGCTGACATCTTTATCAAACCTCTTTCTATTGCTCATTTTGCCTTACTTCAAAGCAAGCTCAACGTCATGCCTTTACCATTGACCTTGAAGAGGCATGTTAACGTGGTATTCACTCAGTCCAATGTGGCTGACTCTAAAGCCACTCTACCTCCTGAAAAACATCCAAGAGACGAGGCATATCAAGACTATGGAAGTCAGGAATAGCTGTGCTAATAGGAAACAAGGAGCTAAACCTTGCTCCAGATATTAAGGCTATACACGGCTGTCCCAACAGGAAACATGGAGCTGAAAGTTGAGTCTATATAATATTACTTTGTAGATATTTCTAGAGATTGTAAGCTATAGTTGTAACGACCTAGGGAAAAGCGCTAGCCACATCTGCGCTATCACTCCAAAAGGACTAGTCAATTTAAAACTTTCCTATAATCCCTTATAAAGTCCAGTTTCACCTAGTAAATAGGCAATGTGGGACTTAGCACCCATAAGTATCTTTATAAACCACTCACTCCATGTGAGCTATTCATCTCTTCCTAATATGAGACCGGGGTGTTACGAACTCTCCTTTTGAACCCCTGACGTCCTCGTCAGGGCCACGTCATGCAATGCTCCAGTACCACATGACCTGGCATTACTAGGTGGCTTTGATACTATTTGTAACGACTCAGGAAAAAGTGCTAGCCACATCTGCGCTATCAATCCAAAAAGACTAGTCAATTTAGAGCTTTCCTAGAATCCCTTATAAAGCTCAGTTTCACCTATTAACTAGGCAATGTGGGACTTTGCACCCATGAGTATCTTTATAAACGACTCACTCCATGTGAGCTATTCATCTCTTCCCAATATGGGATCAGGGTGTTACAAAAGTAGACTTAGGCTTTTCCTTATGTTTCACTCTCAGCAAGAGAAGAATTCCAACCAAAAGCACTTCGTTGTCTTTAACATTTATACCCAGAACCACTGGTTTTTAACTCATTTCAAAATTCCATAAACATAGAGCACCAATCCAACAACCCATATCAACAAACAAGTAAACCTCGACAACCATTCAATCGTCCACCCAAATGGCGCATCACGGAGTAATGGCTACTAACAAGGAGCGGATTGAAAAATTCAAGGTCGATTTTCGAAAGGTCCTTTAACTTATTGGAGCTCATACTCGTAGCATTGACTAGAGGATGCATAGTTTGGATAATTCCTTTCATGGAATGATGGAGCGGTTCTCAAAGACCGATGAACGACGAGATGACCCACCACTGTTGACAGAATGGGATGAACTAGACCCACCGGCGCTAACAGAAAGTACCTCAGGACGCTCTTTCTATTCCTCTATGCAAGGTAACCCATAGCCCATTCCTCCTTTTGTGAACCATGACGAAACTAACACGAAACCCAATCGGCACCTTAAATTTGATTTCCCCAAATTCTTGGTGGAGGACCCTCGTTTTAAACCATTGACGTGAAACACTATTTTGAATTTCAACATATACTAGATGGGCAAAGAGTCACGCTAGCGGCCTTCCACCTTGAGGGAAAAGCCAACCAGCATATCGAATTGAAAGGAAAGAAATTACAAGGATTCATCATAATCTTCGAACATGAAGTAGTCATGCGGTTTGGCCCAAATGAATATGAAGATTATGATGAATCCTTGTTCGGAGTTCAACAACATGGGTCTCTGCGTGATTATCAAGCGAAGTTTGAAAAACTCGCTAATCGGGTAAAGGGCTGGTCACAAAAGGTGCTCGTGAGGACTTTCTTGGGCGGATTCATGGAGGAAATTGTAGGGGGAATTTGGATGTTCAAAGCAAAAATGCTGCAATAGATTATTGAGCTTGCGCGTATGCAGAATGATTATTTGACCCGAGCCCAGCGGAGCTACCACATAGAATTGAACCACC
The DNA here is from genome assembly GCF_958979055.1 of Alnus glutinosa. Taxonomy (NCBI): domain Eukaryota; kingdom Viridiplantae; phylum Streptophyta; class Magnoliopsida; order Fagales; family Betulaceae; genus Alnus; species Alnus glutinosa. Next base: position 13,347,158 of record NC_084899.1, on the reverse strand, counting down.
AGTCTGCAGGGGAATTAAGATATGTCCGCGAAATAACCCCCAAACATGCAACCTAGCCCAGTCACTTAATTTAAACAATTGACTTGGGATGAGATAGAGAAGCGACAAGAGAAGGGGTTCCGTTTTAATTGCAACGAAAGGTTCATCCCTGGACATCGATGCAACGTTTGCAAGTGTGGCACCCCACTTTTACAAAAAAAGCGTAGTGAAAATTTTCGATTTTCACGTGACATCACAACATCATCAGAGTTGAGATTTGACAGCGGAATATATTTGTATACAACTTAAGAACCAATAACACATCAAAGCTGATTGAATTACCTCAATATATAAACAATATAATTTGATGTTTTCACATAATAAAGGCACACAAAACATTAACATATTTGCCACATGTGGCACAAACCCACATATAGAATATTACATATTTAAAGAAATACTTAAAAGCCTTATTCATAAATAATAGGTTCAACATAAAGATCCTATTAGTCCTGACCTTTCTCTCCTGTCCTGCATAAACATGTATGTGATTGTGGTTATCACCACAATCCCATACTGTAATTAAGTGAGTCAACTGCGTTCAATAATCTAATGAAATACAGATTTATTTAACAATGCACCATGCAACAATATGATGTAATGACAGATTGATTAGTGCCTTGGGACGTCAACTCTCGGTCTACATGATTGATTAGTGCCTTGGTACTTAAACCTTCGGTCTTTCTTATTGACAGGTTCATATCTCATAGCAGTAAAATATGCAATGCCAATTTATTAGCAGGCTCATGATTCATGATAGTAAAATATGCAAAGTTCCAACCAAATATGCATATAATTAAATAAAGCATAAATAACATATAATTAAATAAACCCATAAACATGATATTAAAGAAATCAGTATCATCCTCGGTAAATATTTTATACTTACAGTTCTTTTCTTCCAAAAAGGTTTCCACACATTGCAATATAATTTTGTTCTTGTATTAATGTATTAGTACAAATTGCTAAGAGACATTTTAACACTTTTACATTTGGCATTTATTAATTAATACCCAAAATATCCTTTAAGTAAAATAGACATCATAATAGCTATGTGTATATTTTACATACAATATAAAATTACAATAGTTATATATATATATATATATATATATATATATATATATATATATATATATATATATATATATATATATATATATATATAGTTTTTGTTATCAAATAAAGCGGATATCATAACTGCTATAATAGTTATTTATAAATTAGACATGGTTACTTCATTAATATAAATAATGAGTATAGCATTTTTAAAATAGATGGACGGCACAACGACACAAATATGAATAATTCTTATTTTATCTTCTTCTTTTTTTTTTTTTTTTTTTTTTTTTCTAAAAAAAAAAAAAAAAATCTGTAGAATAGCGACATTAGTATCACTAATGCTAAAAATACTTTAAAATATTTTGGGCAATGTAACTGCGCTATTATAAAATACTCATTTTAACTTGGGCATTATAACAACGAGTTTTATAAATCAAATACGCGACTTTAGAAATCCTGTTTAAAACACCACATTAAAACATTAGAATACTTATTAACTTATAATAAAGTTATAAAAGTATAAATCAAAGCTTACCAAAAATATCACAAAGTGAGATATTTTAAAAGGGACCTCACTGCACTAACAAGGACTGGCCGAGTGAGAGAGAATTTCTTCTCTTCCCTATGCTGAGCCAAGAGAAGGAAACAGAGAGGATCCTTCCTTTTATTTCTTTTCTTTTCTTTTATCTTTTTCCTTTTCCCTTTTCTGCACCTGGGCCAAGAGAGAGTCATAGAGTTGGAGAGGGTCCTTTACTGTTTTGTTTTCTATTCTACCGAGAGAGATGGAGAGGGTGGCCTAAGAGAGTTTACTTTTACAATAAAATAAACTGAACAAAGGGAGGCAGAGCTTACAGAGAAAGAGTTACCTTTTCCATAATTTTTCTTTTCTTTTCTATTCCCTCCCTTTGACCGAACACATAGAGAGGAGAGAAGAGGGAGACAATGGGTTCTTTACCTTGCTGCAGTTCCTGTTTTCAAAGGAAGGGTGCAGCAAAGATCAGAACAAAGAGAAAGGTGAAGAGTTGAGAGACAAAAAGTGAGACTCCTTCTTGATGCAATCGAAAACAAAGAGGGTGAGAGAAGAGAGAAGTTGGGTTTCTATCTTTTCTGTTTTTGAGCTGCTGGATTGATAAAGAAACAACAGGGAAAGAAGAGATAATAGTTTTCTGCCATGAGAGAAGCAGAAAATAAGAGAAGAAAGGAGGAAGAAGAAGAGAAGAAGAAGGAAGAGATGAGTGTGAATAAAGGGGCTGCACCTCTCAATATATAGTGAATTGGACGGCCTAGATTACACCATTTTGAACATATCCAACGGGTGAGAGAGTTGGAGATAAGATATTTTTTTTCCCAAGAAAAACAGAGACTGGCGTTTGCTGCATCTGCAATCTGCAAAACTATGGTGATCAATCGTCATTTCTGGGCGATCAAGCGCTTATGCGATCAAGCGTCTGTTTTGGCGATAGAGTGCCTATCTCTAAATCTATTATTTATTTTCTACTTCGATTTATAGTTTTAAGGTCCGATAAATTTATTTAATCATTTTAGAATTTATACACGTGCCTCACAATTTATTGAATATTTAACTTTTATAAATATACTTAAATTCTTTTATATTATTATTTAGATCGTAAATTTAAATTCTTTTATATTATTATTTAGATCATAAATTCTATTTTAAGACGTTATATTTTTTTATCTTAAAATCTGGGGCGTTACATCAAGTGTTTTTGAATGAAGGAGGCAGTGCAGTTGAAGAGTCCCCGTGGGAGGTGGAGACCAAGAATGAGCAAAAAGGGAAAGATTAAAAAATGTGCAAATTTTTTTTTCCTAGTTTCAACCTTGAGGACAAGTTTGGTTTGGGAAGGGGGAGATGCAAATGTTAGAAGTTGTGAACGAGTCTACTAATGAATGAAGACTATCATTTAGGACTCTTAATTTGGATGTATTAGTTGGGTGGAGAATAGAGTTGTATTAGAGTTGCAATAGCTTGGCTTATTTAAGGACTATCAATCAATCAATAAATCCTCATAGAGAAATTTGGTCAAACAATTGTGGTCTCTTCTACTCGGAAAGAGCTCTCTGGTTACTTGTTGTTGATCTCTGTATCATCATAATCATACAATATCTTTTGTTAGTTAGTGGACAAATTCTCTATCTAATAATCTTGGGAAGTTTTGTTGCTTGCATCACTTGATATATAGATGCAATTAAAACAGATGAATTTGGCTTAAGGTTTAAGAAATTGAGGAGGAAAAAGATGTTTTTCAAATTCCAAATTTCTATAGTAATATAATGGAGAAATTACAAGTACCCTAATGCCCTTATACACTTGTGAGTTGTCAATGTTTCGAATAATGCTCCACACATACATGGTTATCTTCCATTTAAATTGTTTCCCATTTATCAATGGATTTAACAAAAAACAAAAATATCCAGTAGAGAAAACCTGCAAATTTGTATGACCATCACCATTTGTAATTCAATGGATGTTCGTCGTGCAACTAATCCTTATTAAGAAGATTATAGAAAACCTCTGGCTTTCTGTAGCCTGACTTGCAGAGGGCCTACAATGAAAACGTTTCTACACCTCAGTTGTCATGATAAGATAATTTATTATTAAAATATTAATTAAATGATTAAATTTATCGTTATTATCATGCCTATATATACGAAAGTCTGCCAAGGAAAGTGGAAACAAAATACATCATAGAACCTCATGTGAATATTTTAAACAATTGATGAGTTATTCAAATTTCTCAAAGAAAAGTAGAGAGAAAGAAACTAGAAACAAGCTCACAACAAAAGTTTGGTAATCTACCTGCATTGCCGATGCTATGTGAATTAATGTTGGTTCGGACCATGGCCGACCCATAAACTGAAGGCCAATCGGCAAACCAAGTTTGTCATATCCCACCTATCAATTCAATTTAGGTTAGCAATGAACTACTCAAGTTTCCTTCATCCTATAAAGCAATAAAGGACAACATAAAATAAAATAAAATTACAAAAAAAAAAATAATAATAAAAATAGAAGGATGATAAGATCAGACCGGAACAGTAACAGCAGGCAATCCTAAAAAATTTCCTGCTATTGAAAACCGAACTAGTGCAGCTGAAATAATGGCAAACTTGTCAATTCCACTTCATGTATCATCTTTTGTAATTAAGTTAAACAAGTATGGAGTGCTGAAAATGCTTCTATCCAAAACCAACGAAACGATTAGAAGAACTTCCTTCAACTAAGTCTATAAAATTGTCATATGTCGTTTAAGCATGTAAGAAGCACATACTTTTTTAAGAGCATTAAAAGAATTAGAAAAAATTCAATTAAAGAAAAAAAAAAAAAAAAAACACACATGCTTCTCACTTACTATGGTCCGTTTGGGTGTTGAATCCGAATATTATTCGAATTCACTGCGTGAATTACGAGGTTTGACTTTGTGAGATAAAATTTGAAACAAATTTAAAAAGTTGAATAAAATATGATTTATTTTTGAAAAAAAGTAGAATATTATTCAAAATAATATTCAAAACAAACACACCAGTCTCACATGACAATTTTATATAGATGGGGTTGTAAGAACTTTTTCTAAATTAGTTTGGAGGAAATGCTGAAACCAAATTAATTTGGGAAACTAAATTAATAAAGATTTAAGACCTCCATTTATATAGTCGAGTTCACCGGTCTCTAGAGCATCATCTTTTATTGGGTATGCAGTTACGCTGTCACACAGATCATAGAGACTAAACATTAGATACTACTAAAGGAAAGTAAATGGGATCAAACTAAAGAAACAAAGAATACCCTGTTGTTGGTGAAACAATGACATCTGCCTGAGCAAATATATTCATATGAAACTGCATCTGGCGATTCCTGTGGATATTTAAACAAGCTAGGAATGACATTATAAATAAAAATTAAAATGCTGATGTGGATACCCACAAAGTGCAGATAATGAGCTAATAATATGTGTCAAAGTACTTTGCTTAGATCGATACATTTTTTCTGCTTTTTGAAATGGTGGACATGTAGCCTATATTTATTTATAATAAGATAAGTCAATATTGAGTGCTGCTAAGTATATTGGTATTTGTAAACTATAGGTAGGTCGGTAACCCAAATTAGAATCTGTGATGGGAAAGACTATGTAAGGATTTCCTATATAAAGGCTAAAACCTCCTTTCTCTCCATAATATATAAAACTGTATTACCATATTGTGTACGTAATACCTAAGAAGTAATACTATTTAGTAGATTCCTATACAACTATCATACAACTGAATGATGTGGCAGTAAACATCAGACCTTGAAAAAAAAAAAAAAACTAATGCTGATCTAATGATTGAATTTTATTGTCACGTCATTTGGTTATATGGCAATTGTACATGAGTATACTAAATAGAAGTACTCATAACTAAGAAGAGGATGTTACGATCCCAAATGTCCCACATGGGTTAAATACAATCTTAACCATATGCATATAAGCTCTTGGTGCTATTCCCTTGCAAGTCGGTTTTCAAGGATGAGTTATACCCAAGTTTTGTATCATTTAGTATCAGCTTCAACCATCACATCGAGTACGGGATCGGATGTAGCTTATCGAATATGGGATGAATGTTTTGCGGCTTTGTGGTCGAGTCTTGAAGGGGGCGACCTATAGGATGGATTGAAATGTCTTGGTACTATGTATGGGCATAGTATTAAGTCATTGAATACTGATAGGTGAGTAAAGCCACCAAAAAGAAAGGCTACAATCGGGTCATTGTTGATAGAGTGTTTTGTTGTGAATGTCGGTTGCAGAGCATAGTGGTATGTTACAATCCCAAGTTTCCCACATGGGTTAAGTAAAATCTTAACCATGTGTATATAAGCTCTTGGTAACCATCCCAATACAAGCCGATTTTCAATGGTGAGTTACACAAAAGTTTTGTATCATTTTTGTTAGCTGTGAGGCGTGGCAGTATGGTATGATCCCAAGTGTCGTACATGAGTTAATTGCAATATTAACCATGTGTATGTAAGCTCTTAGGCACCCTACCCTTGGAAGCCGGTTTTCAAATGTGAGTTCTATCTAAGGTTTGTATCATTTGATATCAGAGCTAGTCACCACGTAAAGTATATGATCAAGACACAATTCATTTTAAATTTGTTTTCATGGGTGTGTTTACCCAATGTTTGTATCATTTGGCATCAGAGCCAACTACCACATCAAGTATGGGAATGGACGCAACTCGTTGAGTATGGGAATGGGTTTTGGCTTTGTGGTCAAGTCTCGAAGGGGGTAACTTATAGGCTAGATTAAAAATGTCTTGGTACTATGTATAGTGTTAAGTCATTGAATTCTGATAATTTAGTGGAGCTACCAAAAAGATAAAGGGCTACAATCGGGTTAGTGTCAATAAAGTGGGCATCTGTGAACGTTGGATGCGAAGCTTGGTATTATATTACAATCCCAAGTGTCTCACATGAGTTAATTAAGTACAATCTTAACCCTGTGTATATATGCTCTTGTGCATCCTTCCCTTGCAAGCCAATTTTGATGGGTGAGTTCTACCCATGGTTTGTATCATTACATTGGCTGCAAAGTGTGGTAGTATGTTACGATCCCAAATGTCTTACATTGATTATTTGCAATCTTAACCATGTGTATATAAGCTCTTAAGCACCCTTTCCTAGCAAGCCAGTTTTCAATGGCAAGTTCTACCTAAGGTTTGTATCATTCGACACCAGAGTCAGCCACCACATTGAGTATATGATTGGATGCAGCTCGTCGATTATGGGATCGAATGGGTTACGGCTTTATGGTTGAGTCACCAATCAGACGACCTCAAGGTAGGATTAAAATGTCTTAATAGGTATGGACATAATGTTAAGTCATTGAATACTGATATGTGAGTGAACCTGGAAAAAAGAGAAATGACTACCATTGTGTCAGTGTCAATAGTGTGAGCCGCCATGAACAATGGCTGCAGAGCATAATGGTATGTTATGATTCCAAGTTACATGGGTTATGTGTAATTTTAGCCATGTGTATATATAAACCCTTGGGCCCCCTCCCCTTACAAGATGGTTTTCAATGGTGAAAGTTTGTATCAAAGGAGCAAGGAAAAAAAATCTAGCTCCTAAAAATTGTTATTTGTATCATTTAAACAACATGTGTACATCAATTACATCAAATTGATAATTCCTACACGTCTGTTGAAATTTCATGATTCATAATACTATTCTAGTTTTTAGCATGTTTTATTATAAGTCTAACCATTGGTATCAAAGCCTTTGTGCTAGTGTTAAAACTTTTTGTTATTGATAAAGATAAAAGAAATAATAAGGGGTAATTTCCTTTTCCCCCCATGAACTACCAAAAAATGCGCGATGCCCCTATGAACTACCAACTCGACCAAAATAGAGCATTCAAGAACCAAAGACAACCATTTTCCCCCCTTCCGTCAGTCAACGGGTCATGTGACCGTCACGTGCCGTTTTACATGGGGGCATGTTGGAAAATGGTGGTAGTTCATGGGAGGAAAATAGGAAGAAAATGAAAATAAAACAGCATTTTTTTTTTATCAATTGAGGGCATTTTTGTCTTTTAATCAAAATTAACGTCCAAAATTGAAATATTCCGTCCATGTTAACGGGTCTGACTGACGGAAGGGGGCAAAATGTGTAAAGTTGGTAGTTGGATGCTCTATTTTGGTCGAGTTGGTAGTTCATGGGGGCATCGCGCATTTTTTGGTAGTTCATGAGGGGAAAAGGTAATTACCCCAAATAATAATAATAATAATAATAAAAAACTGCAAAAAATGGGTTTTTTTTCGTTACATTAAAATTTAAGATCGATCAATTTTGACTAGTTTCTAGCCCTCATCCAGCCAATAGAGTTAAAAGTTTATGTGACCACGCATGTACTATATTTTATATTTAACATTTATTTCAATTGCATGTGGGGTTCTTTTTAATTAGGGCATGCATATATCAATGTTGTGATTGATTGGTTTTTTATGGGCATAAAAGCTATCTCTAGTTCCTTACTTAGAGAAAATTATTTAGAATTGAAGTGATTGTCACCAAAGTGACATACTCATGAATATATATCTATTTTATCATTTAAAGATTTTAAGGATGTAATTGCATCTTTTAAACTATTACCTACTATTGCCTAGCCAAGGGAGGTTATTGCATGTTACAATTTGAAAAGATGGCATGAAGCGATTAATGGGGTACATTGGTATATTTTGCCTAAAGATGATGCATTACTTTTTTTAAGACTTGTGTGAGATATGTTAATTAGCTGTGTGATTAGTTTTAGGAGAATACCTTGTAATAAGTTGTGTTCTCTACTCAAAAGAGATTTTGTAATGATGCATCTAGGTCTTTCACCGTAATAAAACTTACAGAACTTTTAAGCTTATATGCAGGCTATCTATTTAAATGCCCATGTTAATTACATACATCTCTTTATTGCATACATTATATGTTAGAGGCTTTTGAATAATTGTGATAATTTTTAAACTATTTTCTCAATTTTGAATGTCTGTTTCCATTATAATAAAATGTCGTCCATTGAAAATCTAACAAAGAATACTTAGATAGGATCCTTAAAAAAAAAAAAAAAGCCTAAGAATACTTACGTGAGATGAAAATGTGATATTGAGAGATGGTGATGTAAGGGATGATAACATTGTAACAATTGTGGTCATCCCCACACCAAATCATCTCCATAGAAGGTGATAACTTCCATGGAGGTTATGAAAAGAGAAACAATGCAACTCTTGGTGAAGAATTGCATTGCATTCTATAAATAAAGATGGGGTGAAACCAATATAAAATATTATTCATTTTGACCATTGTCGTTTTGTATTTGTTCCCCCTCAATTTCCACCCAAACGTGAAAATCCTTCCAACTCCTTTGTATTCATTTTCTCTTAATTTCTTTTAATAGTATCAGAGCAATAGGTTAAGGAAGACAAAGAAAAACTAAAAGATTTAGAAATAATCTTGGAGGAAGTATACAAGGCCATCAACAAATAAGTGTTGAGTTTGGCATCATCAGTGGCTTTTTACAATCTTCATCAATCGACAATCAAACTGGAAGAGAAGCCTTTAACTGTTACCGTGGGTGGACTAAGATACACCGAGAACGTGGAGATACTAAGGAGAAGGTACCAATTAGAAGAAGGTTCTTGGAAAAAAAAAAATACTTTCCTCAATATCTAAAACAAAGCTTTTTTCCAAACCCATCTCTCTCACCAAATCCGAAGAAAAAACTCCTCCGGGTTTTGAGAGTGTTGGGGAGTCATCCCCAAAAAAATAGTAGGTTTTGGGAAGCTTGGAAGAGGGAGAGGAGTCAAAATTTGTGGGTTATATCAAAAACAAGGGCACTAGTTCATCATTCTAAGTGCAAGAGGAAGAAAAAGACTCAGCTAATCAAAATAGCATCGTTTGGACTAGTAGAAGCCAATCAAAACACATTCCCAATGTCGACAAAAACGACAACTTTCCACTAAGTGGGAATGATGTCCTTTCACATTGCATTATAAACGAGCCTTTTGTCCCAGTCAAAACCAGTGTCATTCCATTAAACGAAAATGACATTGTTTCGCGCCTAGTGTAGGCGCTTTTAGCCCCAGCTAGAAACAACATCGTTTTGCAACCAATTTGAAGTGATATTGTTTCGCAGATGTTGGAGGTTGCAAGAAATGACGGCCAAAAGAGGAAACACACGATAGGAAAGTCCATCCTTAAAGCTTGAGCCCAAGCTCAGTCAATCGTTGGCGGGTAAAATTTTGACTCGTTAATTGACCAAGACTCGTGACCTGACACAGTAACTAAGTCATGTCGCCCAGTCAAGCCATGCGTGAAAGCCATGTAGCATGCTAAGCCGCTGCCGCCCCTTGTATTGGACCAGTATGGTGCACTTGTGGCTTGTTTTTCAGCCCCGATTAGAAACACTCAAAAGCCATTTTAAAAATCATTCAAAGGGGAAGATCAATACAACATTTCCAGACATAAATTTTCAGAAGAAAAATCACAAGAAGGTTTGGGAAAGGGGAAAGTCTTTCGACCAAGGCCACAGGGACAAGCATCAAAGGTATATTCCTCATTTTTGGTTGTTGCCAAGGCAACACAAGGAGGTGGTATTCATTGTTCCTGATTTGGGTTGTCTAAGATCTCCAATGACAGATGCCTGAAGTGTCCGCATCCATTGAGGATTATTAGTACCATTGAGCAGACGCTGAGGGACCCATGACCATTGGGCATCCACTATACTCTGTCGAGAAGAGGTGAATGGGTGAGTTTGCTAGATCCAAATTTAGCATAGTATAGGGCTTCCCTAAACAATTATCAGGCTAGGTTGACATAGCTTGGTCTCGAGTGATTTTTCTTATTATTATTAGCTGCTTATTTTATTTAGGTATAAATGCATTTTCAGTAATGGGGTTTGGAGTTTGACAAATAGCTAACTAAGTTTTAAATGGTGATTAATCACTCATTGTGATAAGTAAAAAAGAACAAATTATCCCCTGTTGTTAGACAAATATAACAGTGCTCGTATAGGTGAGAAAGACTATGCAGGTGACCATGTAAACTGGATGGAACTAATTGTGAAGGAAGTTGCAAATGTTGGTCACCCAATATTAGACAAAATGCAAGTGATGATCATACTTAATAGTCTTCCTTTTGTCATGGGAACATGTGGTAACTTGTTTGACACATAGTGACAAAGAAATTTCCATGATATCTTTCCCTATGCTTGTGTTAGGATAAGAGATGATGAAGCAAAGAAGGAGGGACAACTAGTAATTTGATGATGACTCAGACCTCGCATGTGCTCACATTTAAAGGCAAAGCATAGAAGTTTAAGAGAAGATGGGAAGGGAAGCCAAAAGGTGGAAAGAAAGTTGAAGGAGCATGCTTGAGGTGCAGAAAGAAGTGGCACTTCAAGGCAAAATTGTCCAAGGAACAAGGACAACAAGACATAAGGAAATTGCAATGGCAGTCATTGAAATAACTATGGCGGAACCATCAACAAATTCTTGATAGATGGATTCAGCATTGACAAGACACATAGCAAGAGGCCGATGAATTTTTGTAGATTTTAAAGAAAAGACAGTTGGGGAGCACAAAGTATACATTGGCAACAACACTTACAGTGATGTGTTAGGAAAAGGAAAATGCAAGATTTCTATCAATGGGTCAGTCATTATTTTAAATGATATATTGTATGTGCCTAGTATCTGTATAAATCTAAAGTATGCTTGTATTAGATAAGAAGGGATACGAGATTAAATTCAAGTATGGAAAGGTCTATATTAGGAAGGAAAATGTATAAGTAAAGGGTGTAAAGGTGGACAATATATACTTACTAAAAGTTGATAATCAAGTTTCTATTTCTGATTATTTGAATGTGGCAGTAGGTGAAAATAGTTCTTATTTATGGCATCTGAGATTGGGTTACATAAATAAAGATAAAATGATTAGAAGGAGAAGGAGCATATTACTACTACAAGTTAATTATGAAGATTTTAATACAAGTTAATTATGTAATAAGGGAAAAATGACTAGTAAATCTTTTCAAAACATTGGAAATCATCAGATTTGCTAGAAGTAATCCACTCTGATATATGTGGACCATTAAGAACTAAGACACATACATGAATAGAATACTTTATTACCTTTAATGACATATCTGCCTTCTCAAACATGAGTGTGAAGCTATTGAGAAATTCAAGGAATACAAATTGGAGGTAGAAAATCATTTGGGAAGGTCCATAAAGAGCTTGAATAATGATAGGAGAGGTGAGTATGAAGCCATGGATTATTTCTACAATGAAAGTGGAATAAGGCTTTTCTAAAAAATGCCTTAAAAGCCTGAGCAAAATGGCATTGCAGATAAAGGAACAAAATGCTGATGGATATGACAAGATCTATGATGGCATATGCTGCTTTACCCATTCATTTTTAGGGAGACTTTTATCCACGACAACATACATTCTTAACAAAGTTAAGAAAAAAAAATCTAAAATACTTACATCCTATGAATACTGGCTAGGCCTACAACCAAATATTAAAAATTTCAAGGTATGGTGATATAAGGCACATGTACTTATCCTAAAGCCCCTAAGAGATAAGTTGGGAAGTAAAACATGGGAATGCAGGTTTATAGGATACATAGAGAATAGTAGTGGCTACTGATTCTACCATTCTGAGAGAGGTTGATAGAAAGTAAGGATGCTATATTTCTAGAGAATACCAACAAAATTACTCATATAGAGAAGATCAAACTTTTACAAGATGAAGATCGTGAGTGCCAAGCACCAGTAGATACTCCATTAGAAGATGAGCAAGAGATAGATGTTCAACATAGTGGGGAGTAAAAGAAAGTCTGATGATTAATCGCACATGGATACAACTGTTGGAAATAGTGGGAGTAAAAAACAAAAGCGACCATCAAGTATACTTAGTACTCATTATGTTCTAAAAGTACACGACATAAATTGACAAGATGATCTAGCGAATTTTAAGGAAGCTTTGAACAGTAATGATGCTGAAAAATTGCTTGAAGCTATGAATGAGGAGTTTGACTCAATCAAGAAAAATGATGTTTGGGACCTCACAGATTTATCGCGTCAAAGAAAAGCCATTGGATGAAAATGGGTACTAAGAAAGAAATTCAAAGCAGGTGGAAGCCTTGATATGTACAAAGCTAGGTTGATGGCTAAATGGCTTACTCAACAACCAGATGTAGACTTTGTTGATACATATTCACCTGTGGCAAAGCTCGTCTCGATAAGAATAATCGTGTCCGTGGTAGCCAAAATGGATTTGGAATTACATGAGTTGGATGTTAAAACGACATTCAAACGATGAATTAAAAGAGGATGTCTATATGACATAACGAAAAGGATTTGAAGTGAAAGGACATGAAGAGAATGTCTACAAGTTTAAAAGATCTCTATAAGTAATCAAGCAATCATCGAGACAATGGCATTTGAAGTTCCATCAAGCTACACTAGAAATCATGCTTGGCATCTAAGTTTCAAATGAAAGATATGCGTGCTACTACCTATGTCCTGGGAATAAGAATTTCTAGAGATAGAAATTCAAAATTATTATTGGATTAAGAAATACTGGAAAAGGCGCTTTAGAGGCTTTTGATTGATAAATGTAAACCTTTAAGTACACGTGTCTCAAGGGGTCAACACTTAAGCAAAAAAGGTTTCATAAGGATGAGACAGAGATTAAAGAAATGGAAACAGTCCCCTATGCCCAAGCTGTGGGTAGTCTTATGTATGCCATGACAAGCACAAGGCCTGCTATTTTTCATGCGGTAGGATTGGTGAACTAATATCAATCCAATCCAAGGAAGACATATTGGCAAGCAATAAAGCAAATATTTAAATATTTACAAGGCACGAAAAACATGGGTTTATATTTTGGATTATATGATCTAGAAATTGCAAGATATGCAAATGCAGATTTTGTAAGAGATTTAGATGACAGAAAATTAACTAACGGTTATGTGTTCCTGTTCGATGGAACGGCTAGCTATCTCTTGGTTAAGCAAAAAGCATAATTGTGTTGCTAAATCCATAATGGAAGCTGTGTATGTATCATCCAACACACCGGTAAGTAATGCGGTTTGGATTAAACGTTTTGTTGATAGTTTAAATTTAGGTATACCTAGCAGACCAATCAATGTGTTTTGTGACAACAATCCCTCTGTCTGTTATATAGAAAGTAAGCAAACGCATTACTTTAAATTATCATTATATTCAAGTTATAGTGGAGAGGGGTGAAATTGAAGTTGAGTTTGAAGTTGTAGTCGAGCTTTGACTAAGGGATGCCTATGGATAAATTTAGAGGGCATGAATCGACATTGGAATTAAGAAACACCTAGGTGATAGCTACATGGGTTAGCACATAGTTAAGAGGATCTGAGGACACCTGAATTAATGATTCTATGAACTTCTGCCTAATAAGGAACATAATTGGTCAGTTAAAGGCAAATAATAATGACGAGGTATGAGTAATATAGCTCACATAAATGTAAAGTCTGCTAAAAGGCATTATGCTGAGACTAGGTATATATGCTCTGCGAGTGTAAAAGACACTATTAAGGTGAATAAATGAAAACATCATGAATAATGGCTTTAGAGAAAGTACTTGACCAAAGGTTTGGAGGAAGTCAAACCCATGTATTTGGGTACGACTGAAGTCGTCAATTGTGGTATGGGTGTGGACTGTGTTCCTAACCATCGAGAATGGACGCCATTCGCTTTATATATAGCGAAATGAAGTCACCTCTATGTGCTTGGTGGGAGAGCATATGGTAAAGGGTGCAGTCATATAAGGCAGTGACAAAGTGGTCACACATATAAGCCAGTCACAATCTGACGATGATCTGTGAGAATCACATATGAGAGTTGGCATGAAAGAGTTAATGGTACCAAGGTAATCATGCTCAACTCAGTTTATCAACTATTATAGCGTCATTAAGTGGGAGATGATGATGTATGGGATGATCACACCATAACAAATGTGGTGATTCCTACACCAAATCATCTCCATGGAAGGTGATAACTTCCATGGAGATTATGGAAAGATAAACAATATAACTCTTGGTGAAGAGTTGCATTGCATTCTATTAATAGAGTTGGGGCGATATTTCACATGTCATTCATTATTATTTTCGTTTCTCTTTGTCCTCCTAGATTTCCACCCTAGCAGGAAAATCCTTCCAACTCTTTTGTATTCATTCTCGGTGAACTTCTTTCACAAGCCATTGGTTTATTGAACCTAGGCATAACCAGAAAAGAATAAGCTCTAAAATCCTATGGTAAAGGTACTTTCGACTGGAAGGTATATTTGAAAGTGGGAGAAGGCTTACAAGATGAACCTATAAATTATTAAGAGATTCACATTTAATCTCATTTTGAATCCCATACCTAATCATTAGGTCTTAAAAAATTGGCCCCATTCGGTGTTTAAAACTTTGTTTGTAAATCTCTTTTATCACCCAAGTGTTTTGTGTGAAAATGTGTTTTTGAGGTTACTGTGCTAGTCATCAGATGGATGTTCTGACATCCATTATTTGAAGCTATGAAGGGCTTCTAGTGCTTAACCGTTAGATAGACGTCAAATGCAAGTCTTGACGAAACGGCACACAATAGGTTTCGTCAGGTGAATGTCAGATAC
This sequence comes from Alnus glutinosa, assembly GCF_958979055.1. Lineage (NCBI taxonomy): Eukaryota > Viridiplantae > Streptophyta > Magnoliopsida > Fagales > Betulaceae > Alnus > Alnus glutinosa. Next base: position 13,331,857 of record NC_084899.1, on the reverse strand, counting down.
AAGTCCTAACAAAATTGTAGACAGTAAGCTTTGTCAGATGGAAGTCCTAATGTAATTGTACACAAAAGGTTTTGTCATATGGATGTGAGATGCAAGTATTGTGTTGTTGATGTGTGTTTGTTTTATAGCTTTTGTGGTTGTGATGTCTATATGCTTTATGTTTCAATAAATTTATCTTGTGACAATTAGTGGTATTGTGTGGTTGATTTCGGGTTAGAACACACAAATTGAGAGCGATAAAGGGCCCGTAAAGAGGATAGTTTATGGTAGTAGCTTGGGGCAATAGCAGAGGCATGAGCGCCCTACTCTCTAGTAGGCACCATTGTGTCCAAAATGCCGTAGACATCATTGGGAGTTGTGTAGGAGAGGAACTAAACCATGCTACCCAATGGGGCAAGGCAGGCCACATTTATAGGAACTGCATTGTGGCTACCACTAGAGATTCATCTGCACCAAAGAGGAACGACCATAAATCGGTTGCACAAGGGAGGCAAAAGTTGATCTTGATATGGAAACAGGTTTTGTTCCCTTTATGTCGTACTAAGTATTGTTTAACTCAAGGATCATACACCCTCTTTTCTTCATTCATACAAGAAAAATCGTACCTACTAAAACTAAGTCACTAGACTAGAGGTTCAATGTAAGTAGTAGTTCGTAAAAATTTTGAAGATCAAATTTTTATTAGGAGGCAAGGATGAAATACCTAGAATAACTAAAATCTAAAGGAAAATGGAAATTGGAGTGATATATATATACATCAAGCAGAACTTGGGATGTTCTGACAACATGTGATAGCAAGTAGAGACTTAACGAAATTCAAGAGGAGAAAACGGTGAAATTTGGGCCCCAAAAATGACTCGCGCCAAGCATAGCTAGGTGACTACGATGTGTGCTCTGAAAAGAGTTTTCTGGATTATAGACTTATGCACGATTATGATACTCGTAGCGAAAGTTATGTTCAATTTAGTGCTACAAGCGTAAAACTACATCATGCCATGTGTCAGCCCCTATGCCATACCACATGTCAAAGTTTCCTTAATAGCGAAGCTTCCTTTATGGCAAAGTAAGGGATTCACAAGCTTGTGAAATTTCTATAAATAGCAACCCTTTGAATGTGAAATTTCATACTTCTCATTCTCTTGTCTTCTAGCACCTAGAGAGAGGTTTTTATAAGTATTCGTAGCGAGAGAAAGAGAGAGAAGCTTGGAGAAATATAAAGAGGAAAGTTTGTAGAGATTGATACGTGCTACAAGGTTAAGCGTGCAAGCATGAACTTAAGCAAGACAAGTAAGTGAATATCCTTATCATATTAAGTGTTTTTTTTTTTTTTTTTTGTATGTTATTCCATGTAAGTACATGTCATATTAAATATGTTTCATAAGTAAACTTCTATCATTAATAGTTAAATCTTAGTGGATGAATAAAATTTTCTATGATTCCCCATAACGATGGTCTAGTATACGGTCATATATAGGAGAATCACTCATGATGATGGTTTGTTGTTCAGTCATGAGAATGATCACCATTGCGACAATCTGTTGTTCGGTCATGGTGTGGTTGATTTTCCATGATGACGGCTTGAGGCTCGATCATGAGAAAATCACTCCAATTTATTAATATGTTAAAGGTATGAAGTTTTAAGTAAGGAAACTAATATAATCTGCACAACTAGAATTATATTTATGTTATGCGATAGATGATTATCATGATATTTTATGCTAAACGATGCTTTCCGTTTGTGATTATAATGTTTCTTGTTGTGATATATTATGTTAAGGCTAATTCTTACTTACTGAGTCGTGCACTTATATTTCTACCTATAAAACATTGTTTTATAGAGTGTGAGCACATTGAGGTAGAAATTATTCAATACCAAAGTGATTGATAGAAAAATTATTCAAAGATATGGGGATTTGATGTTTAGTTAAGATTAAACAGTACTAGATGTAGAAATTGACAGTTTATCATATTTAATTATGGTTGTAGATTAGATAATTGATGTAAATATGGGACTTTATGTGAATAAACTATGATGTTTTAGTGCTCTGGTATTGTTTTTACAGTTATAGTTCACTTCAATTATTTTAAAAAGAAAACATTTATAGAATTTTCTATTGCAAATGTAATTCAAAGCATAGTAGTAGTGCCTCATGTTATTTATAGAAGTTAGGAAGTTACTATTAGTACCTTAAAGTTTGATCACATTTACGATCTAGTGCTATTTTTAGGATACATAGGGTCATATTGGTTGGAAATCCATGTCATAAGGGTGATAGCATTTGTGATTGTAGAGTGGGCTCACGTTGATTGAATGGCGTAATCACTTCCAAGGTTTCAATGTTGATATTCTTTATTGCACCAAATTAGAAAACCAAGGTTTTATCAATTTAGGCTATATGTATTTGTGGCCACTTAAATAGTTTAACCTGAAAGTTGTTTTCAAAACATAATATGTGTTTAAAATTATGCTAAAATGGGTTTTTGATAAAATGCTTTTATGGAATTCTATCTTCCACTAATTGTAGCTAGTATATTTCTTTTTTGGTCTAGTCTACTTTATGTTTTCCAACTTATCTACATAAAAATGAATAAAACAAGGTAAAAAGCATTACCTAATTTTTTGTGCCTTTATGTACTCCTTGCTGCTGAAAGAACTGTACACGCTAAGTGCTACCCTTGTATCCCATCCTAATTCTGCTGGATTCCTGCAATGTGTTTCTAGTGTCAGCATTTTGATTTCTCACAGTGAAGAAATTGCATGCAATACTAGTGGAAAAGAACATACAGCTTTTCTAGATGAGAACTAAGGGAAGCGCTACACTCAGATCCAATTGTTGAATAATGTGCCAATCGCATCACTTCTATATCCGGTATAGTCACCTCTACAATCTATTGCATAATAATATAACAAGGCATTAATTATCTCGCTACCAAGATGTAAATAAAACAGATATAAGAAAACATCAATTCAATTAATGACACCTTCCAACCATAGTGCTCCTGAAGTTTGTTTAGAGCTTTAGAACAACATATTCTGATATCATCCCTGCAATCATCAAACCACTAATTCTCCCAATTAGTGGTTTAATTGAATATAAGATTAAGAATATCATAAGACAATGATCATCTTATATAATTAATAAAAATAATTATGAATTATCATTTTTATTAAAATACAGTTTCATCATAACAGGTTACTAACCTCTGCATACTTGGCTAATTTGACATCAGAGATAGGTTTAGTTGAATGGAACAGTGGAAAATACAGTTTGGGCTGGAAGTTTATCCAAAAGAAAAAGGTCCAAAAATCAGATTGGTTTATGAAACAATTCATTCATACCATGCATGCATTGTCCTAAGGATCTGAGAAGTACTGTAAGCTCAATGCATATTGGGTTTAGAAAGAAAGCATTAATTAATTTATGCATGCATGCATGCTTGAATGATCAAAACAAAAAAGATAACCTGTACACCACTGGTGGGTTGATCTGATGGAAGTCGTCCATTCATAGCTGCATAACTGTAAACATTAAAATGGTAAAAGCTATAAATACGTACCACCGAAGAGAAATGGAATCAACAGAGACATAAATAGTCAAAAGAAGAACACCGACACAATAAATGCATCCTCGATGGTGCCTGCTAAGATCCCAACCATTCCCACCGTCCAATTCAAAGGAAGAACACTAAAAAAAAAAAAAAACATTTATTCTCAAAATGGTCTTATATATAACAAAGAGATTAGTAGAGTAAAATCAATATTCACCCAGAATGAGGTATGCGTCCAAAAGTTGGTTTCAAACCAACAACACCACAAAGAGCTGCTGGCATTCGCACAGATCCTAGAAATAGAGATACAGATGAAGCATTCAGTTATAAGCTAATGATGTTTATATAGTACAAATCTATCCGGCCAGTTTACCATGAAGAGTTTATACATAAAAATGAAAGAGGTATAGACAAATAACCCTACTCAATGATTTGGTTGTTAAATACGGTGTGCTATATATACGCAAAAACAGAGTATCACTTCAGGAATCTATAATCATGACGATTTGCTCATTGAATCATTGAAGTTAGGTGGTGGTAGGTAGCTTTGTTTTGTGTTACAAGCCTGAGAAATAGACCGTGTAACAAGGCCATGGATAGGAAAGTTGGCAAGATGAGTCCTGCAGGGCTTCCCTATGACTCAAGTTTAGAGGTTTCAGAGGAACCTCAAGACCTCACAACGTAAACATTGATATTTATCAAATTATTCTCTACCTATTTTATTGTAGTACTGCTCCTTAAATAAAGGTTACAATCGACTCAAAATTAGGGTTAGGAATTGTAATCCCACCCTGACTTGGACTAGGATATGTGAAGCTCCTTATATGGGAATCTCTCACAATTTATTACATGACTAGGACTCTCCTAATATGGAAATACCTTAAGGGTTAATTTACTACATAGCTGACTCAACCATAGTTAATGCACATACTCTCAGTATTCAGAAAGGTAGGCAAAGAGCAAGACTTAAAGAGTAATTGAGTGAGGATCGTAACATTTCTCCCCCCTTAAAAACGTCCTAGGGCCCGTTTAATAACCCCCCTCCCTTCCCCTCCTCTTATGGGATGAATTTTTTGTTGAGTAAAAGTAAAAAGTGATTGATGTGATATAAAGTAAAAAAAAAAAAAATTATATGAAAAAGTGAAAAAAATTTGTATTATAATGAGAAAGGAAATCAAGCTTTTTCTCCCAATAGGCATCCGCTAGAGAATAACCCACCCAATGCACTAGTACTTCGGCCAGCCCCTTACGTATTCGTACGTTGTTCCAACACAGCTTGCGGCTGGACAAACGAATTGGGAACTTTCAGAAGCTGGGTTGGTATAGGTTCTCCGGTTCCCATGTATTGCTTAAGGACTGAAATATGAAAAACCGGATGCAACTTAGACTCCTTAGGCAAGTCGAGCAGATAAGCCACGGGCTCAATTGTTTTCAAAATCTTGAATGGACTATATTTAGCTGCCAATTTGGCATTGCTTCGCAATTCGACAGAAGATTGTCGGTATGGTTGCAACTTCAAATAACCCGAGTCTCCTATGCAAAATTGCTTCTCCTTATGGTGCTTGTTGTAAATTTGTGTCATTTACGATGTCGAGACTTAAGTAACCGATCCCTAGCCTTCTGAAGCAATTGATCACATTCACCAAGGTCTTCTCAACTACTTCCACTTGAGCGATGCCCTTAACATTAGATAACAAGGTGGGGGGAGATCTACCATACATGAGTGCAAAAGGAGTGAGGTTATGAGAGAAAATGGGTACTAGTGTTATAGCAATACTCTACCCATGATAGCCATTTAACCCATTCCTTAGTCTTGGAACTAGTTAGGCCTCTTAAGTATATTTCCACCGTGCAATTGAAGACTTCCATCTGCCCATATGTTTGTGGGTGATAAGTGGAACTAAAATTGAATTTAGTTCCATGAAGGGAAAACAACTCTGTCCAATAATGGCTTTGTAAATGTTGGGTCCCGGTCACACACAATGGACTCTTAACATTCCATGTAGTTTGAAGATGTTGTCAAAATAGACCCGTGGAACTTGGGAAGCAGTATAAGGGTGACTTATGGGAATGAAGTGGCCATATTTTGTCAATCGACCAATGACCACCAAAATTGTAGATTTCCCATGGGACTTGGGTAAGGCATCCACGAAATCCATAAAGACCTTAGCCCAAACTTTTGTGGGGTTGGGTAGTGGCTTTAAGAGCCTCGAAGGTATGGTGGTTTCAATTTTATGCCTTTGACACATGTTGCACTGCCTAGTAAAAGCCTTGACTGATGTAGGACAGATTAATAGAATAAATAAAACAAGAATTTAAGAGGAAGAAGACAGAGAAATAGAGGAGAAGAAGCTCGGAAGAGGAAGGAAGAAGAAAGCCAAGAGAGAGGGAAAGTAGGGAGAAGACGATAGCGGCGTAAGCTCAATTTTTCATTCATCATCAACTGCCTATTGCAAGTGAACACTATGCTTAAATAGACTCATAGATTAAACCTTAACCCTAATATGACTGAGGGCCAAGCCCATTATTGGATTACACATCAATTAAATTAAATAAAAATAAAACTAATACTTTAAATAAACTAAAGGTCCAATTTATTCCTCATCATTGACCCTCTCCTTCATTTTGGGCCAGTAAAAAACTGCTTTTAAGCCTATGAATGGTTTTAAAAAAACAACCTTCATGTGTACTTTATGCACTTCAATAATAATAGGCTGGATGAGATGAGAAGTGCTAGACAGATACTACCCATTCTTTAAAGAAGATTAGACCCTCCTTGAATTCCCATGGACCTTCCGCCTCGCCTTCTTGTATTCTTGAAACCAGAGCTTGTAGGTCTGAATTAGTTCGTATTTCACCTTGGATGGGTTCTAGCCAGTGAGGCACTAGAGGAGAGATAGCCATCAGGGTTTTTGGTCCTTCTACTCTGGACAAAGCATTTGTAGCTGAATTTTCTTTTCCTCACTTGTACTCAATTTCATACTTATACCCCAATAGCTTCAACCACCATCTTTGCTGAGCGGTGATTGATATAGTTTGATCCAGTAGGAACTTCAGGCTTTTTTTTATCAGAATGGAACCTTGAGCCCAATAAATAAAACTCTACCTTTTGAAAGCCACAACCAGGGCCATTATTTCTTTCTCATAGGTAGAAAGGCCTAACTCTCACCCTTGATAGCTTTGCTAAAATAAGCTATGGGCCTACTTTCTTGCAATAATACTACCTCAATGCCAGACTCCAAGGCATCACATTATACTACAAAGGGTTTGGAAAAATCAGGTAGAGCCAGGACTGTAGCTTGAGTCATAGTCAGCTTCAACTCGGTAAAATATTTTTCAGCTTGAGTTGACTACCCAAAGGCATTCTTTTTAAGTAATTCTATCAAAGGTTTAGTAATTGCTCCATAGCCCCGAATGAATTTTCAATAGTATCCTGTGAGACCTAAAAACCCTCTCAGTTTCTTGAGGGTAGTGGGCTTGGGCCATTCCATAATTGATTCAATTTTTTCGGGATCCATTACTACCCCACGAGGGGAGATGATCGATGTGGCCCAAATAACTTACCTCCGCCTTGCCAAATTGGCATTTGTGCCTTCTTACAAACAACTAATGGGTTAGCAAAATGTTGAAAACATGAGCCATGTGTTGTAAGTGTTTGCCCAATTTATGCTATAAATAAAAAAATGTCATCAAAGAAAACCAGAAGAAGTTTTCGGAGTACCTTATGAAAGATATCATTCATTAAGGCCTAAAAAGTAGATGGCGTGTTTGTTAGGCTGAACAACATAACTAAGAATTTGTAATGCCTGTGGCTGTCCGAATTGTCGTCTTCTCAATGTCTGGTGGATTAACTATGATCTGGTGGTAGCCCAAGCGCAGGTCCAATCTGGAGAAAACTTTGGCCTTGTGTAACTCATCTAGAGGCCTTTGGGTCCTTGAAATAAAAGCCCATACTGATCCAACAAGGACTTAATATTGGTTCTATCTTTTCATCCACGGGCCCACATTCCCCTAGCTGCACGACTTTAATCTGCAACACTGCCCCTCTGGAATAGCCACATAGCAACTTAAACCTTGGTCCCATCCAACATCTAATCCTTAGGCGCTGACATCCCCTGCAAAGTGACCCTCTCTCCATGCCATGTGAAGCTCATCACCAAGCTAGAGAAATCCCACAAAATAATTTCTGAGTGTTTACAACCAAATAGCACCAAAGATGGTGACTGCTCGACAGAACCCTCCACTGAGAAGAGTCTCCCCATTGGCCACGAGCATCTTCATCTTCTCAGTCGGTGCCAGTGCGACGCCCCACCCATCGGGCTGCGGCAGAGCTAATGAAATTGTGCGTGCTCCCACTGTCAACGAGAAACACGATCTTGCAGCACCCCAATTCTCCCTTCAACCGCGTCGTGCGAGGCCCTCGGGTTCCAGTGATGGCATGTAGAGAAATTGCAGCTTGCCCCCCTTCATGAAATTCAGGGTCATCATTGCCGCCCTCCTCAATGGAGATTCTTCCTTCATCATCCTCCAGTTCCAGCCAAAACAATTTGGCACATCTATGGCCAGGTATGAATGTCTCATCACAATTGAAGCACAATTCCCTTTCCCTCTTGTCTCGCAATTCCTCTGTAGTGAGCTTCCGAATTTGGGGATTCTTTTGTCAGGTTAGTGTTGGCGATGACATGGGTGGCAATTTAAGGGGTATTTTGGTCTCTGGCGCATTATTGCGTCGTTCGGCTTGATGTTTGGCTTCGTACAGCTGCGCCAAGCCTATTGCGGCGATAAGGTTCGTGGGGTGGCCTGCTTGCACCTCTGGCCGAATGGTGTCCTTCAGCCCACTGATGAAACAACCCAGTTGGTGTTCTGTGGATAGTCGTCCAACACGACTTAACAGCCTTTCAAATTGTGCTTGGCAGCTCGTGGGGCGGCCTGCTTGCACCTCTGGCTGAATGGTGTCCTTCAGCCCACTGATGAAACACCCCAGTTGGTGTTCTGTGGAGAGTCGCCCAACACGACTTAACAACCTTTCAAATTGTGCTTGGTAGTCCCTCATTGACCCATTCTGTTTGAGCTTAGACAAATCACCAAAGAAATCCTCAAACATTGTTGGTCCGTACATGGCATGGAGGCCTTCCTTCCAGGCTTCCTAGATGACCGTTGTTGTCTGGCCTTCCATGAATAATTGGTACCATAGCTGGGCATTGTCATCAAGGTGGTAAGCGGCTAAGGGCAGCCTCTCCTCCTTTTTTTCCACCAGAACGTGGGAAGTCAATCTTAGCCACTTTTGGGGTCATAGACCCATTGGTGCAGGACCAGTTCGAGTCATTTGTGGTCCTCTCCTGCGATTAGTAGTGGCAACGATGTCCTCACTTACACCTCCTGGAAAACCTAAAAGAGACAAGAGCCATCAAGTCTACGAAAGTCAGGAGACTCATTGACTTCACAAGCATCCACGGCTGCTGTTAGTAGGAAACGTGGGGCTCAACCTTGCTCCAGATATTAAGCCTACACTCTTGCATATTATATTACTTTGTAGATAACGTGTTTGTTATTTGTAAGCTACTAATAGCACTATACTTCATTAGACTTTCCTGTTGCTCTTCATACTGTACAACATTTACGTGGTATTAGAGCTACACTCACCACCGTCCTTTTTTAGGATCCTTTTCAATGGCCACTTCAACTCCACCAACCTCCCCTATTTCTTCCACATCTGCTCTCAATGCACCTCCCTACAACCCCACCATTGCCACTGGTCCCACTTCTCTCCACACTTCCCTTACCCACAAACTCATACGAGATAACTATAGCTTATGGAAGACTACCGTTGTTCCTATCTTAAAGGGACACTCTCTATTTGGCTTTGTTGATAGCACGTCAATCTGCCCTTCTCCAACAGTTACCACCCAGTCTGAAACTGGGACTGTCATTGCTCCCAATCCTGCCTTCACAGCATGGACTATCCAGGATCAACTCATTCTTGGTGAATCACCTCCTGCTTAACTGAATCTATCCTATCTCACGTTGTCAGATGCACAATGTCCAGAGATGTTTGGCTCACTCTTGAACGTTTGTTCAAATCTCATTCAAGTCCATTCCCACCTTGCCACTTTGAAAAAGAGAAACTCCTCCACGCCCTGTATGTCAGGTTTGCAACAAATCTGGACACATTGCGTTGGACTACTACCAACGTTTCAACAACAACCTTCAAAGGGATTCCCATCCCAGCATGCAAGCACTAATAGCTTCTCCACAGCCCACTGCTGACTAGCATTGGTATCCTGACTTTGGGGCCTCTCATCACATCACCTCTGATTTAGCCAACCTCAATCTGAAGGCTAAAGAATATGGTGGTTCGCATCAACTCCGTGTCGGGCCTCTCTATATAGCACATTGGCCATTCTCGAGTCTCCACACCTCACTCTCCTTAAAAATTAATCTCCTTTTGAGGTTCTTTTTAAAACCCCACCCAATTATAAATTGTTACGCATTTTGACTGTGCTTGTTGGCCTCTTCTTTGACCTTACGACTCCAACAAATTACAACCTCGCTCCACTCTATGTGTTTTCATGGGATATAGCTTACGCCACAAATGTTACAAATGCCTTCATATCCCTACTGGGCGCATTTGTTTTTCATGTGATGTCGTCTTTCAAGAAGATCTTTTTCCTTTTGCTGACAAGGCTCATGCCTCGTCCAAATCTCTTGCTTCCAAGCCATCCACATCTCCTATTCATTTTCCTCTTTCCCACATCTGTCCAGTTGTGTCACCTACTTTCTCTCACCCACGTGAAGTAGTGTCCCAGCTACTGCATCACGAGTCCCCCGTACGTGTTCCAACCCAGACTACATCTCAGCCTCTACACATGACAATCCTTCTCCCTCCCCTTAGACCATCCCCATCAGCTTATGTAAATTTCAATCTATTCTACATAACCAAAACTTACTTTTTGCTAGTTTACATAATCACTTTCAAAACTATTTCCTCTTTCCCACATCTGTCCAGTTGTGTCACCTACATTCTCTCACCCACGTGAAGTAGTGTCCCAGCTACTGCATCACGAGTCCCCCCTACGTGTTCCAACCCAGACTACATCTCAGCCTCTACAAATGACAATCCTTCTCCCTCCCCTTAGACCATCCCCATCAGCTTATGTAAATTTCAATCTATTCTATATAACCAAAACTTACTTTTTGCTGGTTTACATAATCACTTTCAAAACTATCCTCCAATTGATTATCTAAATTTATATCTATTTTATTAAAATAATCAATTTAATTTTTTTTATTATTTTTGTTAAAACCTCATGACCACTCCTCTCCACAAACCCAAAATCATCTCACAGGCATTTCATCAACCAAACGACCTACACTTTCAAGATCAAAATCAACCCACGGTAATTCACCACACCATTATCAACCAACCGGAATCAACCAGAATTATTAGAATTATCACATTGACACACCACACAGACTACACACAACTGGCAACCATCACGGCATCACCACCGCACCACCATTACACCACCATCGCACTAGACAACCGGCAACCATAACCACCACACCAGAGAACCAGCAACCATAACCACCGCACCAGATCACCAAAAACCTCCAGAAGATCGACAACCCAAATCCAGAAACTTCCGGAAGATCGACAACCCAAACCCATACGCCCCAACTCAGAAACTTCCAGAAAATTGGCAACTTGCACCCATCTTCCCAAATCCCAATCTGAAACAGCTTTTGGATCAGGCCGACGAGGACCACAAGGAGGATGAAGTTCTTGGCGAAGATGAACATGGTGACCCACGGGTTCTGCTCAAGCTTGTGTGGGAGGGGCTTGCGAGCGCAGCGAAGTGCCGCGTTGGTGGTGTTGGCCATGGGTTTCTTTGCTTGCTGGGCCTTTATTGTCGCCGCCGGTGGGGCTGGGTTAGGGAAGCGAGGCTTCGTTGACGCCGAGCGATTCGACGTTGGTGGTCCTCTTCTCAGTCACCACTATACCCATCCTCCAAGCATGACCGACTGAGAGAGAGAATGCCGAAGAACAAGCAAGAAAATGCACGCAAAGAAAGAACAAGAAGCTTCGAGAGAGTGAGAAAAAGTAGGAAAAAATAATAAAATATAATATACATCTGTGAACAGTGTCATGCCACATGAGGCGTGACACTGTTCACAAATGGACAATGCATCTATTCTGGCGTTGGGTTGCATAATCTGTTGGAGGAGGGTTTTATTGTTTTTGCCATCTACTTTGGCCAAAAGTTGAGTTTACATAAACTGCTATGGATGCTCTTATGTCCCTTTTGTAGACCTATCCTGTCATAACCCACCTACTTCCTGTACTATCCCACTCCCACCTATCTCCGTCACAACTACCACCCAGCATCCTATGACCACACGGTCAAAGCACCATATTTCTAAACCAATGCTTCTTCTAGATGGCACTCTAAAGTACCCACTCCCTCATGTGTTGCTCATCTCTACTAACTTGGATTGTTATTCTACAGCAATCAGGCACCCCAAATGGTGTGAGGCGATGAATGTTGAGTTTGATGCTCTACTAAAAAATCAGACTTGACAACTTATTCCTTCATCCACTGTCGGAAATATTATTGGCTGCAAATGGATTTTTTAGATCAAACGGAAGGCCAACGGAATAGTTGATCGTTATAAATCCCGCTTAGATGCAAAAGGTTTTTATCAGAAACCACGTCTTGACTACGGCGAAACCTACAGCCCCGTCGTAAAGCCCACCACAGTACGCACTGTTCTGTCACTTGCAATTTTTTCTAGTTGGGCTCCAAGGCAAATTGATGTGAATAATGCCTTCTTACATAGCACTTTATCGGAAGATGTGTTCATGTCCTAACCCCCTGGGTTCTCCCACCCCCAATTTCCCCAACAAATTGGCAAATTACATAAAACTCTTTATGTGCTTAAACAAGCTCCACGAGCTTGGTTCTCCGGATTGAGTAACAAGTTGCATGCCATCGGCTTTCATGGAGGTAAGTTAGACACCTCATTGTTCATGTTCACATTTGTTGCATTTACCATATTTATTCTAATTTATGTGGATGATATCATCATCACCTACTCTAAGGCTTCTACCATTGACGAGTTGCTATCTTTGCTTGCATATGATTTCTCTATCAAAGACCTTGAGCCTCTTCACTTTTTTTTGGGCATCGAAGTGATCGGCACCCCTAGTGGTTCTTTCTTATCTCAAAAACGATACATTTTGGACATACTTTGACACACTAACATGGCTGCTGCCAAACCAGTTTCCTCTCCCATATCCACAACCACAAGTCTCTCTACCTTTGAGGGTGCCTCCTTTGATGACCCAACTTTGTATCGGAGCACTATTGGTGCTCTCTAATACTTGTGCATTACACGCCTTGATATCTCCTTCTCAGTCAACAAACTGTCTCAGTTCCTGTAGAAACCCACTATTCTCCATTGGCAATCAGTCAAGCGTCTCCTACCCTATCTCAAGCAGACTATCCACTTCGGACTTCAAATTCAGAAATCCTCCTCTACTACCCTTCAGGCCTTCACACCGATGCAAACTAGTCAGGCGGTCGTGATGAGAGGAGATCAACAGTCGGGTATTGCATTTTTCTTGGTCCAAATATGGTTTCTTGAAGCTCTCGCAAACAAGCTACTGTAGCTCAATCCAGCACTGAAGCTGAGTACAAAGTACTTGCTATTGTTGCAGCTGAGATTTCCTAGCTTAAGTCTCTTCTTCATGAACTTGGCATTCCCGCACACCAACCTCCCGTACTTTGGTGCGATAACATAGGTGCTTCTTATTTATCTTCCAATCTTGTGTTCCACACTAGTAAAAAACACGTGGAAATTGACTTTCACTTTGTTCGTATGTGGTTGCCTCCAAAACACTTAATATCCACTTCTTGTCTAGTCATGACCAACTTGTCGACATCTTCACCAAACCCCTCTCCACTGCCCATTTTGCCTTCTTTCAAAGCAAGCTCAACGGCATTCCTCTCTCGTTGACCTTGAGGGGGCGTGTCAATGATGTCCTCACTTACCCCAACGTAGCTAACTATCAAGCAACTGTACCTCTTAGAAAACCTCCAAGAGACAAGAACTATCAAGTCTACGAAAGTCAGGAGACTAACTGACTTCACAAGCATCCACAACTACTGTTAGCAGGAAACATGGGGCTCAACCTCGCTCCAGATATAAAGTCTATACTTTTGGATATTATATTACTTTGTACATAACGTCTCTGTCATTTGTAAGCTACTAATAGCACTAGACTTCATTAGACTTTCCTGTTGCTCTTTATATTGTACAAACTTTATAAATAGTGAACTGAGTTGAATACTCAGTGTTAGCTTGTGATTGGCTGCATTCTGTTTGACAAAATCACTATTATGGAATGTTGCTACATATTCAGAGATGCCGTTTATTTCAAAGTTTTTATTTCAGAAAAGTGGTTCAAGATGCTCAAAAGAAGATTCTGCGCAGATTCCAAGTCAGAGAAGTCGGATCTCAAGATTTTGTCTAGACGGCCCAGTCATGCATCCGGACACCCATCAGTGTCTAGAAGTTTCAAAGAGTTCAAGGTAGCATCTTTCCGGACGTCATGGCAACATGTCTGGACGCTCATTAGAGATCGACAAGAAATTGGATTTCCTTCACAGACACAGATATGGGAAGACAGCTCCATCCGTCCAGACAACATGGCAACACTGTCCAGAAGCTATCTTTGATAAGGCAAGACGTGGAGAAGAATTGCAACCGTTCGAACGACAGGGCAATACCGTCCGGACGCGGTCCTTATTATTAAAATTGTGTGCAGAATAAGTGCAACCGTCCGGACGCTAGACCAACACCGTCTGGACGCGGCCTTGATATGGTATTGTGTGGAGCGCGTTATGGAAAGCTAGTTGCACAGCTGTCCATCTGGATGGCCTCAGCTTGCGTCAGGACGCCGCCTACAGAAAACCAAATCAGTGTCGATTAAGGTCTTTTGTAGCCTATATATAGAGGCCTCTAGGCATGTATTATTTACAGAATTTGGTATTGAATTCTTTAGTGCTAAGAGAGTATATTTTAGGGAGAAATTGTGAAGATCCGCTAACTCTCTAGCCGTTGTCATGGTACTGTTGTTGTGCTCATAATTGAAGTCAATCTTAGGGATGAGCCCTAAGGTAAAGGAATCCATTGAAGACCCCTTCAAGTAAGAGACTTGGTTGGGAGGCGTTCACGTTAGGTTACGTGTCAGAGTGCTAGATACGATCACTGCAACGGGTATGTGAGTGTTACTGTCTATGTACTACCTTTGTCTTCTGATAGTAGATTTCCTGGGTTTGGTTGCTGTGGAGTGGTTTTTCTCTTAATTGAGTTTTCACTTCGTTGACAACATATCAGTGTTCTTTAAATTCTGCATTAACAATATTTTGTTACACATTGTGCACATACACACACAGCAAATTAGAAGTCTTTTAATTTTCAATTGGTATCAGAACTTAATACACTCTGTTTAGATTTATTTTTTGAGTGTAATCCTTTTGACTTCTATTTTTTTTTTTGCTCTCTTTCAAAATCTTAATATTGTTTTTGCTTTTTGATGGCACGAACTATGGCTATTAGAAAGCTCGTATGCGTTTCTTTTTAAAATTCATTGATTGTTGGAAAAGTGTTGAAACTGGTTCGACTAAGCTAGAGGATACAAATCTCGAACTAGTTTCTGAAAAAAAAAAAACAAAACACAAAACTTCCTAACAATAAAGCCCTCTATACTCTTTGTCAAGCTCTTTCACCGTTTGAATTTGCAAGAATTTCAAACTGTGAAACCACTCAAGAAGCATGTCAAATCTTAGAAACAATATATGAGGGCACTAAACTCGTTAAATCTGTCAAGCTCCAAATGTTGATTTCTAGATTTGAAGAAATTAAGATGTTTGAAGATGAGTTCAGAGAGTTTTACACTAAGATGAGCGACCTGAGAAACTCGAGCTCATCTAAAAAATTATAAGATCTTTGCCTGAGCGTTTCAGAATTAAGGTGACTATTATTGAAGAAAGCAAGGATCTAGAAGAGATTTAGATTGAAGAGTTGGTAGGATCTCTTCAAACATATGAGCTTTCCCTGCCTCCAGTTAAGAAGAAGGCCAGAGTCTCATTTTAGGAAGACTCTGATAATGAAGAAGATGCAGTGACAATGCTGGCTAAGAATTTCAGGAAACTAATGAAGAATGATAAATTCAAAAAGAAGAAATTCTCCGAAAGACAAAAAAAGGCCCCAAGAGAATCTGAGCTTGAAGAAGCAGAGAAGGACCCAAGTGGTCACAGATCTTTTGAATGCTTAGGCTTTGGGCATATTTGGACTGACTATGGGAATCTCAAGTAGGGTAAAGGGAAGGCCTACAATGTGACTCTCAGTGATGAGTCAGAAGAAGAAGAAACTCCTGCTTAAGATCAGAAATTTCTAGTCTTTGTGGCTCCATATGAAGATTAGGAGGATTCTCAATCCTACTACTCTGAGCACAATGATGAAGACGGGGAAGAACTCAAAGAGGCCAATAAAGTCCTCTGTGTAGAGTTCTTAAAGTTGAGGGAGACTCGTAAGCAGCACATCCATGAGTTGAACAGTTTACAGACACAGAAGAGTTATTTGTTGCACAAGATACATGATAGTTGGACAGGGTCACTGATAAGAAGCTGACCCATATGTTGTCAATCCAGAAGAGGTCAACAGACAAGACCGGACTCGAGTATGTAGCTTCTTCCTATAATATCCCCCTCTACTTCTAAGAATGTATTTGTTAAGCCCACAGTCCCCGAGCCTCCATCCGTAGGCCTGGATAAAGGAAATGAAGTAATTGATGGGAATGTTTCGGTTAGTGCTAAGGCTACTCAGAAGCCTCCTATCATTAGAAGGCCTCCTATATGCCATCACTATGGTTTGAGTGGGCACATTCGACCCTAGTGCTCCATTCTCAATGCTCAGAGATCAAAGGTCAAGAAAGAGGTGCCAAGACAAGTTACATTCGACACTAGACCTCTGGCCCGGCATCAGGCTCCACAGCATCAGGCTCCACTGTATCAGCGGGAACAACAGTGATTTGTTCCTGCCTATCAGAATGGCAAATCCAAGTCAAACAAATCAAGGCACTACATGAAGAAGCCATAGAAGCTTGAGAATGACCAATTTTATAAAGGGATACCCTTATGGATGCAGAGCATGATAAAGTGGATGGACCACCAAATGAAGGCATGTCAACAACCACCACTAGGAAGGTAGGCATGGGTCAGAAATGATGAAGATGTTCACCCCTTGAGGGGGAGTGGACTCACCTAGATGGTGATGGTACACATGCCTAGAATTTGGTTCCTAATCCTAGAGCATCAGGTTTGATTGCATTGCATTATTTTCTCCTTGACATTTTTTTTTTTTGCCTTGCAATCTAGGAACCATTATTGTTTTATCCCCATATTTCTCTTGTTGTTCTTGAGAAACTTCTGCAGGTACTTTTTGGGGATGGCAGAAAAGGCACGTCAGGTGGCTATCTTTCTATCCTGGTATTTCTAAACCTCTCTCCTTGAGGACAGATTTGATTTTACCATACATAATAGGTTTATTTGTGTTTCTTTACCATTGAAGCATGTTTTTATTGTTTTTGTTGCTTTTCATAAAAAATAAAAAATAAATAAATTGGGGGGAGAAGATGCAGATATGGGAAGACAGCTGCATTCGTCTGGACGACAGGCTAACACCATACGGATGCTATCCTTGATAAGACAAGACGTGGAGAAGAATTACAACCGTCCAGACGACAAGGCAACACCGTCCAGACACGGTCCTTATTATGAAAATTGCATGCAGCAAAAGTGCAACCGTCCGGATGCTAGGGCAACATCATCCGAACGCGGCCTTAATATGGTATTGCGTGGAGCACGTTATGGAAAATGGATTGCACAGTTGTCCATCCGGACGGCCTCAGCTTACGTCTGGACGCCTCCTAGAGAAAACAGAATCAGTGTCGATTTAGGTCTTCTGTAGCCTATATATAGAGGCCTCTAAGCATATTTTATTTACAGAATTCGATATTGAATTCTTTAGAGCTTAGAGAGTATATTTTAGGGAGAAATTGTGAAGATCCGCTAACTCTCTAGCCGTTGCTGTAGTGTTGTTGCTGTGCTCATAATTGAAGTCCATCTTAGGGAGGAACCCTAAGGTAAAGAAATCAATTGAAGACCTCTTCAAGTAGGAGACTTGGTTGGGAGGTGTTCACGTTGGGTTACGTGTTAGAGTGCTAGATACGATCGCTGCATCGGGTATGTGAGTGTTACTGCCTATGTACTAGCTTTGTCTTCTGATAGTGGATTTCCTGGGTTTGGCTACCCAGGAGTGGTTTTTTTCTTAATTGAGTATCCACTTCATTAACAAGATATATGTGTTCTTTAAATTTCGCATTTACAATATTTTGTTACACATTGTGCACACACACACACACGGCAAATTAGAAGTCTTTTAATTTTCACTCAGGAAGGCAAGGATTCCAACCAACTCTATATTGTCTTCAACATTTACATATAGATTCATCCCCAGTGTTCATACGTCGTTCCTCCATCTGATCAAACCTTGAGTTCATGGCTGCGAAACGCTTCTGTATCTTCTGCCTATCAGCCACAAGTTTGGCCTCTACGTGTTCCAGCTAATGCTCAGTCATTGTTGGAGACAATGAAGCCATGGCTGGCTATGATATCAAGTTGTTACGAGCTTGGACAAAAAGGTTGGCAGGATGTGTCTTGTGTGGCTTCTTATGATTAGGTTTTAGAGGTTTCAAAGGAACCTCTAGACCTCACAACGTAAATGTTGGTTTTTGCTAAATAATTCTCTGCCTTTTTTATTGTAATACTGCTCCTTAAATGAAGGTTACTACTGACTCAATATTAGAGTTAGGAATTGTAATCCCACCTTGATTTGGACTAGGATACATGAAGCTCCTTATATGGGAATCTCTCACAATTCATTACATAACTTGGACTCTCCTAATTTGGAAATACCTTAAGGGTTAATTTCCTAAATAGCTGACTCAACTATAGCTGGGTTATGATGCTACTCATTTTCTGCTTAGATGTTATTGTATGCTTGTTATTCCCGAAGGTTTGGAAAACTTGTATAAAAGTATGGCTTAGTCATATGATATATATAGAAATGAGTGTATAAGTAGTAAGATTCCTCATGGATACGGAGTGCCTGTATTTACCATATTAGCTACGAAACTTTTAAAGAATGGTTCTCACTAATAGTAGCTATTATGGTAAACGTAAGGTAGAAAACAAAAGAGTTAGCTCATTGTGAAAACTTAGTTTTATACTGCTAAGTTTGTGGACTCATATTTCTACCTATGTGGATGTGACTATCACAATGACCGTGTAGATGTTGATGCTTTGGCTGCAGGTACCACTGATGTCAACGATGACCCAGTGGCGTTGTATTTGGGTACTACGATTGAGGCTCTTCGCATTTAGTCATATGTGTGTCGGACTCGGATAGTCTATATTTTTGTACAGACATTTTGTATATGGATTGTGTCATGTAACACTTATTTTGTATAGCCATTTATGATGTAAATAATACTTGATTTAAGCTTTAAACAGATAGACAAATGTATGACTCTGATGTTGTATTTCTACTTTTGAGTTAAGGACTTTAGTTTCGGTGCTACAGGTTTATTTCTGATATATTGTGCATATGTTATAAGATGTATTAGGTTGATGTTAGCTTAATGACTAATCGTCATGCCACTATGATGATTCTGTTTTATATAAAAATAAAAAATAAAAAATGGGTCGTCAAATACATGAAAGACCCTTAACTTCATGAACCTAGCTAGATCAAATAATTAGAAATGAAAATTACTAAATTAAGTTTAGTAATATTTAACCAACAAACAAAGCATGCACTGCATAGATTTATTTGGTGGAAAATATTTTGAAATAATATAATTTACCTCCCCCATCAACACCAAGGGCGACAGGGCACAATCCTGCAGCGACCACTGCGGCAGACCCACTAGAAGAACCTCCGGAGATCTTGGTGATATCATATGGATTTCTAGTAACCCTACAGTAGTGTACGTCATATGCTAATTGTTTCGAGATGAACGAATATGATAATATATATATATATATATATATATATATATATATATATATATATATATATATATATATATATAATAAAGCAGAGTGGTGTTTGTTACCCGTAGTGAGGATTGATCCCACTTGTTCCAGCCCCAAGTTCATGCATATTGGTCTTCCCAACAAGTATGGCGCCACATAATCTGAGGCGCTTAACACAGCATGCATCATCAGTACAAGGTCTTACTTTGTGCAGCCACTTCGTTCCTCCTTAATTATTATTAGTTTTAAGAATAAAGAAAGTTAGGATTATTGGTTTGATAGTAACAATGGGGCCGGGATATATATATAGAATCTTGAATTAATTTACCTGTAGTTGGATAAGGGCAGCAGTCTATTTCATCCTTGATAGCAATTGGGACTCCATCTAGGACTGATATTGGTTGTCCTGGAGATCGATAGAATGAGATTAATGCATGATTAATCCAGTGTTGGCACTGTTGGGGCATTCATAATTAGAAAGACATATATATGTGTGTGTGTGTGTACGTACCTCGTTCATACCGAAGTGTGGATTCAGTTGCTTGCTTTAGAATATCTTCAACATTATAGTTAATAAAGAATGACATCTGCAAAGGAGGATTACAACATTCATGTACAGCCGCTATAAATCGCTCGGCAACCTGTACAAATGGAAAAAGTCAACTACGTACAGTGAGTATATATACATATAGTAGGTACAACAAGGACATACGCATGGCGGTGATGGCGCGCATAAAAGATTTATAAAAGCATTTTAAAAGATTTCAATCACAAATAATGACTACATTAAGCTCTTGAATATTATACGTAACAAAGTTGGCATACCAATCGAGGAGTTATTTTTCGGCAAGTATAAGCTCTTGAATAGTCCAATACTGTCCACCACCGAAAACAAGGTTTTATACCACTAAATATATCTTCTGCAGAATTAGGCAAACAGTTCACTGCCTGTTGAACTTGTTCAGGTGGAGATAAATCTGAATCTATGCATTTCACTTCTTCTTCTTTACGATCTGCAATCATAAACACATGCATATATATCAACAGAAAGATATCCTATATACGTAGATTTATTGTCGATCGATCAGTTAATAATAGCAAATGTGTAATGTTTATATATTAATGTCGACCTTAAGACAATAGATAAATTATATATATACAGCTTGTGTTCTAGAAATAAGTAATAACTATCTAAAATGTAGGGAAATTAGGTGTAGTACCTTAATTGGCCATAATTCCCTTCCCCCCCTTCAGCAGTTTACAGTTGTAAATCAAGAAATTTACAGTTACTCCAATTGCAGAAAACATTACATTATCAGGAGTAATGCTCCTTGTTTCCTCCTAGTAGATATCATGTGCCTTTTTAAATCACCATTGAATTTAAGATGTTCATATTGAGACAAGAGTTACAAACATTCGAGAAACAAAAGTTACATTAACTCAAGAGACAAGAGTTACAAGATGATAAATTATTGTTAGTGTAGAAGTAGAAGAGACTTGTAACATTTAGATTATTTCTCTATAATTAAGTAGAGTCTTGTATACAATCAAATATATCAAAGAAAGATGTAGCCAACAAAAGGCTTTGACGTGTAGATGTAGACAATAGGCCAAACCACTTAAAATTTATGTTTCCTCTCTTTCCTTTTATCTCTATTTAAATTTGTATTAGTTCTTACGGTCCATTATTAAATTTTGATCCAATTGTAATTTAAAAGCCACATACATAATATTTGAGAGTACGCAAGGAAGATTCTAGTCCTCCTTAATTAAAGCACTACTCCATTATCAGTTGTCTTAATTAGATTAATGCTTGAATTATGAAAAGTCAGTTTCAGTCACGATTTGTGGTACGTACGTTGTAAATTAATTTTATAATTTGGAAAGCTGTTATAGTGCAAAAAAGAGCTGAAATGAATGCAACGAAAGTGAAGGATAAAACAGACCTTCAAAAGGATGTAAGGGAACGAAGAGAGGAAGCGTCTCCAGCTCCGCATTCGTTATGAGCTGCAAAAGTCGAAATACACTTTTTAAGCATTTCAGAACAAATTGGCCCACAGCCAATGTTTGTTTAAAATTCTGTGAAGCTGGCGTATGCGGTATGATATGCGCCCCGATTTTCCAATTATTACAATCACTAATTATTTACATTACTCTAATGCCAATACATTAGCTAGTGACGATCACATGCATATTTATTTGTCATCTCTAATAGATATTTAAAATGAAGATAAATGTTATTTTGGATTTGGTCGGGCTGCTAGTATATGACGATATGCATACAATATTCGAGATACCAGTGTTCAGGGACGGAACCAGAAGCTTTTATGAGTAGGGGCCAATGGCAAAAAAAAAAAAGTTTTTGGTAGGGGTCGGTAGGCTAAATTTTTATTTTTTACCTTATATTTTTTAATTTTTTAGATTTTTTTTTCCAACCTATATATATTTCAGGAAATTGGGGGGAGGGGGGGGGGGGGGGGGGGGGGGGGGGCTGGCCCCGGCCAGCCCCCCCTTCTCTCCGTCCCTGCCAGTGTTGTATTTAATGTCTCTAGGGACAGTGTTAATCCTGTCTGGAAGGAATTAATGTCATGGCTTTACCATAGAGAGAATAGCTAAGACCTAAGTCATATATATGTATAGCATGGTTTCTCTTTATTAAAAATTAGTGTTTGTTATCAAAATTATGCTTCATCAATTCTTTAAAATAAACTACTTTTTATTAGACATAATAAATGAGGCAACACGCATAATTTTCATGAAAAACCCACGTTTATAATTCCATAGATATAAAATGTTACCTAAGGCTCATTGTATAACCGCTTTTGTAAAAATTCATTTACTAAGGTATGGACTTACACATTTACTTCTTTTCCACTGTAAAACACATCAGTGTTTTACAGATTAGCAGGTTACCAAGCAGTAGAGTGAGAAATTTGCTGAGATGAGCATGTCAATCGGATGGCTCATATTATCATGGTGGTAATTAGTGGTTAATTGTTATGGTAATATCTGTTTGGAGGCTCTAAGTCTATGATTGATGATGCATAATTAAGTCCTAAAATTTTATGGCTAAAAGTCTCAGATCATGATTTCCGCTTTCCACATACTTTTTACTCTAACAAGTTTATGAGAAATTCCACATGTCAGTTACCAATTAATTGAGTTGAAAGAATTGCCAGTAACTCTCCAAGTTAAGTAAATACAATTACCTAATTTTGGAGGCGTTACAATATGATATCAGAGCGTTCGGCTCTGTTGACCACAAAAGATGAGCTTATTCGGTTAGCTTTGAAATATACAAAGACCAGAGCATATGATGGAATTAGGACTTTTGGGTATTATAACTTTAAAGTTGAGATGTAGGCTAAGTGACGGCCTATGTTTGATAATGTTAATAATTGATTGGTAAGGGTTTAGGAACGAACTTCAGTCACCCTATTGCAGCCGTTTGATTATGCTACATGAGCAGATGCGTGACTGGCGTAAGCACAAGTTGGTGTTATGTAATTGTCGGTGGAGTAAGGACCTTATGTGCTAGGATATAAGGCCCTTTTGCGGTACGCAAGCCGAAGCTCACGATGAATAATCACAACATGCCCACAGAGTATAAATCAACCCATGAAGAATATTCGGGTGATAAGACGAGTGTGACAATGAACCACACTCCAGTAAAGTGGAAACATCGTAAGGCAAAGAGGAATTGCAAGACAGAAGCCCACATGCCTTATGCGGCTGATGAGTATGCAGAGCTGAAATGGAACGGGATACAACTACTGAAGGCCACTTCAAGGGGGAACACATCCCGTGAGGATAGCTTTTCTTCTAAGCATCAATGAGGATAACGCAGTAATAATTAAGGAGGAAGAGGAAACGGTTGAGGACAATGCCAGCTATCATAACTAAATTTAGGATCTGACGTTTAGTAGTTAGGTTGTCTAGGTCACATAGGTGCACCGAATAGATAGATTGGGTTACACCTTTGGGTAGTAGCACACACTCTTTTGTTTTGAAGGAATTTTCAAAGTAAGCAAAAAAATTTATATGCTTCTAATCCTAACTTCAAGAATTGTTCCTTAAGCTAAGTTTCTAAAAAAAATAAAATTAAATTAAAATTAAAAAAACGAATGTTCTATAGATTTGGCAGGGAACGGTCGATATCGTGTTCGAACAATCGAGCTCAACCTTTGAACGTTCGATCTTGCCCAGAATATGTTAAGTTTGAATTTCAAAACTCACTTTTTTCACAAAATCTCTCTCCGAAACGATATTTTGGCTACATCTCTCCCCAAAATCTTCCAATTTTTCAAAGATCCAAGCCTATTTGCAATTATTTAACAAAGTAAGCATGCTTTTAACCGATTAAATTTTGGAAATATTGATTTTTAGGGTTTTCAAATTTTAGATTTGGATTTTCTAAAAGGATTATTGATTTCTTTTTTTAATCTTAGCATATAGATGTTGTAGAATTATTTGGGAGTGTGGGTGGGATCGATTCCACGCTTTTAAGCGAAACCCATTCGTATTTGGGGGTTTTAAGCCCAAATTCGAAAATGCCTTAAATCTCCTAAGAATTTTTGATTTCTTGTAATTATTGTGTTGGATTAAATACCCATTATGGGTAAATTTGTGGTTTGGACCGTGACCCCGCCATGCCCAAAACGTTCACAAAAATCCAAGTGTTCAATGAAATGCCCCAACAAAAACCACTTGAAAAAAAAAAAAAAAAAAAAAAAAACCCCACATATTTTGACACCTTTGGGGCTCACACCGAATGTGAAACCCAAGGAGAAGCCTACAAGGGCAATTCCGTCATTTTATGTCTACCCAACGAGATTTTCTCATTAGGGCCAACCATGCCTTGTGTGAATTTTTCCTCACATAAGTGTTGTAACCTGTGTCTTGAACCTTACACCACTCTTTATGGTTTAACCCGGTATTTGACACGGGTTACCTCGTTAAAGCCTAACCTATTCACTGTGTTGGAATTTGTAAGTCACAGTACTAAGTTAAGGTCATACGTAAACAGGAATTGATTAATATTTTTGACTGTAACAAGACGATGACATGTACTGCGAGAGACAAGAGATGACAGAGAGCAGATGCCGAGGACTCATCCTCTTGTACCTGGTGTAGGGTTGAGGAGACAAATGTCTCAATGTCAGCTAAGGGGTCTACCCTGACCCAGACAATCAAGGCCACTAAGCCAGCCCTCAAGACTCCACAGCTTTAGAGCTTTGATGCCACACTGTTCATGGACGTCGATGTGGCCCGTCGATTCACCACCAGCTACTATGCCTAAGGCCTTCTCGTGGAGCGTAGGGTCGATTTGCCAAACATCTAGAGACTCTCTCAGAGAGTCCCAAAGCTTCTTGAGTTCCAGGGATGGGGACAGATGATCTCAAAGTCCATCCCTGCAACGACTAACTTGGTTCACAAGTTCTATGCGAACATCCATGGGCATGGTGAGGGCTACTTCATGACATGGCTCAGCGGGAAGTATATCTAAGTGGACCCCAACCTGATCAGCACCATCACCCACTTGTCAAAGGTGCCCGACCAAGAGTACCCATGGGTCGGAGAGTATTTTGCATAGGGACAACCCCACGTCATGGCTACAATAAGGACTGGAGGGTTTGCCTTCAACCACCTGTCAGCTGAGGCTCTACTAGTCCACTGCATTGTTTCCAACCGAGTGCATCCAGTCAAGAGTACTGACCCCATTATCTTTGAGTGGGTCCTGTGCTTATACGCAGTTGACACACATGTGTATAGACTTCACTTTCGTCACCAACACCGTCATGAGGTAGGCCGACGATACTGACATTAGCACAACTCTACCATTTGGGGCATTGATCACCCATATAGCTAGGCATGCCGAGGGGCCCATAGACAGAGATCACTACACCCCCCGATGAGCCTTTCACCAGCCGATACTTTACCGTCAGTGGTGTGCACCTCCGACACCTAGTAGCGACTCTGCCAACTTAGGCACCCCTACTAGCCAGTCAGCGGGTAGCAGAAGCCCACTCATTAGACGGTGCCACATCATCCTGGGCTGCCCTTGAGGGTCTGAGCGACTTAGTGATGCTCACTCGAGTTTTGGAGGTAATGAACCGACAAGAGCAGGAATTGGTGGACCTACACTAGGAGGCGATAACCTTACACTGAGAGGTCAATCGGTTGTCTGCAACATTTGTTGATGAGTAGGGGAATTGGGCTGCTGAGCGACAGGGTCAGAGAAATACCACTGAATGGATTCTCGACATTCACCACGCTATCATTCGGGACAGGAGTACCCCGCCTCCGGACGTGAATGATTTTTCGATTGACCCCAACTTGTTCCAAGGCGATGGAGTAGCCCCGTAGATGATTTACTTCTTTTTTAGTGCATGAAACAATAGTTTATTTTGTTTTATTAGGTTTTACTTCCACAATGGGGTGGCAACTTTATGATATTTAACATTTAATCCTTTGTTGTTGTTTTGCTTTTTGGATGATTTTAATCAGGTTCTAACATTTTCTTTTATAGAATTTTTGGGAAGCTGAAATTTCTAGGATGAAACTTTTACAAGGAAAGAAGAATGTAATATAATAACAATAATAATAATAATAATAATAATAATAATAATAATAATAATAATACCTCATAATAAGTAATTAAATCTCATTTTATGAGAGTATACTTGTATTGCTAATTTATTTCAACTAGTGCTCTAAAACGATCTTAGTGTTGTCCAACCTTCATTAAGGTAAACTTTCAACCTTAAACTCACTTTCATGTTGTTAGTATGTTGTTCATATGATTTATCATTGTTAAAGAGTTTTAAACATACCATGATATGTTCATTTATCTCTCGTAAAAAGGGCTAGTTTTCTAAACAGTTGGGGACTTACCCTCATTTTTCATAAACTATCATGTTGACATGGTTTAACATGTTTTTATAAAGCTACTATGAGCTTTGGATGGGATGAACAATGTTCTGGATAAGAGCTTTGAGTTTTTCATGCATTCTAGTACTCCTCACATGTTTCACTTGCATGAGTTAGGACTCTTGTGGTATTATGTATAATGTTAGGGTGTGTTTTGCAGTAGTGGGAGTTCGAGATAGCTAACTCTACGGATGAGTGTTTGAGGTAAGTAAATACTTACAAAACTGGTTTACTTTAATGTGCGATATGTCAACAAACTGAGCATTCTTTATCCTTCATAATGATATATCATGAGCCTGCTATTTTTATAATTGCTTTGAGACAAGTATTACTTATTTTTTTTATCACAATAAATAAACATTATTTTAATATAAAAAATTTATCTTTCGTCTCTCATTCATCTAGTATTTATTTGGAACAATATTTAAATGATTTCGCTTTCCTCTTTCTTTTTCCTAACTTTTAATTTAAAGAATATTTAAATGGTATAGGGAAATGATAATAAAAGTTATTGTAGAGTGCATTTAAATATAGAAGCAAAAAAGTAATTTAGTTCTCTAATTGAGGAAAAGTTTAAGGGAATCTTTTGTTAGTGCACTTAGTCGCTTCAGACAAATAGAGAGAGGGAGAGAGAGGTCAAGGATATATTACATGTGAGAAAGTTGGAAGAAATTTTATTTAAAAATGATGTGTCTTTTCCAACTTTGCCCTTACTATTTAAAAAGCATGTGCTTTTCACATGTAAAGGAGACACATGACATTTTCATATACTAGGTTGAAAGAAGTTCATCCAACCCAATTTAAAAAAAAAAATATTTATCCTTAAAAAATTATTACTAGTCTTAAAAAGACATTAACAATGAAATAATAGTTTTAAGATGGTATTTGAATTTTCCCTAGAATTTATCATCTAAGTCTTTATAATCCCTAATAAAATTTGGAAATTTGGCGGGGTCGAGTAAAGGTGAGTTATATTTAATATTTTAGTGTGGCTGCAATAATCCTTGGCAATTGCTTCGTGGAACGCTCATAGTCTTTATGATTAATAATGAAACGTGTTAAACACGTCACCTTGGGAATCTTTAGGTAATGTAGAGAGCAGATAAGTCTCACAATTATTATTTGATTATATATATATATGAGAAGTGCTGAAATTATCATAAAATTGACCAACGCAATCGAAGAAAGTTGGGAGAAGTTTGTATCAGATTAGTGTACCTTATCTAAATTCTAGTGGCGCAAACCAAAATGGAAAATTACTTCCCAAGAAAGAAGGAGGTTTGGGGTTGAAGAATTTGGTGACTTGGAATATCCCTTCTATGCTGAGGCACATCTGGAATCTTTTTGCCCAATCGAGCTTTATATGGGTTGCATGGGTTCAAGAGTATTTGCTAAAAGGCGATAGCTTTTGGAATGTGAGTATTCCCCATAATAGCTCTTGGTGTTGAAGGAAGTTGTTGAAACTCAACAACTTCGAACACTAGCTTGTTCTTTTCTCAGATTCGATGTTGGTACTGGTAGTTAGATTCATATGTGGTTAGATAATTGGCATCCTTTGGGTGTCTTGTTTGATCGGTTTGGCTGTAGAGTTGATTATGACTCCCACAATTGGTTGAAAGCAAAACTTGATTCTATTTTAAAGGAGGGATTATGGTGTTGGAGACCTGCCCGTTCGGAGGACCTGGTTATCATCCAAAGTAGGTTGCCTAAAATTCCTATTGGTGCTATAGATGAATCAGTGTGGACTATTTCCAAAACTGGTACTTATTCTAGTGCAGAAACTTAGAATCACTTGAGGAAAAAGAAGAATAGTGTGATCTGGTGGCCTCTTCGTTTGGCATAAATATGTTATTCCAAAACAAGCTTTTATACTTTGGTTAGCAATGCATAACTGACTTACCACTGGTGACCGTATGTTGACATGGGGTTTTAAGGGAGATACTCTACGTGTTTTCTGCCGTGGAAGAATTGAAAGCAAGGACCATTTATTCTTCTCATATGGCTTTTGCTCTAGAGTCTGGAAGAGTTGCATGCAAAGGTGTAATATTTTGAATCGTTGGGATGATATGGTTTCAGTAGGATGTACTGATTGGAATGCGAAAACTTTGTTAGGGACTATCTGTCACCAAATCCTCAGCTCTACAGTTTATGGTACTTGGAGGGAGAGAAATGAGATAAAGTTTGGGGGCCAGCCTAAAACTGAAGAGCAGATTTTGAAGTTTGTTTTTTGGGAGATTCAGTATTGAATTTCTGGGAAATGGAAGTTTCAGAAGAATATGGAGAACATTTGGCTTTGTCAAAGCTAGAATATTGATGTTCATGCTCTAGTTTAGTTCTTCTTTGTTGCTGTTGTGTTTTGTTTTGGTTGGTTTAAGTGTTTTGGGTGTTTTTTCAGAGAAGTTCTCTGTCTGTAATGTGGTTTTGGATGGTTTTGGTTGTATAAACTCATGCTTTTGTCTATAATTGATTTTCTTATTCATAAAAAAAAATGGAAAATTACTAATTACCCACCAAAATATAACAAAGCATTTAATTTTAACATATTAAAAAATAGTGGTTAATTTTAAGAGACTCAACACTATTTTTTTAATTATCTAAGATTATAAAGAGAAATAACTCATATTTTGGTTTATACCACTACAAGAAATTTTGCTATTTGCAAGCCCAAAAAAAGTCGTCACATAAAATTCAAAAGTCATCACTAAAGCTTATTTGTGACAAACAATATCGCCGCAAATACCTCATCGAAATAATATTAGTTTGGGCGAAACAAATATTGTAAATAAACACTCTATTGCGACACTGTCATTGTTATTATCGATCCATTTCCCATTGTTGCTAAAACAAATTGACATGATAGCCAGAAATTGTAGCGAATATGTCATTAGACATTCAGATGCATCAATCACTACAAAAGTAACAGTGATTTGTGACGTTTTAAAATCGACGTGAACAGTGAAAAAAAAATACGTGAATCAGTTCACAATATTTACAATGATATGAGGACAGCTTACGTCTTTCAACAAAATCGACGTTGAAAAATTCAATTCGATTTTTTTTTCTTTAAAAAACAAGGTGCTAATGTAGACAGCATCTAATTAATAAAAATCCGCAAAACACTACCCTTCACCCACAACCATCAAACCCCAAATCCTATTCCTCTACAACCAAACAGCGATCAAACCCCATGTTGGGACTGGTGTCCAAAACTCCAATCCTTGAGGGTGGTTCTGCCACCCTTAAGGACCAAATCTCTCAAAAAGAAGAAAAAAATTATGAGAGTTTTGGCCATTGGAGATGGTTTAGCCATCCCAAGGACTAAAACCCTCTAAAAAAAATAATAAAAAAATAAAAATTTGTTAAGGGTTTTGGCCCTTGGGGTTGGCCAAACCAGTCTTTTTTTTTTCAATTTTTTTTTTAAAAAAAGTTTTTAATATTTTTATTTTTTTTAAGTTTTATTATTTTTATTTTTTAAAAAAATTTTAAACATTTTTATTTTTATTTTTTTAATTTTTTTTAGATTGTGCCACGTGTCAACACCTTAGAGTAGACACGTGGCAGTCTGTTAAATTTTGGACAGAAAAATAGACGAAGGTACCAATTCGTCTTTTTCCAAAACCAAGTACCATTTGTGAAACAAATTGAAACTGAGATACCAAAAATTAAAGTTTTCAAACCACAGGTGCCAAAAAGATATATAACCCTAAAACTAATTTAGAGGTCTCTGTGGTAGGGAAAAATGACAATTTACTCCCTAGAGTTAATTTCAGTCTAGAACTTAACAGAATCCATTTTATTGCCAGGTCAGGCCCACTAAAAATGCGACACATGTCACACTTTCATAAAATAATATAAATATATTTAAAATATAAATATATAGGGGCAGGCCATGCGACACGACCGACCAGCTCTAGGGGTGGCTCGCAGGCCATCGTGGAGGTGGGGGTGGCTCGAACAACCACCCCAAATATGCTAGGTAGCTGTTCGGGCCACCCCTACCTACAGGGTGGTCCACAAGCCACCCACAGGTGGCCGGTGGTGGTGGCGAGCCACTGCCCTCCAACTCTGGGGGTGGCTCACAGGACACCCTCAAAGGGGTGACTGGTGCCAACCAGGGGTGGCTGGCAACCACCCCTTGCTTTTTTTCTTTTTAAAAAAAATTATTTTTTTTAGTTTTACATAAAAAGAACGATAATTTTATGAAATTTGACAAAAACAATACCAAATGAAGATGTTACCATCATTTTTCTGGAAGGACGCTAAAGAAAAAAGGATGTTGATGAATTTATTTTATTTTATTTTTGTTGATAGTGGTTGTGTCGTTGCTGACATAAAACATTAGGAATAATGATATTGTCGTCGTTGATATAATAATTGAATATTATTTGTGACAACAGGGTGCACAGTCACTAATAAAAATTATTAGCAACCATAAATGTCATCACAAATACTAAACGTTCGTATGTGAATACTGGCAATATGCGACGATTGGAGGTGTGGTTGCGAATATAATAGTATTAGCGACGACATTTGCCTCCAAAGTTAGTTAAATTATTGGCTACCACTTTTGTATTCATGGATAACAATATGCGATTGCTCTTCTCTTAGAGCATCCACATTGGATGCTTTAAACAACCATATTCCTTCAAAATTTAAAGAACCGCATCTAATCTTCCATCCGGTTTTCAAATGAGATGCCGTAATGATCATGGATGCTACATGATCCCCAACACCCCCAAATTACACAAACCCATCATCTGGGTTTGAGAAGATGTGGGAAAAAATCTCCATTGTTTCCAAGCCGTAGTTTAAAGAAGCATCGTGCCCCCACGAGCAACCCACGCCACCATCCATGCAATTGTTGAACCACAAGCCCAACCATCGTGCTGCAATACCCACAACCTCGCACCGCACACCCTAGCTCTAAATCCCTTGCCGATCAACCCGAATCACCAAACTGGTCCAAGCCGAAGTCACAATTCCGTCTTGTTAGTTTATTGGCTACATTCCTTTGACAAAACTACTATATTGTAGGTTGTTGTTTTAACAGGGATGCCGTATTATTTCAGAATCTTCAAATATTTAGATTTTATTTCTCTAATATGGAAAATGCCTTAATATGACAAGTTTCAGTGTCACAAGCTTCAAGAAGGCTATTTCAGAGTTCAAGGAAAATTCTACACAGTGTCCGGACGATCTAGTGAAGCTTCCGGACGCCCTTCTGTGTCGAGAATATTCTAACAGCCCAGCGTGCATCCGTCCGGACGTCAGGGTAACACCATCTGGACGCTCTTCAGTGTTCGAGAGGAATCCAGACTCCTTTGCAAATTTGGATTGGGAAGACAGCTTGCAACCGTCTAAACACTAGGGCAACATTGTCTAGATGCAGCTTTAATATAAAAACAGGTGAAGCGCCTTGTGGAAAAGTGGTTGCACAGTTCATCATCCGAATGCTCTTTGCCTCCGTTGAGACGCCGCCTAGAGAAAACCGAATTAGTGCCGATTTAGGTCTTCTAAAGCTTATAAATAGAAGCCTCTATGCATGTATTATTTATAGAATTCGGTATTTAATTCTCTAGAGCTTTGAGATGGTGTTTAGGTAGAAATTGTTTAAATCTGCTAGCTCTCTAAGAGTTGCCGGTGTGTGGTTCTTGTTTGTGTAAAGGAATCCATTAAAGACCCTTCTAGGAAGGGACCTAGTTGGGAAGTGTTTGTGTACAGGTACACGTCGGAGTGCAAGGTATGATCGCTGCATCGGGGTATGTGAGTGTTACTGCTTTGTTACTAGTTTTGTCTTCTGGATAGTAAAATTTCTGGATTTGGCTGCCCCGAAGTGGTTTTTCTCTTAATTGAGTTTCCACTTCGTTAATAAAATATATATCTCATTTGAATTCCGTATTTTGATATTTTGTTACACATTCTTCGCACACACAGACGATAAATTATAAGTCTTTATTATTTTTCATATCTACCACCACCCCATCTCGAAAGAGAAGTTGTGTTGTACGTATGGCTTAGACCCCAGAGGTGGCGGGGGTGGCCTGCGGTTGTGGGAGGTGGCTTCGCGACATCTTTAGCCACCTACAAATGGCTCACGTGCCACCCCAACCTCCAGGGTGGTCCGCAGCCAGCCAAACGTGGGGCCGAGAGTGGTGGCGAGCCACCGCCTACCAACTCTAGGGGTACGTGGCTGCCAACAAGGGTTCCTTTTTCTTTTTTTTCTTTCTTTTATATATATATATATTAGTTTTATATATTTATATTATTTTTTTAAAGAGTAAGAGGTGTCATGTTATTTATTGAGCCTGACGTTAAAAATAAATAAATAAAATTAATAATTGAATATTATTTGTGATAACGGGACGCACAGTTACTAATAAAAATTATTAGCAACCATAAATTTCATTATAAATACTGAACGCTCATATATGAATACTGGCGAACACTCTTGCAATTGGGAATAAGAGAATATTCGTGACAATTGGAGGTGCCGTCGCGAATATGATAGTATAAGCGACCACGTTTGTCTTCAAAGTTGGTAAAATTATGGATGACAATATGCGGTCCCATGCTCTGATATTCTTCCATCCGGTTTTTAAATGAGATGCTACAGCTACACTGATCAAGGGTTAGCGTGCCAACTTTATCTCCTTTTTTTTTTTTTTTTTTTTTTTTTTTTTTTTTTTTTTTTCCTTCAACTTAATAAAAAACTAAAACTCTTGTCATAGCTCTATAATTTTTGGAGGCAGGGGAAAGAAAATGTTGTCTTTAATATTATAGTAATATTTCCTTATTGGTAGGAACTAGAGTGGACTTTTAACCTTTTCCAACAACGGGTTGGTGATTGGTTCTTGACTCTTGAGCAAGCAATAATCTTATCAGGATTTTCTTAGTATACGTACTTTCTTGGCATTAGCATACTCTCCGGTTAATTTTTAATTAGAGAAGAGTCGGTTTGTTATATTTAGGGATGTTTTTGTAATTTTGCGTAGTGTAAAATTACAAAAATATTCTTAATTGTAAAGGACCAACTCCTCTATGGCGACCTCCTCTCACCTGGAAAGGATCCGGGCTCCTTGTACCTTGTTGTCTTGTTTTGATCAGTTATGCTATGCCTTTGTATTAAATGATTCTTATTCATAAATAATAAAAGAAATAAGAGACCAAGAAAAACCGTGTGTACCTTGTGAATTAGATTGTTTCTCTTCAGGATGTACAACAGTAATGTCCCGAAGATCCGTGACTCCAGAAACCAGGCGAAAATTTTGACCATAAGTCCAGCCATTCTAGGAGCTACATATGCCACAAAAACACACTTCAGTATTTTTTGTATGTGCACCAAATACGTGTCAGTAATACAAGCCTTAAGCTAAAATTTTGCAGAAGTCGATCATCAATAAATTACCAAAATATATATATATATATATATATTTCTCTCTCTCTCTCTCTCTCTCTCTCTCTCTCACTAGTTTAATGGATTGAGGACAATAAGCTTATCTTAACCAGAATTATATATAGTTTTAGATGAAAGAGATCGAGGGAAAGAAATTTGGCAGGCAATCCTCAAGAAACTTTATTCTTGTAGATGGATGAACATGCAAGATACATAACTCTGAAAATTAAAGGTAAGAATTCTGTGACAAAGAAGAAGAAGAAGAAGAAGAAAATTAAAGGTAAGAATTCTGTGACTGAAGAAGAAGAAGAAGAAGAAGAAGAAGAAGAAAGTTGAACCTTTAACATGGGCTCGGAGATAGAGTTCGTGACTAGTAGGACCAAGATCAACCTCCTCCACCGACTTGTACACCAGTCCTTCCTCCTTGAACAACCACCCCATTAGGCCACTATTCTATGATGTTTGGTTTTAGTTACTTTTGAGGACAACAGAAAACAGAGGTAATATTGGACATAGAACAAGCCTCACACAACCTATGCATACCTCTATTATAGACATAACAAAGCAAACAGAGTTATGAGAGAGTGGGGGCGGATCACTCGATCAACCAAAGAATCAACGTATCAAACCAATAATAATAAAAATAATAATAATAAAATCAAATAAAAAGAAACTGTTGAGTACTTTGAGATGTATATCTTGCTGCGATGATGTGCATAGTTGGCTTCTTTTTATTTATTTATTTTGTTAATGATCGTTTCATGTTTAGCTAAATGAAGTAAACAATAACAGAGAAGAAGATATATATATTAAATCATTACTTATTTTAAAAGTTTAAGCTGATATATATGTTAAATCACTACTTATTCTAAAAATTTAAGCTAATAGGAAAAGTCATCAATACTTTAACAATATCTACTTTTATGTTGGGGCAATCCCTCAATTGTTGGGTGTATGTTTTTGCTTAGAGATATATCGATTAACATATTTCTCAAGGTTAAATATTATTTTGCCCCCTCAACTATAAAGCACTACTATTAACAAGTGTCATGATTTGACCTTTCAAATTATCAATTTGTTACAATTTAGTCACATCCGTCAATGTTAACCATTAAGTATGATGGAAAATCAAATTTGATCAAAATATTCTGAAAATTCGCTTATTTTGACCATTGAAAAACAAAAATTTCCATTTGTATTTATTAATTTGTAAAAAAACTAATATTTTCTTTTTCAAAAAAAAAAAAAAAACAAATCTATTTAAAAAAAAAAAAATCCATTTTTTTCGTTAAAAGTATCTAGGGGTAAATGCAAAATCAGTCTATGATAGGCCTAAATTTTAAATCGCGTATAAAAAATAAGGATAAATGCAGAACTAGTCATTGTAATTGGCCTGAATTACAAACTGCTCCATACACAAAATAATTCAGAGGTTAGGAGGGTAGGCCAAAATAACAATTTAGTCTATGCAGTCAAATTTTGTCCAAACATTTAACTGATTTTGTTAGTATGTCATCTCACTATGACGAGTCAGAATTAAAGACATCACCATCTACCATAAATAAGTTGTAGCATGTGTCTTTACTTTATGAAATCCTTGCTACATGTGTATTTTTATTTTTTTATTTTTAATGAAGTCTTTTGTTTGTTTTATTTCTTTGCCTTATAAGGATTCCAAGTCCTGCTTTGATTAGTAGTTATATCCTATATGGGTTTTAATTTGTAATAAGTAGGTAGAGCCTTATAAAAGTTTATGTATCGATTTCTTTAAAATACAATGAAAAGAATTCAAGTTTTTTGATAAATTCTTCGATGAGACTTCTCTAAAGCTTTGGTGAGACTCCATAGCTTGGTGTCTGATTGTTGTCCTTTGTTCCAGAGAGTTCCAATTGGTGCTGCGTCAAAGTGGTATGAAAGCCCAATCAATTGTTTTTTTTTTTTTTTTTCCACTACGGGTAAACATTGTTGACAAAGAATTATGGATTCCAGGTGTTTTCTCGAAGGTGTTGTGTGGGGTTTGTCCTCTGGAAGAATGGGTTGTCTTGTGTTGCTATGGGTAGATGCAGACTTGTAAGAAACACAAATTTGCTGTGTAATTGGGAGGCTTCTTGAAGGTGGAGATCGAGGATTGATTACACAAAAGACAGCCCCTACTATACGGATGGGCTGTAAAACACCACTTTTACAGCCTTCAATAGAAATTCGACACATCAGAAAAAACACTATACAGAATAATAGAATGAAAACACCATATCCTTCTATCAAACCAACCCATCGATCACTTTTTTCATCCCCACTCCGCCCCAACTGGTCCTCCGGCGATTTGTGCCGTCAACAACCCCACTCAGTCGTGCCAGTCCACCGAACCACCCTGTCGGGTTGCCATCACTGTGATACCCAACCCCATATAACCCATCCAGCAACCACTACAATGTAACAATCAAAGGAAATCAACACCCAACCCCTGCCAATAAGACCATACGACCCATCCAAGCCACTACCGAAGAACAACCAAGCCTCCAATCTGCCAATCATTCCACCACCCCAAATCTAAACAAATACCCAAACCCCAAAAGAAAACCCATCAGAAAATCTCAAACAACCAACACTTGTTCCACAACCACTGCCAATACCCAAATCACAGCCACCGTTGATAACCAAACCACAAAACCCACAAACCGTTGATACCCAAACCACAAATCATAGTCATTGTTGATACCCATCTGGTGAGGGAAAGAGAGACCGACGACAGAGAGAGATTTAGATCCGGCGAGAGAAAGAGAGATCCGGCAAGAAAGAGTCAGAGAGACGGCACCTAGAGAGAAGAGAAGAGAGAGAGAGAGAGAGAGAGAGAGAGAGAGAGAGAGAGAGAGAGTTTTTAGGCTTAAAGATCCTATGTTTTCCTCACCATTCTATTTGACATTTTTAGCCAACGTGTTAGTGTTTTATTGGAGGCTATAAAAGTGGTGTTTTGTAGTAGGTCTAGATTGTAGGTTTTCTCATTGAGGAAACTTTGCTAGATCTGGTTAGCCACGTTGGAAAGTAAACTAAACGAGCTGATGTGATGTTGACCCAAAAGTTCTAGTTATGGAACTAAAGAAGGCGGGCGTGAAACAAAGGAGAAGAAAGGCAATGTGGACGCTAACACTCCACGCAAGGAGGACGAATGACCACGCAATACAACTCCCCACCAAGAAGCAAAACAAACGCTTCAAACTCACATGCATGATTACACTCCTAATCCCAGATTGGAGTTGCAACCGTTTATGAAACAAGCACTAATCTTTGAACCCTGTAGAGATCACTTTCCAAAAGGGGTACGAGTAGATGTCTTTGATTTTCATGGCACATTAGATCCTTATGCTTTTCAGGACTGGGTCACCCCGTTAAAAGGACTATTTCAAATGTTTCAACCTATCTTTTGACCAACACATTCGTTTGTGAAGAGGAAATTAAAGGGACAAGCAAGAGTTTGGTGGCACAACATTGATGAATGTCTTCACCGCCTCAGGCAGCAGCCTATCTCTGATTGGGGGGAGATGAAGATGAAGTTGCAGGAAAAATATCTACCCCTTAACTATGAGGATTCTGTGTTGAAGAACTCCTCTCACTAAGGCAAGGAAGCTCAATTGTGGATGAAGGCACACACCATTTTCTTGAATTAAGCATATGTAGCCGTGTAGCCAAAACAGAACGAGAATGCCTCACTCGATAAGGCGGGCCTTCGTGAAGACATTCGGAGGGAATTGATTACTATACGCTTGGTCAATATCAATGAGGCATATCAATTGGCACTACGCTTAGAGCAACAACTCAACACTGTTAGCATGCGTCGACCCACAGCTGGATGGGGTAACGCAATTCCATGTAATTATATGAGTGCCAACAAAACAACAAGCCTAAAGGGAGATAAGTCGAATTTGAAGTTTCCCCTCCAATCCAATAAAGTTGTCCCCAACCATGTTGATAGTTGTGGATGGATGGCACCAGGGAATAAGGGTGACAGGAGCAATGATGAGTGTTACAAATGCGAAGGGCGTGGTCACTTTGCAATCACATGCCCAACCCGAGAGCAACGACCAACACTCTTGTGTGAAGAGAATACTATTGAGGAAGAAACAATAACTCACTGTGAACTGCCCTTTTATCACGAAGGGGAAGTTGAGGAGAATTTAGAAGGGTCCACCCTTCCCATATGTGTTATACGAAGAATACTCACTGGACAGCAAGTTGAAGATGCCCTAGATGATGATTGGCTACGAACTAATATTTTTCATGCTCGAGTGGAGCACAATGGCAAGTCCTTAAACGTGATCATCGGCAACGGAAGTGGGATGAATGTAATTTCCCAAGAAGCTGTGCAAAAGCTCAAAATCCCCATAGAGAAGCACCCCAAACTGTACAAGATCAATTGGGTAGACGATACCTCCATTCTTGTCAGGCACCAATGTTTGGTGATTTTTTCCTTTGGGCAATGTTATAAGGAGGTTGTGTGGTGTGACATAAGTCCTATGAGAGTTTGTCATATTCTCTTAGGAAGGCCATGGTTATATGATAGATGAGTACAATATGATGGGTTTAATAACACATACTCATTCTTGTACGAGGGAAATAAACTTGTGCTTAAGCCCATGAAGGTACACGAGGAAGTTTATTGTCGCGTGTCATGAACGTGGTTTTGTACTTGCATTGGTAGCTTGCCCAACAACCCAATGGAAGTTGTTACTCTTTGCCAAGCAAAGTCCACACTTTGTTGCAGGAATTCAAGGATATTAACCGGGAAGAGCTACCTCACGCATTACCTCCTATGAGGACTATTCAACATGTAATTGATTTGGTACCCAGCTCTTCTCTTCCAAATCTACCCGCATACAGAATGAGCCCAGCTGGCCATCAAGAACTACAACACCAAGTTCAAGACTTACTTGATTGCATTTTGTTTGAGAGAGTTTGAGCCCATGTGCCGTCCCCGCATTGTTGACTCCAAAGAAAGATGGAACTTGGCGAATGCGCATCGACAGTCGAGCAATACCGTGTCTCGATGATATGCTTGATGTATTACATGGGTCCATGATTTTCTCCAAAATTGATCTCTATAGCGGGTACCACCAAATACATGTCCGTCTAGGTGATGGAAAACCACTTTCAAGACACGAGATGGTCTTTTTGAGTGGCTTGTCATGCCTTTCGAGCTAACAAACACTCCTAGCACAATCATGCGTGTCATGAATCAAGTTCTCAAGCCTTTTATTGACAAGTTCGTTGTCGTTTACTTTGACCACATTCTCATTGTTAGCCACAATTTGTCAAAACATCTTCCCCACCTATGACAAGTATTGTGAACCCTCTGTTTCGAGACTTTTTTGTTAATCTCAAAAAGTGTGCTTTTGTGCAAGAACTAGAATATAGGGTTTTATTGTATCATCAAAAGGCGTGGCAGCAGACCCTGATAAAACACGTGCTATTGCCGACTGGCCATCTTTTAATAACATTCATGAAATCCGTAGTTTTCATGGTCTAGCCTCATTTTATAGGCGATTTGTGCACGGTTTCAGCATCTTTATGCTCCTGTGCAGTCCCTCAAGCATTGGCATCATTATTTGATCCATCGGGAATTTCTTGTCTTCGCTGATCATGGTTCCCTTCGGCATTTAAATTCACAAAGAAGTTTAATGCACGGCATGTTAGATGAGTAAGTTATCTTCAACAATTTACATTTGTTTTACGACATATATCTGGTGTAGACAATAAAGTAGCAGATACCCTCAGCCAAAAGTCATTCTTGTTGCACACTCTTACCCATGATTTCACCTTCTTTGAAGTTCTAAAAGGTTCATACAATTATAATCCGGATTTTGGTGTCACCTATTGCAAACTTCAATCCCTACCCAATAAATCGGATGGCACCTTCACCATTATGGATGATTACCTTTTTAAAGGATCACGGTCATGCATACCTCAAATATCCCTATGAGAGTTCATAGTCCAAGAATTACATGTAGGGGGTTTAGCTGGACATTTTGGACAAGACAAAACCATCGCTCTTGTAGAAGACTGTTTTCACTGGCCCCATCTTAGAAGGGATGTGTTCACAACTATCAGGAGATGCCGCACTTGCCAACTCTCCAAAGGTACCCGCACCAATGCTGGTCTATATTGTCCTTTACTGATACCGAAGCAACCATGGATTGATCTTAGCATAGACTTGTGCTTGGTCTTCCCCGAACTATGCGTGGCCATGATTCAATCTTTTCCTTTGTTGATAGGTTTTTCAAAATGGCCCATTTTTTACCATGCTCTAAGACATATGATGCTTCTATGATAGCTACTCACTTTTTCGCTGAAGTTGTTCGCCTACATGGGTTGCGCAAAACCATCATTTCTGATCGTGATCTTAAACTTGTTAGCTATTTTTGAAAGACTTTATGGGCAAAGATGGGAACTAAACTCAAATTCTCTAGCGCATTTCATCCACAAACGGATGGCCAAAGCGAAGCTGTCAATCGAAGTCTTGGCAATCTCCTACGTTGCGTAGTGACTGATCATTCCACTTCATGGGATTTGCTTCTTCCCCACGCAGAATTTGCTTTTGACAGTTCATTCAATAGAAGCACTAGTCTTTCACCTTTCGAAGTACTGACAGGCATTAAACTGAAGGTCCCCATTGATCTTATTCCACTACTTGTTCCTCCATGATCAAGTGAAGTTGCTGTTGATTTCCTCACCCATCTACAAGATATTCATATGGAAGTATGTCGAAAATTCACATTGAGTGCCGAATCCTACAAAAGGGTTGCTAGTATTCGCAAATGTCATGTAGAGTTCCAGAAAGGGGATCTTGTTATGATCCGGATACAGCCAGAGAGGTTTGCTAAGGGAACATATCACAAGTGGCACCATAGATCAGCTGGTCCTTTCAAAATCCTCAAACGGTTGGGTTCCAATGCATATCATATTAAAGTACCATATCCTTTATAGCTAATTCCAATCTTCAATGTCAAATATCTTACCAAATATGTGGGTCATCATGATGATACTTCAGATCCAATTCCTCATCCTTTAGTTAGTCTTCCTCCTTCTGTCAAGCCACGTGATGAGATCAAAGCTAGTTTGGAGGATCAATTGTTTCTACTCGACGAGGTGGCTATCAGAAATTTTTAGTTAAATGGAAGAATCGTCTCTTTCAAACTGTTGTTGCTACAAACAGAAGAAGTACAACGCCTTTACCCTGATCTTTATGATGACTACATTACTCATAACTCGTCAGAGTCAAGTTCTTTTCCGACAGAGGGGAATTGACGGAGTCGAAATTAAAGACATCACCATCTACCATAAATAAGTTGTAGCACGTGTCTTTACTTTATGAAATCCTTGCTACATGTGTAATTTTTATTTTTTATTTTTAAATGAAGTCTTTTGTTTGTTTTATTTCTTTGCATTATAAGGATTCCAAGTCCTGCTTTGATTAGTAGTTATGTCCTATATGGGTTTTACTTTGTAATAAGTCGGTAGAGCATTATACGAGGTGATGTATTGATTTTTTTAAAAAAGCAATGAAAAGAATTCAAGTTTTATGATAAATTCTGATATGAGACTTCTCTAAGGCTTTGGTGAGACTCCATAGCTTGGTTTGTGTTTGTTGTCCCCTGTCCAGGAGAGTTCCAATTGGTGCTGCGTCACACAACCAAGAGAATGATTACACATGTTACTCTTGAAAATATATATTAATATCTTAAAAGTACAAATATATGAAACCTAAAAATTAAAACCTTAAAAAATTATTATTTAAAAAAGAAAAAAATAAATGAGGTGGCTGCCAGTTAGGGGAGGTGGCTCTCGAGCCACCACCAGAGGTCATGTCGGCCATCTCTAGGGTGGCTCGTGGGCGACCCTAGACCAGGAGGTGGCCTTCAAGCCACCCTTAGAGGTAGCGCCGACCATCTCTGAGGTAGTTAATGCGCCACCCATGGCCTATGGGGTGGCTTATATATAGGCCACCCCCAGCCTGCTCTGGGGTGGCTCGCTAGCCACCCTAACTGGGACCGGGGGTTGCGTTCTGCCACCCTCGGCCCATGGGGAGGCTCGTAGGCCACTCCCCTCGGTGGCAGCCACCCCCTTTCTCTTTCTTTTCTTTTTTTTTTTAAAAAAAAAGTATTAAATTTTTAAATCTTTAATTTTAAAGTTTTATATATTTAGATGTTTAATATATTAATATAATTTTTTTATAATTAAGAGTGACTCGTGTCATCATTCTATTGGTACTAAAGTGGTACATAATTCGTCAAGTGTTTTAACGGAATTTGACTACGGAGACTAAATTGTTAGGGGTAATTACCTTTTCCCCCCATGAACTACCAACTTTTGCGCAAAGCCCCCACAAACTACCAACTCGACCAAAATAGAGCATTCAACTACCAAAG
The DNA here is from genome assembly GCF_958979055.1 of Alnus glutinosa. NCBI lineage: Eukaryota > Viridiplantae > Streptophyta > Magnoliopsida > Fagales > Betulaceae > Alnus > Alnus glutinosa. The sequence goes on along the minus strand of NC_084899.1, from coordinate 13,289,402 downwards.
ACAACCATTTTCCCCCATTCCGTCAGTCAGAGGGGTTAAAACAAACGGTCAACGGGTCACGTGACCGTCACACGCCGTTTTACCCTCATTTTCTTCCTCTTTTCCCCCATGAACTATCATCATTTTCCAACATGCCCCCATGTAAAACGGCACATAGACTAATTTTGTGTTTATCCTTAGACATTTTTTTTTAAAAAAAAAAAAAATAGTTTTTTTTTTCTTTATAAAAAAAAAAAAAAAAACAAAAACAAAATGTCTTTTGGTACTAATTAATAAAAACAAATGGTGATTTTGATTTTTCAATAGTCAAAATAAGGGTATTTTCAGAACATTTTAATCAAATTTGATTTTCCATTCAACTTAACGGTCAACACGGACGAATGTAGCTAAATTGTAACAAATTGGCAGTTTGAAGGGCCAAATCATGACACTTGTCAATTTGTGATGTTTTATTAAAAAAAAAAAAAAAAACTGTTAGTTGAGGGGGATAAATAATATTTAACCTATTTCTCAATTTCCATGGATCTGAACACGAGGGATGTTAACAAATCTCATCAATTAAGTATCGTCTAGAAGGCCGTATTCATACTTTGGCCTCCCTCGATATGAAATTTTGGTTCCGCCCCTCGATAACATAGTTCGCTTCTTTTTTACTTATTTATTCTTAAAGCAAGGATGTGGTTCACTTATTCAATATGCTATTCCTAATTCAAGTTGGCGAGAAAGCGTATGTATAAGGTGTTTTCATGTGGATGTTTGAGTCTCTCTTAAATGCCAACTCAGAAATGTAAAACAATATTAATCTATATTCTTTATTTCTAAATCTTTTCAAATTTACCCCAAACATTGTGATAAAAGAGGAAAGACAAATACAAGACTAACATTATTTACACCTCAAATCCACCAGAATTATTGGAGAGAACGGATAGATTTCTTAAATTTTATTGATGGTAGACTGTGGGTAATGGTATGAACGTACGTTAAATATTTGTAGGGGATAGAAATCCAAAACGGGCTCACCGGTAAACTCCTTCAACATTAGAAGTTCCACCGTAAAACTAAGTCTTATTAGAGCTAAATAGAAAAAACAGTTAAAAAAAAAAAAAAAAAAAAAAAAAAAAAAAAAAAAAAGACTTATTAGAGCTTCCTTATGTGTATATTAAGTGAATGCTTTAAAAAGGCTTTAAAGAGGCTTCTTTTTCATATGTATATATATTAAGTAAAGCAAATAACAACGTAATAAATGTGGCCCCATTCTAAAAAGTGAAATTGGTAGTGATTTTGTTTGGATTAGGACTCTCTACAATTATTTATTTGAATTCGAGAGAATTCGGACATGTGATTGTGTGAAACTACTTATAAGACTCACCTGACCAAAGAAAAATTGGGATGCCCAACCACTTGTCCAGTCAAGCAGATTTCATAAGTGGTCTCTCACAATCACCTGCCCAAATTGTATTTAATTCAGGCAAATAATTATAGAGGATCCTGATCGTGTTTGTTTTGTTGCAAGTTGCTACCTTTGTGTACATAGTGCTGCATTATTTAAAATTATAAGCACACTTTTGTTTTTTTGTTTTTTTAAGAAATACCATCTAAAAACATTGTCATATGTCCATTATTGCCGCATCAGCATATATATATATATATATATATATATATAAATTTCTAAAAAAAAAAATGATAAAAGAGTACGAGAATAAATATGTATTAAAGAAAAAAAAAAAAAAAAAAAAAAAAGAGAAAAAAAGACTATATATTTATGAGCCTCAAGAGTTGGTAATATGGGTGATCAATGATGAATGAATGGTCACCAATGAATGCAATTATGGGCCTCCTTGCACCATCCGTTTCTCATTAATATTGGTGGGGTTATTTTTTTACCATTTGTCCTTTTTAAAAATTTGTAATTATCAAAATAATTGAAAGAAAGTCGTTTTCATATTGCATTCACAAGTTTCCTTTGTAGAAAAGATAACGTGGGACAGCAGCAATATTTTAAAACAAGCGACTTTTCTTCCAAGACATGTAAGGTGGGTACACCAAAAGCTAACCTAACTACAATTTCTTTCAATTCCGACTCAATTAATTCTCAGCTACTCAACCCCAAATGTTATTGTAATGCGGCACCCACTTGTGATTCATGTCTTACCACTTTTTCTCCAACCTTCATGCATGGTTTCCACGTACTTGGGGATCGTTGATCGTAGAAGAACTTACTTTATTTCATCAGTAACTATTCTTTAAATAATACATAACTTTCTTTTACATATAACTACTCATGAGAGTAGTTTGTTGAAATTAAACTGCTACTCGATCTCCCACTTGGAGAGTCCTTTTATTCTACTACTATTGCTACCTTGATAACATCTAGTGATTCTCTTGTTTCCAATGAAAATTTCTGGAAATTGAATGAATTTCTCACGTTGCTTTCACGATTTACCTTCAAACTTTGACTTTATCAAAACCAGACATTCTTTTCACCAGAACTTGCATGACATTGTTTGTATAGTTGTTGAGCTCATGTGACCTTCTTGCCCATCATTCTTTATTTTTATTTTTTTTTCATTTCACATCTCTGAAAAAAATTTCATGGATCAACCGCAAATAGGCTCCTCTTTTTCTTTTCAAGTTTTGAAAGTTTCATTATGTAAATTCTCTCTTTTATTTTTTTTTCTCAATTTTATTACCCAAACATAGAAAGCTCCTCCCTTTTTACCTTTTTTTTTTTTTTTTTTTTTTTTTAGGTCATTTGGTTAGCGTATAGGATCAGAACTGGTTTGAATATTCAAATCGTTGGATGATATGTCATGTGCTTAAATTACACCCCCCCTTCCTCCCAAAAATGCAAGATCAAAGGAGGAGAGCTGTAACGATCCACTTTTTACAAAAATGCGTAAGTTTTTATATATGGATAATTACGTGTCATTAACCATTCAGAGACAATAAATCTCGTAGCGAAAAATACGAATATCTTTTTTTTTTTCTTTACAAACGTCAGGGACAATTCCCTTACAATACATATAGAGCTTTTACTAAAATCCTCTAGAAATACATTAAAAGTTCTTTACATTAATTACAAAGAAACATGTGTCACATAAGACACGAAAGCATTCATGGAAACTTACTAAGTATAAGTAAATTCCTAAACATGTTACATACAAAATAGTATAAACATTTACAAGTACAAAGCACTAAAACCTAACTACAATAGCTTTAAATCTCTTGAGCTAGCAATAAATCCAATCTATAATCTTCAGAACCTGCTCAAACATCTATGAGACAGTGGTTATAACCACAACCCCATAGTTCCATAAGTGAGCTAACTGTCATTCAACAATATCATGATTTACGCGTTATTTAAGGAACATATATGACATAATGATTAGGTGACAGTTTTCTATGCAAAGTTTAACAGTTCAATACAGTCATTGCACTCCTCTCGTCTAGGGCCATTCCCCCAGTGAGCGTCTTTCTCGAGGCCGTTCCCACTACATTACATTTTGATTAGCTTATTTTCGCACTAGCAGAGTACGTCACACGTCACTCTACTAGCACTTTGAGAAACGTCGACTCCAATATGAATTATTAGGGTTTTCGGTTTCAGGCACTATTCTCATCCTGAACCTTTGAGAGACGTTGACTCCAATATTAATAGATTGATTATTAACAGTATGCAATAATCAGTCACACGCATCCAATTAAAACAAAACATAAACACAACACTATTGAAATCCAGTACTACCCTCAATAAGTAATTTGTACTTATAGTATATATCTATATATATATAAATAAAAGGTTAATATCATTACTTTCTATAAATCCATGCCTAAACATGAACCCTAACCATTCATAGATGCATTTTCCACAATTCACATAACTTATCAAGATAACATTCAACCTAGGTTTCAATTAGCATTTGAGTGCAATCCAAAACCCCAAACTCAATTTCTAAAGCATGGATAAATCAGCCAACAAGAAACCTATGCACATTCCTAACAAGATATTAATATCACATGGTCAATTAAAAGTCTCACTAATCTCATACCAAATCAACTAACAGAACATCCATTTTAAAACATATTAACTCTAACAATTATTTCAACCAACATATATTAGAAATCACACCAAAATAGCATACTCAATTTCTATAATTAATATCAAACCATATAACAACTCAACAACAATACTCATACATTTTCCTTAGATTATAAAACTCATTTACATAATATTCAACTCTTTTCATTTTAAAAGAATTCCTTTTAAAACATCAATATCAAACTATTAACATCTTTTATGATAAAAGTACCACATAAATTATATTTGACAAGTGAACCAAAATACCAATAACACTAGCATATATCCAATTCTAGAAATAACAAGCACTTGAGTAAAATATCACATATTAATTATCAACAACTATGTATAATCCCTAATACACTTAGCTTTAAACAAAACATCTTAATCCCACATAGCTAAAACATCCAACAACTCACATACACTCAGTTAGATAAACAGGAAATTCCTATCATCAAAACTCATCAAAATCCCAACCATAAAACCAATTACCAATTACCACATAATTACCCAAATCTCCTACTCAATCCATGGTTCAATAACCTAACAGAAAATAAATGCTTCTAAAATCATCACAAACCAAAATCAGTTCATCCAACATCTTTATCATTCGGCCAACACAGGGGAACAATAACTCACAGGTTCGGTTGGCTAGCACAACAACAGAGGAATAACACAACTCCAAGAACACAGAGGTGCATGGCTAAACAGGGAAAAACACTACAAAATCCTCAACAATTTCAATAATCAAACACAACCCAACATCACCGCAACCAAACACCACATAAGCACTCACTGGCCGAAACAACACACAAAGTAAATCACAAATCGTTCCAAACCAAAATCATCAATTCTTAAACCATGCATAGCCGAAACACAATCATAGAGAACCCCCAAAAATCATTAAACCCTAATTCAGCAATAGTCAAATCAATCCACAAAATTATAGGATTTATATACCTTAGGGATTTTCTCAGAAAATCCACCGGAATTCCCCACTGATTCCGCCGGAAAAGTCGCCGGAAAACGCACATGGAGGACTGGGTCTCCTCTCGGGTTCAACGGGTCATGGGTCTCACGGGTTTCTACGGTTCACCGGTTGCAAGGCTCACCGGAAATCGCTCATCCATTGCCGGATTTCGAATCTCAGGCCGCCGATTTGTCTCTGGTTCGCAGGAGTTCGTTAATGGAGGATCGGGTCCTCACGGTTTCACGAACCGCCCGGGTTTTCTCTCTCGGGGTCTGGCGGGTTGCAGGTCACGGGCTCGCCGGAAATCGGCTCCCCTTGCTTCACCGGCGTCGATCCATGGAGGATCGGACCTCCCTTGGCTACGGGTAGTCCGGTTCCATCTCCGGCTCCCTCTCTCCCGATCTCTCAGTCTCTGCCTCTCTCTCTCTCTCTCTCTCTCTCTCTCTCTCGAATCTCATCTCTCTGATCTCTCCCTCTCGACCTCTCAATCTCACTCTCTCCTCTCTCTCTGTGTTCGGGTGAGTAGAACAGAGAAGAAGGAAGAAGAGAAAAGAAGAAAGAAGAACTAAAGAGGAAAGAAGAAAGAAATTAATAAAGAAGAGGAAGGAAGAACCGGTATTCTATTGAAGGTGTAGGATATTATTTCTTTTTTTTATTATTATTATTATTAAGTTTAGTAAAATCTCTTTTATAAAAATATCTCTTATACAAATATTTTGAGATACTTTATTTGTAGGTATTTTTATCTTGGATATTTACCATTATGTATAATTCATTAAAATTATAATCGAAGTCCGTTTTAAATCTAGTTCGTTTCATCGTCAATATTATTACCTCAATAATATATATATATATATATATATTACATGAGAATATTATACACAGTAAATATTATATAATAATATTATTCATTAATATTATTAGCCCACTGAATAATTCAGTCTGTCTATTTATTAATCCTGTAATATTATTGGAGCCTAATAATATTATCATTTATTTATAAAAATCATGGTTTATAAATAATAAGACCAAAGAATGTTTATTTTCATAAATATTCATTTATTCTTTATTATTTATCGAGGATTAAAATATCATGTTTAAAACTACATATTTTATTAATTGATGAGCATGAATATTGTTTCCTACAATATTAATTAAGCCGTTCGAATGTCGAGTCTTGAGAATCGAATGTCAATTCTAGACTTGTCTATTTTATTCAATCTTATATTCTAATTTAAGACATTTAATTTAATTACTTAAAATCTGGGGCGCTACAAGAGCGAATGTTGAGCTTGTAGTCCTTAAATCTGGTTGACACAATTAATTTGGAAAGAACATTTGCTAGCTAGTCCTTGCTTGGAATATTGAAGAGGATTTTTTGTAATGACTTGTCGGCGACAAAGTCGCGAACAAAGTGGAAATCTATCTCCACATGCTTGGTTTTTGCATGAAAGGCGGGATTGATGGAGAGGTATGTTGCACCAATATTGTCACACCAAGATCACGTAGGAGAGCTTGTATCCAAAGAAGCTTGTTGTGAGTTTTTAATGAGTACTCGCAAGTGCACGAATCGTTTGCAATATAGTGTGTGCAAGTGCGAGGTCGAATCCACAGGAAAATGGTCAAAAGTTAGTGTTTTGCTTAATCAACCTCATTCTAACCTAGTTCCAAGAGTTTGAGGGTTAAACATGCACAAAAAATGCTAAGTTAAAGAGGAAGAAATGCAATATGTAAAAAGGGACTAAGGCTAAGGAATTCACCAAAACAAATCCAACAACTCACACTCTTAGTTTCCACTTGAACACCCAAATAACATTAAGCTTATGGTGTCATTCAAGTCTCTTAACCATCAACCTTAGAACCATTAAATGAATCAAACTCAAAGATAAATCACAAAGAGTACCCATTTGAAATCAAATCATCCATTGTATCCATTCAAAGAATAAATCACAATGGATATCATCATTCAAACCGATAAAACAATTTATCCATCGGTTGAAACACATTAAATGTCCTATTTCTACCACTAACCACATTCATTGCAAAAGATAAAACATTAAATGAATGGAACTTGAACAACATAATGATATAGCATTAAATGTGCAAGTAGTACTACAAAAGTGTGAGTGTCATCAATGGAGAGGTTTCATCCTCAACCTTAGTTGAGAGTTCTAGCCTCCCATGACTAAGAACACCACAAAAACTTGAAGAACAAATATGAAAATAGAAGAAAAGCTTTACAAAGAGAAGTATCTAAAGAAAAGAGCTACTGAAATAAAGTACAAAATGCATGAAATTAAACTTAGCTACTGCTCTCAGAACTCTCTCCAACAAGGAGGCATGGCTATGGCTTTATAGAAGGAAATTAGGGTTAGAAACCCATGTAAAATGACTCATCTAACCCCCTCTAGAGTTCCTCTCTTGCTAGAGACAACCAAGATCACGAAACCAGCGTGTTCTGCTGCGAAAATCAGAGGGAGAACTGCTTTTGTCATGGAGAAGCTCTTGATTGGGCGTTCTGGCGCGCTTCTGCAACAGTCAGTTATGGGAAAAATCGATCGATCGACTTTTGAGTTCGATCGATCGACTTTCCAGGACTTCCGAATTTCTAAGCATTTCCACATGAAATTTTGTCATTCCTCTCTTATTGACCTATAAAACACAAAAACTAACAAAAACATCAAAAAATAGCAAGGCTAAAGGTCTAATTAATGTAAATCAAGGGGTCCAAATATACAATATTTGGTACTCATCAAAGCTCGGCAGTAATATTTGATACAGCTTTATATTTTGCTTCTAAGGATAATCTAGAGATAGTGGGTTGTTTTCTAGAACTCCAAGAAAGAAGGTTCAAGCCAAGGAATACACAATAGCCACCAACATAAAGTCTTCCATTAGAGAAGCCAGCCTAATCCGCGTTTAAAATGCTTCAAGTGAATATGATTAGGGGTGTGCACGGGGGGCAGGGCTGTTTTCCACCCTTTTTGGCCCCACCCCCACATAATTTCCAACCCGCAAACCATACTTAATAAGGACAGCCCGTACAGGCGGATCACTGCGGGGCGGGGATTGTGGGGCGGGGCGGGTATTTTGAGTGGCATTTACGTAATTTTGATTTTAATTTGTAAAAAATAAAAATTCGAAAAAATACTGGTTTTTTTAATAAAAAAATTAAATTCATATTATTTTTTGACAGAATCTTATGAATTCTTATGAATGCAAAGTCAGATTTTTAGAGATTCCGCTCTGTTTCAGTAAAGAAAAAAATTATAATTTCAATCGTTCCTATTTCCATACAAGAACATTTTCCATGGAATTAGCCTTGTAAACTAAACTAAAAGCCCTATTAATTATAAGATAAAATTCTAAGAAACATGATTTCTATTTTTTCCAATCAACAAAGCATAATGAATCAATGACAAGAATAAAAAGCTATAATATTTCACTATTCCATGTCATCAATTTTCTTGTCTTTTCCAGAAGTAATGAAAAGATTATTTCAAATAACAATACAATGAAAATGTGTACACTTTAACATCCCATGAAATTGAACCACAAAAATTGTATTTCCCACACAATGAAATGAGTCTACTAGTTAGTAAACAACTAAACATGCAAAAATATAATAGTCCATCGGTTAGTAAACATGCAAAAATATAACAGTCTACTGGTTAGTAAACATGCAAAAATATAACAGTGAACCAAAACAAATTAAAACAAAAGGAAAAAAGGAAGAAGATGAAGACAAAGAGACAGATTCCCTCTTCTAGCCTTCTAGGAAGCTCCATAACCTGCAACACAAACAAACAAATCTAGCAGTACAACACAAACAAACAAATCCTAAAGTTTCAACACAACCAAAATGTCCAAACCAAGCTAATAGCACACATAAAATTTAAGTTACATAAAAAAACTAAAAGATAGTAGCAGAATGTCAGAATGCAACTTTAGTCTTCTTCACTCTCCAGTCTCCACTCTTCAGTCTTCACGCCACTAATCATCCTCAAGCAAAATATTGATGTTCTTCAAAATCATTCCTACAAAAAATGAAACAAAAAAAGAAAAGAAAAAAGAATTACATTCTCGATTGAAATCAATAATTAGTGTTTATAAATAGCGAATTAAATTAAGAAATGAATAATAGGAAGCTTACCAGAATCAAGCTTATGACTTTCAACATCTTCAACTATCTCTGTGTCACTGCTTAGGGGTTTAGAGCTTAACCAATTTTGTGCACATATCAATGCTTCAACCGTATTTGGGGCCAATGAACTTCGAAAAGGATCCAACACACGCCCTCCAGTGCTAAACGCTGACTCTGAAGCAACTGTTGTAATGGGAATGACCAACACAATACATGCTATCTGGGCAAGTACTAGGAATTTGGTTGAGTTCACCTTCCACCAATTTAAAATATCGAAATTTGCATTTGGTTTTTCAACCTCCTCCATCAAATATCGATCTATCTCCGATTTGCAATGAACATCACTTTTAGAAGTTAGGTCCTTATGAAACCTATTCATGAAGTGAAGCGAAATGTTCTCAGTTTCTTCTACATTGATTGAGGAACCTTGAGGAAATGCACTACCACATTCAACTTGAGATGAACTCTCTCCAACATTAAAGTGATCATACAATTGTTGAAGGTTGTGCTTCAATTTTTTCACCATTTTAGTACATTGCTCCTCACTAAGAACATCTTTGAACCAATATTCCAATGACCCCAACTTGGTTCGTGGATCAAGTATAACAGCAATAAACATCAACACATTAACCCTATCAAGATCCCCCCAATACTTATTGTACTTCATCAACAATTTATCCGCCATAGAACTCAATATATAATTCCCACTCTCACTATAAGCTTGAAAATGCATTTGAATGCCATAAATTTCTTGAAAATACATATTACATGTGACATACAAAGACCCCGAAAGTCACATTTAACTTCATAAAAAAGTTTGAGAAACTTGAGAAAAATCCTAATACGAGCCCAATCATCATAATTAGGAGGTCCCAAACCTTTTTTACCACTCTTTTTATCAAACAACGAAGAAACATAATTTCCATCATGATCTTCCATTAAGTCAAAAGCAATTTGACATTTTTCAGCACCTTCCAACATTTGAAATGTCGAGTTCCATCGAGTTGGAATATCAAGACATAACAAACCCTTGAAAGTAATTTTTTCTCTTTCTATACAAGTCTTAAAGTTCTCAAATCTTGAAGGAGAAGACTTCACATATTTCACAGCACTTCTAACCTTCACAATTGAGTTATCAACCTCTTTCAAACCCTCAGACACAATTAAATTTAAAATGTGTGCACAACATCTCACATGCATAAACTGATTCTCTAATATGGCGCCAACCTTATGAGCAGTTCTCTTCCTCAAGTAATCCAAAGCGGTATCATTCGAAGACGCATTATCAACTGTGACAGTGAAAATGTTACTAATACCCCACTGAATCATACATGTCTCAATCTTTTGCCCAATTGTCTCACCTTTATGATTAGGAATTAAATAAAAATTTAAAATCCTTTTGTGCAAGTTCCATTCACTATCAACCCAATGAGCAGTGACACACATGTAATTAAGGTTCTGCACCGAAGTCCAACAATCAGTGGTAAGACAAATACAGGCACCAGTTGTCAAAAATATTGCCCTAAACTTTTCCTTCTCAGACATAAAAAGCTTAACACAATCCCTCATTATAGTATAACAGGATGGGATTAAAAACCTAGGTTCAACTGTCTTCATGAACTCCTGAAATCCATCACCTTCCACAAATTTAAATGGCAACTCATCAACAATTATCATCTTAGAAATTGCTAACTTTATTTTTGAAGCATTGTATTTAGTAATCACAATATTACCACATGATCCTTCCCCCCCCTCCCACTCCCACTTATCCTTCTCTCTTAGCTTCAAAACTTAACTTTGATTGAGACTTCTCAAACCTACCAGGAATTTTTTTGCAGCTTCTCCTGATATATTGTAGCATGGATGAAGTACCATGGCTTCTGGGGTTACAACTAAACAAACCCCCACAATAATTACATTTTGATTTAGGATCCTTTGGATCACCCCCCTCTAACTTAGTAAAATGTTCCCAAACCGATGATGTAGTCTCAATTTTTTTAAATTTTGGTGGGAGAGCTGAACTAGGATTTTGAGGGCCAATAGTTGTTGTAGATCCAATCTCGACACATTCAACATTATCATTATCAATAGGAGGCATGGTACTATCCAAAAGACTAGGCCTAGATGAAGCAAAACTAGAACCAATAGTCTTATGACTCTTATTACCACTACTTGAATTACCATCCATGACTTGAATCTACATTAAGTGAAAGAAAAAAAAAAAAAAAAAACCATAATCAACAGCAACTAGAACATAAATTGATAAACAAGAGATAAGATCAGAAGCAATTTTTAATCTTCAAGTTAATCCAAAAAAAAAAAAAAAAACCACCAAAAAAAAAATAAATATCCCTCTAATCAATGAACATTGTGTTGTACATAAATCATTTCCCACTTTTTGGCTTGGGAAATTATGCATGTATGTTTCTGAAAAATGAAAAAAAAAAAAAAAAATGAGGCTGGAATTGCAACAAGCAGCTGCCTAAAATATTGATTTGAATATAATTTATAAGCATAAATTAAGCTGACATGAATTGGGAGTGGAGCTCCATTCATCATAAATTAGAAACAATGAAAATCGTCCTGAGAATATATAAGCATAAAGTCTACAGTATGTATCTTATAAACAATGAAAATTGTCTTGAGAATTTGTGCACGCTCTTCTTTCTAATGATATTAGAACTAAATGGAAATTCAAACACAAATCATTATCTATCTCAAAAGATAGGCTGATGCTCTAGGACATTTCAACTCATTTTGATTTTTTTACTGGACAAGAAGTGGAAATTGACAAGCTAATCCAATCATGTAACAACAAATTTAAAAAATTGACAAGCCAGTTGTTGTTACATGTGTTTTCTTCATGTAACAAGCTGTATAAACAAACTGTATAAATTAAGAGATAAATTGAAAACAAGCTGACATGATTTGAATGTAATATACACACAATTATACACACAACTCTAACAGCCACCTCCTATTCATACAAATATACACACAATTCCACTCCCTGCAACCAAAGCCATTACATTTCTCAACTACAACACAAAACGAAAAAAGAAAAAGAAAAAAAGAAAAAGAAAAATGCAAACCAATAAGATTATAAAAGATTGGGAGTGTTAAATTTCTGTTGCTTAAAAAGTATTAGGACAACAATATTTAGACTAAACAAAGAAAAAATCTGAATACCCAAAAGCTTTCTTCAAGTCATAATACATTGAAGGTTTACATCAAACAGATGGTGTAAGCACTCAAACAAAGACAACCAGTGAACCACCCAGAAGAAAAAAAAACAAAAACAAAACAAAAACAAAACAAAAACAAAAAAAAAATAAAAACAAAAAAGAAAATAAAAAGAGCATATAATACCTGCAAATGCAAACCTGAACAAGATCAGTGATTCCGTGAAGCTTTGATTCTCTGAAAATACCTGCAAACCCAAAAAATGAATTGAATGAACCACTGAAGTAGTATGAAAAACAATAAACCACCAAAAAAATAGATAGAAGAGTCTAAACTCTAGAAATTACCAAAACGAAGAAAGTAGGGATTGAGGAGTGAGGAGGGAAGGAATCCGGACTTAGGGCTTTGGGTCTTTGGTTAAAGATTGAAGAAGATAGAGAGGTGAAGATTGAAGAAGAAAAAAAATTGAAGAAGGTTGAAATTTTGAGTGGTGAATCGGTGATGAAGAGGGAAGGAGTCGAAGGACTAAAGGAGTAGAAGCCTAGAAGGACTGAAGGAGTGAAGCTGAAGGACTGAAGGCCGAACTGCCGATTACCGAAGGGTCATAGACTCATGGGTAGGGGTGTGCACTGTTAGCCGTGCGGCGCAGTGAGGTTTTCTTCTTTCTAAAGAGTGAACGGGTAAAGAGTGATTAGGTTTTCTTCTTTTTTTCTTTTCTTTTTTTTTTCCTCCTCTGTGCGGGGCAGGGCGGGTCGGTGTGGGGACCCAGTTTTTTAAAAATACTAAACCCGCAACCCGCCCCGCCCCGCCCCGCATGATTTTCTCAATTTAAGACCTGAACCCGCAAAAAAAAAAAAAAACCCGAAAACCCGGTCCTCTGCAGGGCGGGGCGGGTTCTGCGGGTTTTGCACACCCCTAAATATGATTTAGTTAGAGTAAGTAGCAGCCCATGAGACACCATGTGTTTGAGGTAACAAAGGATCCTCTTTACCGCCTGCCAATGAAGCTTTGTTGGTCGATGCATGAATTGGCAGACCCGATTGACTGCAAATGCTAAGTGATAGGTACTTTAATGAACCTACAGTGTTGCAATAAAGTAATGGATCTTCCATAGGATCACCCTCATAAGACATAAAGCATTTGAGGAAAACATGGGAGACGTGATTGGCTTGGCTTCCAGCATATTTGTCTTCTTCAACTAATCCAGAATATGTTGTTGAGAGAGTAGTATACCTGACTTTAAGGGAAGTACTTTGTTGATATAGTTTTCGATACAGTGTGAACTACATGTTCTTTGATGTTATTCACGCTCCCACGATCACTGCAAAACAACTAAAATTGAGAGACCCTTCTGAGGGTCTCACCCCGATGCCTAAATTAGTTATGAGAGAAAAAAGTATGCTCTACATATAAAATATTTAGTCTTTAGTTTGTACATAGAGTATGGGTCTATTTATAGGCAAAGAGGTTGAGTCAAACCTAAATTAGGTTTCCTTAGGGTTTTTTCCCTCTCTCCAGTGTAGCTCTGTGCCTTCTCTTTTTTCTTTTTCTTAAGGTTTTCTCCCTATCTCCAGGGATGGCTCATGCCTTCTGGAAACCTACTAACCAGGGAACCGTGAGTTACCTGAAAATCGAGGGTAGTCTCCCTTCATCCAAGGCTAGCTCTATGCGTCTTGAAAACTTGCTAACTGCAAATCGGGAGTTACTTGACAACCAAGGGTCGTCTCCCTTCCTTGTTTTCTCTGCAAGGTTCTCTCCCTGGATTTACCTTAGAGTTTTCTCCCTTTCTTGTTTTTTCTGTAGGGTTGTTTTCTTGGATTTGCCTTAAGGATATCTCCCATCCTTGTTTTCTCTGCAAAGTTGTCTCCCTGGATTTGCCTTAGGGTTTTCTCCCATCCTTCTTTTCTCTACAAGGTTGTATCCCTGGATTTGCCTTAGGGTTTTCTCCTATCCTTGTTTTCTCTACAGGATTGTCTCCCTGGATTTGCCTTGGGGGGTTTTTTCCCTATCTCCGGGCTGGGCTCTATAGTCTTCTTATTTTTAATAGGGTTTTCTCCCTGCCTCCTTCCTGTAAAACAAGTGACATCAACGAGTTCCTTGTATCTAGACCGGGAATGGTTCGTTGCTTAAGTCAACTCTATTCCTTTATTCAAAATGTATATACTCCTAAAATCTGGGGAATTTTTTGTCTTCATTATAGCAAGTTTGAGTTAAAAAAATAATAATAACCTAGTTCTTTGAAAACATAAATGTGGAAAATAAGAGTCTCACCTGAGACTCCCGACGGTCCTCACTACCTGATCTCTGCTATAATCTCATGTTGCCTCAATTCTCTACGCCATGGACTCCTGCTTCTTCTGTCCTCTCTTCTCTCTATATCCTACCGGGGATCATTCTCTTGATCCCTCTCATCTAGTTTAGGACGGTCTTGTGGATAATAAACCCGAGGTTGTTGGTCCCGATGAGTTTAGGGCCTGTTATTCCTTGGCTGATTCCTTTGCTTTCCCAAAAATCGAACCAGCTTGCCATTTTTTACAACCTAAAAAATTCTCCAAGTGATTAAGAGGATCCCCATCTCGAGCATAACTCAGGATCTGAGGGACTTTGAACTTCTCGGGTAGCCAATAGTTTGCTACTCGTCTGGTGAAGAGTGAACCAGTACCCAATAAGAGCTTCTCCACCACTATAGATTTGCTTTTGTCCTTCCTTTTCATCTCCATGAACATGCACCTTCTCTCCAACTCAGCGACAATTCTGCTCAGATCTCCTACATCTTCCCATTAGTCTCCATGACAGTTGGCTCTTCTATTCCGTTGCTCTCGGTGATTATCCTCTCGAAAGTTATCTTCTTGGTGATCGTCCTCCCGACAATTTGGTATGGCCAGTGTGCTCTTCTTCTTCATGCTCATCCCAGTTCACCTTGGGATGGGATTGTCCTAGAATTCTGAGTAGTAACTCTCCATTCTACTGTGTTAAGGCTTCAATCTAGGCTTCCAACGCTACTATGTGATCCTAGTCTCCACCGCTCGGGGGAGGGAACAGTGGAGGCTGTGGATTGTTCTAAACTTCTGTAGTTGGGTTGGGCTGAACAATTGGCTTCGGCTGGAATCTCCTCTACCGAGTGGCTTGGCTTCCAGAACATGTGTTGATCACCATACCTTTTTTTTTAATGAGAAACAAATAATCGTTCCCACAGACAGCGCCAAACTTTACCAACATACTTCAACTCTAAGGAATAAGTTGAGATCATCTAGATCCTTAACCCCGAAGTTGATGTGAAGGAGCTGCAAAAGTTCATCAATGGCAAAAGATATAGAGGCAATAATAATAATGTCATCAACATAAATTAAGATGAACGAAGTGACAGAATCTGATCGATATGTGAGCAAAGATGAATCAACTTTTGAGCCAACAAACCCAAGTTCAATTAATTTGCCACTTAGTAGAGAAAACTAGGCTTTAATGGCCTGGTTCAAACCGTATAGAACTTTGTTTATCTTGCAAATATGATGAGGCAATGAGTGATGTTCAAATCCAAGTGGCTAACTCATATAGACTTCCTCTAAAATAACGCCATGTATAGACGTATTTTAAACGTCAATTTGTTTAAGATCCCAACCAGCTAAGTAGGCAATAAACATCATAGTTTGTATAGAAGTGGGTTTCACTACAGGACTATAGGATTCACCATAATCGAGACTAGCTTGTTGATGGAATCCTTTTACGACAAGTCGTGCCTTGTGTCTTTCTATAGTCCCATTTGCCTTTCTTTTGAGTTTGAACACCCACTTACAGCATATAACATTCTTGGATGTGGTGGGTGGAACAAGAGACCATTTCTGATTTTTTAGGAAGGCATTAAACTCTACCTACATTGCATTGTTCTATTTGTGAAATGCCTTGGCCTACTGATGTTATTTTTAGCTTGAGTTTGAATAGGATGAGTTCTAGCTAGAACATTGGTCAAGGCTTGAGCATCAATCACATCTAGATCAGTATGAGAATGATTTTGTGAATGGGATAAAAATGAATCTGTAGGTTGGAAAGTGAGTGGAACTGATGGAATAAAATACTGTAATACCCTAAAAATAAATACATTTATTTGAATGGCAATGATAATTTACAAAACCAAAAGACTTTTAATTTTAATTCACATACAAATGTTTTCAATAAAGTTTTGCAACTCTTTAAATTGAAACTCTCATGGCCTTTTAACAATTTGTTTACCTTTAAACAGAATCTTCATTTTCGATTGTTCGACATTCCCACTTAAACTATCAAGATTTCCCTATCTTGAACGTGCAAACTTGTCTGAGAATGTTTTTATCTTTTTAGCCACCTCAACCTTTTGAGCGCCCAGAAACCGTATAAAGCCATCTTTATGCCTAGAAATCACCAATTTCATCATTCCTTTACACCAACAATCCTAGAGGAGAGAGAGAGAGAGAGAGAGAGAGATCCTAGAGAGAGAAAATTTGACTCTTGGTGAGGCTTCTTCCTCAAGGGAAGGTAATCCATAAACCTTAATCTCGTTTTAATATATATTAACATATTTTTACTGGTTTTAATCTACTGATTTTGTTGTTTAACAAACACCATGTAGGTTTTAAAAACATCTAAGTATGTTACATTAGGATTTTATAATAATCAAGCATGGGTTAACTATATTTTCAAAAAGATATGAACTTCATCGTAGTATTCATGTTATATCACGTTATTTATGGTTTGACATGCCTTTTTAGGATTATTATAAGTCTTAGTTGATTTTTATATTAGGTTAAAGTAGAAGTTTTGGGTCTTCCATCCATTCCGACAATCACTGAACGTTCCATTGCTCATGATTGAATATTCGACCCTTGTTGGCCGAATGATTGACCTCGACATGGAACGTTCGATGAAGGCAGCAATCTGCGTGATTAGGGTTTTATTACGTAATTGAGGTTTTACGTCCTATATTAAGGTTCCAATTTGGGTTGTGCCTAATATTCGAGTATAAATTGCAGTGACTTGGTGATTAAGGACATGTTTGGGTAACTCATGTGTTTTTCATTATATTTTATTATTTTTGAAAAAATATGTCTGGGTTGATTTTTAAAATCCAAATTCTACTCAAGTTTTTTCCAACCTTTTTTTAATTTTGTCTCAAGTTCTCTAAACCATTCAAACATAATTTTAAAAAATAATTTTTCTCGGTATTCGCAATTTTGAATATAGTAAAGAATAGTAAAATACAATACAAAAAAATCGCACACCCAAATGAGCCATAAGATGTCCAAGAGTGAGAAGAATCACCTAAGGTAAGTAAATGCTTACGAAACTGTATTTTCTCAACATGCGATAAGTTAATGAACTGAGCATGCTTTACTTTTCAAAAGAATATGTGCTGAGTCTACTGTTTTTTATAACATGTTTACAACTGTTTCAAATAAATACTTGCTTTTATACGATTTATAATAAATGAATAATAGTTGCATCATATGACATGGTACACCGATACGTGCAATATAACGGCCATGACCTTACCATTTTATGGGCTTGATCCTATAGTCAAAGAGATTTACTTTTATTATTTGGCCTTGGATCCAATGGTTATTTGTGACAGGCACAACGTGTACGGATGGGTCACTATTATCGTTTTACTAGTAGCGTAGGCCGCCCTAGGTTGGACTCGGTCGGGCTGCTAGTACATAATGGTATGTAGCAATATCAAGGACATTGGTATTGTACTACAGGTCCTTCGAGAAAGTGCCAACCTGAGGGGAAATAGGTTAAGGGCCTGAGTAGATTATATGGAGAGAAGCTATGAGTACTTATATTTTAATATTGTATAAATTTCTCTACATTAAAAAGAGTTAATTGTAGCTGGGATAATGCCTACCATACTTCAAAATAAATCAATTTCTTCATACTGCCATAATAACGGAGGCAATGCATAATATTTTTTGAAATATCATGACGTTTTTGAGTTACCATTTTTTAGAATGCAAAACATTACTAAAAGCTCTTTACATAGACAAGTTCCACAACAATTTACTAAGTCATGAATGTCATGAACTTACGCAATTACTTTTTTCCACTTGTGGAACACCTTGATGTTTTGCAGTTTAGTAGGTTGTCATGTTGTAGAGTGATAAATTTGCTGGGATGAAGATGTCAAGCGAATAGATCGCATGATCGGGTTTGCTTAGTTAGATGTTAGTTGTTAATGTTATAGTAATGCTTGTTTGGAACCTCTGATTCTATATTAATGATACATGATGTCGTTTAAAGGTTATATGATTGCCTGAGATCATTGATTTCCCCTTTCCTATACTCTAATATATTAGTTTTGTGTAATGAATTAAGCTAATGTCTAGTTAAATTAGTTTGAAGGCGTTATGAGTAACATTCCAAGTTTAGTAAATTTGATTCTTTAATTTTGGAAGTGTTATAGCACTGAATGGAAGTAACGACAGAAGGAGAAGCAGATTGAGGGGCAGATGAGAGTTGAGTTATGGGATTTTTGGCAGCAAAAGGGAAGATTGTTTCGTGAAATAGCACATCGCCAGTAATGTAAAATCTTCTAGACTGAACATGATGACATTCATAACTTTAATCTTGTGAACTATACTAAAAATCATACATTCTTTTGACTGAAACTGAAACTTATAAGAATTGTAAGGTTTGAGGTTAGGAAAACAAGAACTCGAAAATTTTCAAGAAATTATAATCTAGTGATTGAGAAAATAACTTTGCAAAGGGAGACAAATTTTGCAATAATTGGGTAGGTAGTTTAGTGATGAGATAACATGATGTGTGGTAGGCTTCATCCTAACAGGTTTTGGGAACACTACTAGATTTTTCATCAATCTTCCGAAGTTCTTTGCGAGCATAGCAACTGGATCCTCTTCTTCATTGTCAAAGTCTTCATCAGAGGAGACTTTGCTTTTCTTCTTAGATGCCTTGAGGGCAATTGTCTTTGCCTTTCAGACTAGGGGCAGGGAATACTCATAAGTTTGAAAAAATCCCACCAACTCTTCAATCTTCATCTTATCAAGATCTTTGCTTTTTTCAATGGTAGTTACTTTTATTTTGAAACGGTCAGGCAAAGATCTTAGTATCTTTTTAATGAATTTTACATCTGAGAAGTTCTTCCCTAGACTCACCATCGAGTTTCTCAGGTTGCTGATCTTGGTGTAAAACTCATTGAATGTCTCATCTTTCAACATCTTAATTTCTTCAAATTTTAAAATCAACATTTGGAACTTAGTGGATTTAACAATTTTTGTGCCCTCGAATGTTGTTTCTAAAATTTGCAATGCTTCTTGAGCGAATTCACAGTTTGAAATTCTTGCGAATTCAGACGGTAAAAGAGCTTGACATAGAGCATGGAGAGCTTTAACTTTGGAAGTTGGTTCAACAGCTGTAGTCTCTGGCTTAGTCCAACCAGATTCTACAATCTGCCAAAAATCAATGAATTTTAAAAATAAGCTCATACGAGCTTTCCAATAGCCATAATTCGTGCCATCAAAGGCAAGAACAAAATTAAGAGTTTGAGACATGATAAAATAATTAGAAGTTAAAGATCACACTCAAGAAATTGACCTAGAAAGAGTCTACCAAGCTCTGATACCAATTGAAAAATATAATGGACTTCTAATTTATCATGTGTGTGCAATCAACTCTGTAACAAAATATCTAAATGTGAAATTTAAAGAAGACATACATTTTGTTAATGAAGTGGAAAATCAGTTAAGAGAAAAACCATTCTGGGGCAGCCAAACCCAGGATTTCCACTATTCAAAAAACAAAGCTAGTAACAAAACACTCACACTCACATACCTTATGCAGTGGCCATACCATCCACTCTGATGTGTACCTATACACAAACACTTTCCAACCAGGTCTCCTACCTAAAGGGGTCTTCAATGGATATTTTTAACTTAGGGCTCCTCCCTAAACTAGACTTCAATAGGTTGATCAAATCACACAATAAAAACTCTAAGAGAGCTAGCAAATATCTCTGTTTTTTCCTAAATACCCTCTCTTAGTACAATGGAATTCAGTATCGAATTCTTGAATAATACATGCCTAGAGACCTCTATTTATAGGCTATAGAAAACTAATACAAGTTTGATTCGGAGTTCTCTAAGTAGCGTCCAGATTTAGACAATGATTTTTCGCACGACAAGCAGTAACTGACTTCAAAATATGCAATTCTTCATTAATCTTCAGTCATCGAGTCCAGACGGTATAGCCCAAGTGCCCAGACGGTTGCTTGCAATGTTCATTGTGCGTAGCCTCTAGTTTGCCATTCGGACACCTGTGCAAACAGGTGCTCTCGAGAGTTGTTGTTCGCTAAGCTGTCTGGACATTAGTGCGAACATGAGTTCCCTGTGGTTGATGTGTCTGCTGAGGTGTTCGGACATTCTTCGAACACTGATGGGCGACCAGATTCTTCCTCTAGGTCATCCAGACGATAAATAGGGAACTGAATTTTGCTGAGCTATAAACTGCGCAGAATCTTCCTAATGCCTTTGAAATTGCCATTCTTGAGCTAATGACACTAATACTTGTCATATTAAGGCTTTCCATGTGAAGGAAAATAACTCCTGAAAATTCTGAAGACTCTGATAAATATACGGCATCCATGTTAAGGCAGCAGACGTACATAATAGTGATTTTGTCAACATAATGCAACCAATTAAAAACTAACAACTACTATCGACAAGAAGAGCTAAGGTAGTGTCATAAGGTGCCGATGTTTCCTCTCAACACACCTTTGTTGTTGATGAGTATGTGAACATGAAACTCGGTGGAGGATGCCAATAGACTGAAAAAATAAATAAATAAAAATAAAAATTGTTTAGGCTATGGTATTCCCCTCACCACTCAGTTTGCACACTCTTTATTTTAGAATTCAACAAATGTTCTACCATAGCTTGGAATTTAATAAACACAAGCATGGCATAAAATTTTGATTGAATAGGCAAAACCCAAGTGAATCAACTAAAGGCATCAAGGAATGAAATATAAGATCTATTTCCATTAATAGAAACAACTAGGGAGGGACCCCATACATCAAAATAAATCCACTCTAAAGGACTACAAATATTGGTAGCAGAATAAGATAATTGCATCTAATATCTTTTGGCCCGTGGATAGGCGCAGCAAGGAGCAAGTGCCTTATGATTGGAGACAAGAAGAACAAACTTAGCTAAGAAATGTTTAAGAGTTCAGAGAGACAAATCTCCCAAGCACGTGTGCCAGTGATTAATGGAGGCCTTCTCACCAATAAGAGGTAGTAGACGAAGGATAGAGTTGATATAGACCATTCTTAAGCTGTCCTTGATGGAGTGGACTCCCAATTTTGTAGTCTTCATTCACAAAATGAGATGAATGGAATTCAAAGAAACCCTAGTTATCATGAGTAAATTGACGGATTGCAAGAAGATTTTTGCAAATTAAAGGAACATGAAGTTGTTTTGACAGAAATTGATGACATGAAATAGGAAGAGTGGTAGAATCAATGTGATTGATAGACAATCATGTTCCATTTCCTACACGAATCTGATCATGTCCAATGTATTCATCTGAGCAGAGATTGAGGCTGTTGAGCTCATTCATGAGATGGTGATTGAACCCAGTATCTGGGAATCAATTCTCATTGGTGGGTAGCTTTGCAGATGAATAAAAAGCTTGAGAATGGCCACTAGACTCAATCAAAGATGCTTGATCAAAGTGTTGGTAGCAATGCAGGGCAGTATGTTTGAGCCTTCCACAAATTTGGTAGAGAGGCCAAGACTCTTGAGAAGAATTATGAGGAAAATATGAGCCACGATCACGTCCATTGGTGTAATACTCAGGAATTTAAATGTAACGTCCCACATCGCTTGGGAATGGGGATGTGCTTATATGTATAAATGTACCCTTCTTGACATAACGCGTTTTAAAGCCATGATAACCATGAACCTATCAGAACTTCGCAATTAAGCGTGCTTCTGCAAGAGTAGTACCGAGATGGGTGACCTCCTAAGAAGTCTAGTTCGGGGGAGCCAAAAGTGGACAATATTGTGTCGTTGGAGGTGGGTCGTTACAAATGGTATCAGAGCCATTACCCAACTTGAGATTGGGGGAGCATGCACAAGCCAATGAGGGTTGCTAGCAGGCACTCGTTAGAACTCCAAAAATGGGGTGATCCCATGAGGGTCTCAAGCGGGGACGTTGGGTCCCAATAGAGGGTGATTGTGACGTCCTACATCGCTTGGGAAGGAGGATATGCTTATATGTATAAACGTACCCTTCTTGACACAATACGTTTTAAAGCCGTGATGACTATGAACCTATCAGAACTCCGCTCGTTAAGCGTGCTTCTACGAAAGTAGTATGGGATGGGTGACCTTTTGGGAAGTCTAGTTCAGGGGAGCCAAAATCGGACAATATTGTGTCGTTGAGGGTGGGTCATTACATTAAATCTCTTAAATTCATTTATACAACTCAGTGATAATGTTGAGAAAACATTATCATTAAGCTTTTATAATGTTTTAGAGATTTCCCAAAAACTTAGGAACTTTATAGTAAAGTTTTAACTCTTTTAAAGTCTATATTGACTTTTTTAACTTAAAAAATTAATAGGATCAAAATTGAGTCAAATGAACTCAAATTGAGACAAGCTGAAGTTCATTGTGCTTATATCAGAATTCTTGATCTTTTGGTAGAATTTTGATAAAAGTCCATTCTTTGATTTTTCTGGTAGTTAAGTGACTAATCCTTCAAAATGACACTTTTTTACTATCACTTTATCTCTAAATTTGGGGGTTGACAAGTATGTTTCTTGACATATATGGACCAAATTTAGTTAATAGATCATTACCAATTAAGTTTGGTGAAGTCAAAATCCAATTTAGTAAAAGTTGACTTTTTGCCCAAAAAGCAGTGTCGTAAGTCTTCTGATTGTCCAAAAAAGTTAAAAACCATCTAAAAACCTATGCATTGGCTGGCCAAGAAATTTACTTTGTCAAGTGTAATCAAAGCCATGAAGAAAAGAAAGAAAGAGAAAAAAAAAATGTGTGAACATGAGAGTTTTGACTTTGGACCTAAAGTAAACAACTTATCAAACAAGTTTGTCTTTGTTTCCATTTTACCCTTGCACCAACCAACCACTCCTTGTGTTCTTGGCTTTTCTTTTTTCTTTTTTCTATAAATAGCATGCTAAGCTTTCTTCATGCCATTTCAAGTAGTTTTTTATTTTTTTACTTTTTATGAATAAGTAACTTCTCACTATCAACAACGTATCTAATTTCAAGCAAAGTTTCACTTTTGCTTAGTTTTCCTAAAACTTTTCTCTTTTGAAAATTAAATAGACTTCTAATTTTAACAAGTGTGTGCAATAGTATGCAACAAAATATCAAAATGTATCTACTTTCAAACAAAGTTTCACTTTTGCTTAGTTTTCCTAAATTTTTTCTCTTTTGAAAATTAAATAGACTTCTAATTTTAACAAGTGTGTGCAATAATGTGTAACAAAATATCAAAATACGAAATTAAAAGAGACAGATATTTTGTTGACGAAGTGGAAACTCAGTTAAGAGAAAAACCACTCCGGGGCAGTCAAACCCAGGATATCCACTATTCAGAAGACAAGACTAGTTACAAAGCAATAGCACTCACATAACCTTATGCAGTGGTCGTACCTTGAACTCTGACGTGTAACCCAACAAGAACGCCTCCCAACCAAGTCACCTACTTGAAGGGGTTTTCAATGGAATCCTTTACCTTAGGGCTAACCCTAAGATAGACTTCAATTCATCACAGCAACAGCACTTGGCAACGGCTTGAGAGAGACTAATTCAGTACAATAACTCTAAAATATAACTCTCTAAGCACTATGGAATTCAATGCCAAATTCTTACAATTCTCAAGCCTAAGGGCCTCTATTTATAGGCTACAGGTTCAAATGAGCGTCTGGCTTGAAATACCTAGGCGTCGTCTGGACAGTAGACATAAGGCGTCTGGACGGCTTTCCAAATTTCGCTGAAATTCTTTCCTGAATTGAGCCGCGTTCGGATAGTGTTGCCCTAACGTCTGGAAAATATTGCCCTAGCGTCCGGACGGTCGCACTTTAGCTACATGCAATTTTCATATCAAGGCTTGGCGTGTTCGGACCATAGCATCTATCATCCAGACGGTTGATCTGATGCACGCAATTTTCATATATGAAGCTCGAGCGTCCGGACCATGAAGACTGTCGTCCGAATGTCTAGATTTGAATGCTCGACTTACCTTATGAATGAGCGCGTCCAGACGTCTGGACGTCCAGACGGTTGCTCTGTCTTCCCATATCTGTGTTTTGGAAAGAAATCTCATAGCTGATCGAATACTGAGTGGAGTTCGGACGTGCTGCTGAGACGTCTGGACGGATGCAAGCTGGAACAGTTCAAAGATTTTTGACACAGAGGAAGGTCGGGATGAAAAGTTCTCATCGTCCGGACGGATGATGCTTGGACAGTTGAGCGTTCGGACGGAATATCACGTCGTCCGAATGGTTGCAAGGGAATCGAATTTAACTGCCTTGAAATCCGCACAGAGTCTTCTTTGAAGAACAAAACAGGAGTGTAGACTCGAAAAGAAAAAAAAAAAAGAAAAAAAAAAAAACTTGATTGTAAAAAGCATCATTGTTTATGTTACTGACTGATGAGTATCCAGGCATTTCACTAGGCCGTTCGGACGATAAACTTGGGATCCGACTTTTGCTAAGTTGTAGACTTTGCAGAGTCTTCTTGGAATCCGAAAATTCTTGACGCTTGTGACACTGATCTTGTCATAATAAGGCATTTTCCATATCAAAGAAATAAACTCTGAATATTTGAAGACTCTGAACTGATACGGCATCCCTATGAAATCAGCAACAATACATGATAGTGATTTTGTCCAACAGAATGCAGCCAACACCAAAACTAATATCTTTCTTTCTCTTGCACACCAAATGGCCTAGGCTTGATTTTGGTGTTCAAAATTCTCTCTTCTCCTTAGCAACACCACTCGACCACTAAGTAAAAAATTAGAAGTTGTTTGGTAAGTGTTCTATGCTTAAAGGTGTTTCTTGATTAATCTCAAGAACGCAATTAAATCACTTCTACCGCATGGAGTTCAAAAACTCAGTAAATATGGTTCGAATGTGAGCTTTTTAGGAAATATTCTATGATTCACTTGACATTTTTTCTTTGCTATTTTAATTATGTTCTTTGACTTAAAAAATTTGTTTTAGGACCCAATAAACTTAAAAGATTAACAAAGAAAGATAAGTGTAAACATATATTTTACACATATTGCTTCTTACATTTATTATCTTTACATATACTATCTTTATATTTATAGTCCTCATGAATAGCATCGTCTTTGCTTTTATTATCTATATAATATATCTTTACATTAAGATTTAAGTTTAAATGTTGTAGCCTTTTGCTTGCACATTTAACCATTAATCTTGATGTTTAAACAATTGCGAGTAATTGTTTTTACTTTTATTCTCCTTACAATATATCATTACAATAAGATTTATGTTTAAGCATTGTAACCTCTTACTTGCACGGTTAACCATTGATCTGGTTGTTTAGACAATTGTGAGTGGATGTCTTTACATTTATTGTCCTTACAAATCGGTCTTTACCTTAAGATTCATATTTAAATGAACAAATTTGGTTGTTTAAGCATTAATCTGGGTATTTTGACTATTGTGAGTGATTGTCCTTACATTTCATGTCATAGGACTATCATAAGTGATTGTCTTAGATGAATGAAGTGATAAATAATAATGACTATAACGGGATGATGGTCCTAAAGAATGAATTATTTAGAAAAGAACTAATATATGTATTATTTGTATGTATATGATTTATATGCAAAAAAGAAGTTGAGGATCCTTTTTGATGAGTATTAAGTATGAAAGTACTTACTAGGGAATGACATTGCTTTTCATTACTATATTGTTTGTTGATTTATTCATTATTACTTTAAATATATGCTTCGAAATGAAATATTTCATATTGAGCCTCATGATTGAGAATAAAGAATATGTTAATTGAAGAACTGGGAGGCTGTGTGCTACTAGCGCCGAAAAATATTGATAATAAACAACCTAGGATGTTCTGTGCTACCAGTGGACTAGGATTTTGAGAGCTACTACTCTAACAACAGGTAAACTTTAAAAGTGGGAAGATCTAATGGACACTAAGACAATCTAGTATTTAGCCTTGGTACAAGAGGAGTGAAAGAACATAAAACATAAAGCTTTCTCGAACTAAATTATCTTTTGTTATTAAAACTGCCTTAATAAATCAATAGTATTTTATGCTATGAAAACAGACAACTCACTTGTTTGCCTATGTAAACAATTTTTTAATAAATAATAAAAATTTTACTAAAACAAAGCGTAAAGCGCCTCTAAGTACACATGAAGTATATATTGGAACTACCAAACCAGCCTAAAAAAATAAAAAATAAACCCACAGACCCACTAGACCTTAAAACCTCAAGACCCACAAAAGGCATACAATGCTACGTCATGTGAGCCTTGCCTTTCCAATGGCTAGAGGGTGCGCTTACATTGCCGTAGTTAATGGAGCTTCTTAAGTTCAATAGCTCCCTCCTGCCTGTGGTTTGTTGGTGCACTATCATTTTTTTCCCAATGAAACTCCTCTTCAATGGCATCCAAGATGGCTAAAGACGGATCCTCACCATGAACACCATCCATCGCCCAATCCAAGGGCATGCTGGGATGTAAAATATCCAAAGGGAAAGGGGATTCTCCATCCTCCCCATTCAAAATCTCGTCACTATGATCCCACACTATGATCTCACCATCTGGGCCAATGCCTACCGGCTACTTCTGAGAATGTATTAGGCCATTAATCTTGAAATCCTCACCCTTCTCATCGTTTGAAGTGTTGCAACCACCCAAAAGGTTTGCAATC
The DNA here is from genome assembly GCF_958979055.1 of Alnus glutinosa. Classification (NCBI taxonomy): domain Eukaryota; kingdom Viridiplantae; phylum Streptophyta; class Magnoliopsida; order Fagales; family Betulaceae; genus Alnus; species Alnus glutinosa. Next base: position 13,262,076 of record NC_084899.1, on the reverse strand, counting down.
TCTTTCGCCCAAATTTCCTTAGCAACAAGATAAGATGATGACATGGCTGCCACTTTAGGAGAGTGTAGGGGTTGCATAGACAGACTCGGATTGAGGAACCCCCTCCGAAGGATACCCCTCGCTGGAACAGATTGCTTAACAACCTTCCAGGAAGGTGCCATTCCACCAGAATCCAACAATGGCTGCGCCGTAGCCACCTAGGCTTCCTCGACAGGCAAAGGATCCACCCCCTTCGAGCGCTACAGAGACTTAGTCTCACCGTCAATATCTATCCTTATTGCCGCCATAGACTCTGCAACTAAACTCTCATCCAAATACACTGGTTTGCCTTCTCTAGCCTTCCTATTGTAACTATGGAAAGGCTTAGACACCAATGATGCTGGAATAGAGAGACGTATCCTTTCTCTCAACTCTGTCGTCCCTGAGTATAAGTCACTGAATAAAAGCGAATTCTACCGGGTGGAGGTGGCCTGAATTTGGAGCTCAACAAACCCAACTCCATTGCTAACTGGTGCCGAAGATGGCCCCTTAGACCTGAGGGAACCTTCCAGTGATGAATGAGACATCATCCCCTTTACCGTAGCAGAGAACCAAGCAGCAGTAAACAAAGGATTAGGAGATAGAGGATGTCGACAAGGGAGGAAAGACAAACCTTGGAGTAGCAGGGTTCTCAAACACCTGAGAAGATTGAGCTACGTCCACCGCTGAAGACAAACCTTCCTGAGAAGACCAACTCTAGAGGACTTCCAGAATCCCAGATGCAGATGAAGACAGCGCCATGACCGTTGACGACAAAGAAACAACAACTTCAGGTGACAATGTGAACCGGGGATCTGAAGAGAGTCTCGAACCCAGACCAACATCTATACCCGTGTCGCCCTCAACAAAACAAGAGCCCATCGTCTCACAAACTGGTTTGGGCTTAGACAAGAACCGGCCCAAACGAAAACCTCTAAAACCCGCAGAGGGTAATTGGTCCAATGCAAAACCAACCACCCGACAACTTCGACCTTTATCTGATCCCACATCTTTCTCCATGCATACCCTAGAATCTTCTTTTGTGAGCGATTGACGAGAGTGCCCTTCTTCTTTTTCGCCTTCTTCACTAACTCAACGATCCCCAATGAATGAGCCTCTACCCTCTTAAGATTATTCTTTAACTCAGAGCAATCCATCGCCAATCTTGGATTCTCAACTCCATTCGTCCACTCAAAACAATCCGCCCCTAGAAACAAATCAAGATGACCCAAAGGCAGCATCTTTAACTCACAGAGACCACAGCAAAACTAGCTATTGCACGCACTATTTCCACGAAGGAGCTCCCAAACAAAGAAGCCTTCGCTCTTACTACCATTTGCTTCCCCTCCAGTGAAATCTCAACAGAACCCGGCCACCGAGATTTGGCTTTAAAAGGCACCAATTAGTGACATAGCTCTCCCACAAACCGTCGCCATCCCTACCCTCCATGGCTGTCGGGAAGCCAGATGATACCTTTCCAACCACCATCTGCATAAACGGCCACCTCCAGATAACGGCCAACTTTATTGCCACCCCCACGAACCATCAACAGGTTCTCATCCTCACGGTAAGACTTGACGAAATCTTCTTTACTCAGAGACTTCAGCACCTCTTCAACCATATCTGCCAGCCAAATGGAGCATAGGACACCCACAAAAACATACCCTACAAAATCCTTCCTCCTTTCCTCCAAATGAAAGTCTGCCTTATTAACTCTCACTGAAAAGAAGATTTTTTTTGCTTCCACGAAGAAACACCTCTCCAATATCAACACTGCATGGTATCTCCAAGCGCAATCCTACTCCACCACCAGTAGGAGACCAACACTTGCCAGTGACCAACACCAACCTAGCTCAGAACTGACGAGCCAAAACCAAACCAGAACACAACCAAAAACAAAGCTCTATGTGAAAACCCACCACCCAAGAAACTCTGTGATCTAATATGTCGTATGAGCTTCAAAGCGGCGAGAGAATAGAATCCTAGCGGGACGAGCCTACACACGCCACCGCTAGGTGAAAGAGTTGAGAAAGAAAAAAGGAGACAGGCAATAGCACTTCTGATTTATTGGAAGACTTTCTATATCCCACAAGTCTCTATATAAACATGATCATATCAAGTTTACATAGACCTTGATTTAGGTCCCTTGGTTAATGGCGAAAGTGTAACGTCAAAGATACTAATTAAGTGATAAAAACATGAATTAGACTAATTAAGTGAGTAATTAGGTAAAATAAGGAAAAAGAGCAATTAAAAATAGTCAAAGTGTAAAATTTTGGGTTGGGTGTTCGGACAGGCACTTGTTGTGCCCGGATGGCTTTAGCAGTAGGGTCCTGCCTGCTACCGTGTCCAGACAGCTAGCAAACAGATCTTCACGAGAGTTTCATGCATGTTCGGATGGGACATTTTGGTGTCCAGATGGCACTACCCGAGGGTTGAGATGTGCGACTTCACACGCGTGTGTCCAGACGGCTTTCTTAACTATCCGAACAGGCTTAAGTAGAAATTGGTTGAGCGAGTTTTCAACTCATTTTTGTCCCCATTTCTCTCCTCTCAAACGTTTTCTCTCCATTCTCTCTCCTAGGGTTTATAGCAAACCCTAGATTCGAGTAGTTTGAAGCTTTCAATCTAAAATTCGAAATCGGAAACGTGATCCTTTTTGCAAGATCTATGTTTTCATTGATCATTTTGAGGTAAATCCAAACTTTAATAGATATTGTGTAAATCCTTAGAGTTTGAACTTGATATCTCAATTTCTTTTAGGTATTGTATCTTTTGAAGTGTTCTACATCATCTCTAAGCATTAGGTTTCATTTTGGTGAGAAATCAAGATAAGACCCAAAACCTTATATTTTTACTAAGTGTTGTAAATTGGTGATTTGTGTGTCTAACCCTAATGTTAGTAATTTTATATTGGCAACATTCTGGTTGACAAAAACACTTTATGTAACAATTGTTTTTTAACAGGATTATCGATTTTATTTAGAGTCTTCAAGTAATATGGACAGTGTCTTATTTCAAGCCATGTGCCTTGTCACAAGTTTCTAGAAGATGTTCATGATATCTCTTAGCCTCAGGCCAAGCCTTCGATCACAAGAAAGCCTCCCACATGCCATCGCTATGGTGAGCTTGGGCATATCAGACCGATGTGCCCTTATCAGTAAGCTCAGAGGAAGTCATACTGGCAGGCTCCTAAAACTCCCATGTGTCACCAATGTGGAGTCAGCATTCCTGTCCGGCCTAGGGGTCCTTCACCTCAAAAGAAGTCACCCATGCATTATGGACCCCCTCCCAAAAATCCTATTCCAAGGCATCAGCAGCAAAGGCTTACTCCAGCAAAGAAGGCTTGGGTCCCCAAGAAACCTCATATGGAGATACCAAAGACTCCAAAAAAGGAAGCCTTCTGTGAAGGAACACCCTTTGTTAGCTCTTTCATGCGAGATCTGGTCAGATATTTGGAACTGAACCTAAAAAAGGGAGGACAAGACAAGGAAGAGGACGCCTACTCCTCAAGGGGGAGCGGACCTGCCAAGTTAGTAAGGTCATACATAACTAGGATTTTGGTTCCTAAATCCTAAAGCATGCCAAGTACACTTGCATATTTTATTGTCATATCTTGTGAGTGCATTTATGGAACTATACTTTTTTATCCCTATATTCTCTATTGTTTGTCTAGAGATATCTCTATTGATATTAAATAGGGATGATAGAAAAAGCACGTCAAGTGGCTGCTTTTCTATCTTGGTATAGTCAAATCTCTCTCCCTGATGTTAGGTTTACCCTTACCTACATGCTTGGACTCATTTTTTTTCTTTTCATTCTTAGCAAGTTTTTGTTGTTTTCTTTTTTTTTTTCAACAAAAAAAAAAAACGGAGGGGGAGGGGGGGGGGGGGGGCGAGGGGGGGAAGATGCAGATTTTTATTCCCTTATTTAGCTTTTCAAATATCCTATGTATTTTTACCTGATGTCTCAGTTCTTGGTGCATTAATTATATTAGCTTTTTTTTTATAACTGAGGGTGTGCAAAGTTTCCCTGCTGCATCTTTTTGATAGATAGTTGCTTTCCTCATGTGACGAAAATGTGCACTATCCAAGGCTCCCCTAAGGTACATTTTTTTTTCTCTGATTTTCTACTTCTAAAAATTCTTTTAGAGAAATTATTTATGTGCTAAGATTGTCAAATTGACCATCTCGCTAGTTGAACCTAGCCCCAAAAATTCTGGCTTCCTCTCTAGGTTACAGCACCAAAAAGAAACAAGCAGTTCTACTTCTGAGCTCAATGTTATATGAATAAATTTACTGCTTCTGAGCTCAATCTTGTCCTTCATGGTGCAAGTAAAAATTCAAAATAGTGTTGCTTTTTAGGGGGAAAGTATCAGATGAGGGTGACTAGGAACTAGTATGATAAGGTTTGACTTTTGACTGATCTAACTGTGAAAATTCGCTCTTAAGAAAATTTTGTTGCTTTAAATCATATCAGCGAAGATCATACATTACTAAGAAAGTCTTCACACACACACACATTACATGACCTAAGTATACTGTTTAAAAAATTCTTCTGTAAGAAATTTTTGCTAACTAATTACTTAACTCTCTATTATATTTTAGCATCAGTGTTGAAATGCTATTGAACTGCATTATCAGTTTTTTATACATGCGTGTTCTGAAATTATGTTTGAAAAAATATTCTTCTGCTCTTTTTTCCTCTGTTTTTCAGTTTTTGTGAAGCGTCTTGACAGTTGTTCTGTATGTCCGGACGGTGTGGCTGTTTCATCCAGACGTTCCAGTATCAGGTTTGGAAGCACGCAAAAGTGCCGGTCTCTTACGTGGCACGCTGTGTCCAGATGAAATAAGTGATCCATCTGGACGAGGATCCCTACAGGGTTATATTGCATTCCACCCCTGCGCCACACGGCACCTTTCACTTTCTCTTTGTTTTTTTGTCGTTTGTGTGTTTTTCTTTGAGCTTTTCACGTGCTCTTGTCTTTTTATGATTTCTCTCCATCCCAAGTATGTTTCTCTACCCTTTTTCACATTCCTTTTTAGTTTTGATTCTAAAAATAGTGGATTTTTTAGGGATTATTTATTTTTAGGTTTATATGAGTTAAATTGCATTTTATTGCTCATATTCTCTGTGTTGGGTTCAGATATTACTTTTATTTGAGTTGTGATGTCATATTTTGGATATTTATGTTGTTTGTGATTTTTTGAGATAGTCTTTTTTACAACTGTGATAATGCCCAATTTTTTTTTTTTGAACTAACAAGATTTAATGTTTTCATGTTATTTCTTAGAATATTTTCTTCGTTTTAGTTCACGAAAAATATCTTCAAATAACTCTCAACCCAGAGTCAGGCAAAGAATTGAAGAATCTATAGCTTATAGACGTCTCCGTATGGAAAAGCGGCAAGTTCTATTAGAGCGGAATCTCCTCCGCGTAGATCTGAGGGATCCAGTCCTACTCTCTATTGACCAGATGATTTAGGAGAATCAGTGGGAGTACCTCTATAACTGTGCCTGCTTGGCTTTTCCTAGACTGGTGCAAGAATTCTACTGCCATATGATTGTCACCCAAGATGCTGACAGAGGCCTGATCATGCAGACTTTGATCAGAGGGCACACCATTCAGATTGACCCACAGCTTACCAGTGCTGTGATCGGGGTTCCAGTGCTACTTGTTCCAGGGGTTCCTTTCCCGAATGGTGTTGAGGCTCCAAGCATTGACTACCTCCTGGATTTATTTGGGGCTTGACCATAGGGGGAGGAGAGAACCCATTCTCATATCAGGATTGGTGTCTTTGCTCCTATGCACAGGTTTTTGGCAAAAGTTGTTGTGACAAACTTTTGGCCTCAAGCTCGTCGGAGTGAGTTTACACTCAAGAAGGCCACTCTTCTATATGCTATTGTGATGAGGACACCCTTCTGTCTGTGCAAGCACATTTTGCACACAATGCTTGAGGATCGTGATGAGACAAAAACTAGTCTGTCCTTTGGGTGTTTGATCACTCACATCTACCTTCAATTTTTGACAGATATTTTTGATTCTCGCCCAAATCGAGGATACCGGATCCTCTTGGAAAACAGACTCTCATGAAGTCCAATGCTCAGTTACGGCACGAGGGTCAAGGCGAAGTTCCTCAGCCTCCACCAGTTCAGGTTAACCCTTCAGCTGCTGCATCATCATCTCAGACTCTGCCTCCTACCTTCAACACTGAAGCTACTTTTGCTCAGCTTATGTCTACTATGGGATCTCTCCAGCGAGAAGTCAGTCTTATTGGAAAGCGTGTCGAGTAGTGCCAGATAGACATTTGGGAATGCCTAAAATATCATCACCTGAAGCCTGATGATGATGACGGTTGAGAGTTCTTATTACTCTCTTTATTTATTCTTATTTTGTTGTTGCTGTTTAAGAACAATTTATCTTTATGAGAGACTTTGAGTATTTTTATACCAATGTTTTTTCTTTTATACTCTGTTTACTCTTTGTCCTTTTGAGACGAAAAGGGGGAGTATTTTTTGTTTTGGGACCGAGAATGTATTTCCAAACTGGTCAAGTGTTTTTTGTCCCAGAATGGCCAAATGGAGAGTTTGTTAGTATTTTATATTAGCAACATTCTGGTTGACAAAAACACTTTATGTCACGGTTGCTTTTTAATAGCATTATCGATTTTATTCAGAGCCTTCAAGTATGGATAGTGTTATATTTCAAGCTATGTGCCTTGTCACAAGTTTCTAGAAGATGTCCATGCAAATTCCAAGTCAGAACAGCCGGTTCCTGTGCAACAGTCTAGACAAGCCTTTGAAGGCGTCCAGACACCCCGTAGTTTCTAAAAGCTTTGGCGTTGCAACTATCTGGACGACCGAGCTACACTATCCGGATGTTAGGTCAAGCTAATCCGAGTTCGACATGGAGTTGGATTTCAAACGAAACTGTTTGGGAAGGTTCTGCCAGACGTCAGAACAACGTGGCAACACGTCCGGACGCTGCCCAGTGTTCCAGAATATTTCAGGTCTCCTTTACGGATGCAAAAAGGAGTGACAGTATTGACCATCCAAATGCTCGGTCAAGCCGTCCGGACGTGGTCTTGTTTTGTGAAGAATTGGCTATTCTGGAATGCTGGTTACAGAAGTTCGTCTGGACGCAGCGAAGTGATCGTCCAAACTTTACTCACCAGAGTCCGAATTTGAACAGTACTAGGTTTTCTGTAAGCCTATAAATAGGTGCCTCTAGGCTTGTAACTTGTAAGAATTTAGTATAGAATTCCATAGTACTTAAAGAGGGTGTTTAGGGAGAATTGAAGATCCGCTAGCTCTTTAGTCGTTGCTAGTGTGTGCTAAACTCTTCATGTGAAATCTATCTTAGGGGTTGGCCCTAAGGTAAAGGATTCTATTGAAGACCCCTTCAAGTAAGAGACTAAGTTGGAAAGCATTCATGATAGGTTTCGTGTCAGAGTCATAGGGACGATCGCTACATCGAGGTATGTGGGTGTTAATTTCTATGTACTAGCTTTGTCTTCTAAATAGTGGATATTCTGGGTTTAGCTGTCTCGAAGTGTTTTTTCTCTTCATAGAGTTTTCACTTCGTCAACAAATATCTTGTCTCTTTTATTTTCCGCATTTAAGATATTTTGTTGCACACGAACACACACTTGGTAATTTAGAAGTCATATTTTATTTTCACCTAAGATTATCTTATGGGTTAGCATTTTAGTTAATGGGTTGTCAATTGGAACCCTAAAAATTCTATGGGTTTTTCATAGGTCATGGCTCTTGAGAAAATCAAGAACCTAAGTAGGTCTTAGGGTTAGTTTTAATGTGTGTTTGCAATGTTTTGTACAGTGTGGAGAATTCCTTCTCAAGCAAAAAATCGAGCAGCAAATGTGAGTATTTAACTCACTAAGAAAAGATACTAATTTTGATGGTTTTGGAATGTCTTAAATGTTAGCCACATGATATATGTACAATGTGTGTATAAAGTAATAAAGCTTCTCTTGATACAAAGTGCATGCGTTTACCATATTAGCTACGAAACATTTTGAAGAAAGATTCTCATTAATAGTAGCTATTATAGTAAACGTAAGGTAGAAAACAAAAAGAGTTGGCTTATTATGAAAACATAGCGAGATTTCCACCTATGCGAACGTGGCTACCATCACGATCGTGTAGATTTTGATACTTTGGCTGCGGGTACCGCTGACATCGATGAGGACCCTATGGCATTATATTTGAGATATTATGACTGAAGCTCTTCGTGACAGTTGCATTTATTGGACTTGTGGATAATCCATCATTTGTATAGACTTTATGTATGGCTTGCATCGCATGTGACACCTATTTTTTTGTACAGCTATTCTTTTGTTATGTAATTAATACATTGATAAGCTTTAATTACATAGATAGTCAAGTGGCTCTTATGTTTTAATTAATCTTTAGTTAATAAATTTAGTTTTCGCTGCAATGTGTATTATTTCTAATATATTATGCATATGTTATGCATATGTTATGAGATGTTTTAAGTTGATGTTGGCTTATGACTAATCGTCATGTCACTGTGACAATTCCATTTTGTGTAAAAAATAAAAAATTGGTCATTATAGAAGGTCCCTTCACCAGTTTTGATGGTTACTAGACCAACGGTTGCATGTCTTTTGATAGCCTATGAAGAGCTAGTTTTATATGGTTATGGTTTCTATTTATTTCCTTTAGTTTATGTGTATTTAAGTGCCGCTTGTGGCAAATACTTTTATTTGATGCATCTTGTACACATTGACATGTAATTAAAACCAAGTTAATATCTATATTGAGGTATTTCAGTCAGCTCATTTGTGTTATGTGAGGTATTCCTAGTGTTGTTTTATAGAAAACCAAAAAAAAAAAAAAAATCTATAGCGAGATTACATCTTTGATATCGTAACGTTACGTGGAAATCAGAGGTTTCCACTTACGGCTTTGTTATTCAAAAGTTGGGGCGTCACATTTTACTTTCAAAGAATATTGTCTTAGCCTACTGTTTTTATATCTATTCCAAAACGAATATTTGCTTAAAATACGTATTATAGTAAATGAATAATGATTGCATCATATAAAATTGTACACCGGTATGTGCAGTATAATGGCCATGGGCTCACTATTACATGGGCTTTGACCCTATGGTCACAGAGGCTATATTTATGATATGTTTGACCTTGATATTACATCTCTAATATGGTAACGTCACGTAGAAACTGGAGGTTTCCACTTACAGCTTTGTTATTCAAAAGTTGGGGTGTCACATTTTACTTTTCAAAGAATATGTCATTAGCCTACTGTTTTTATATCTATTCCAAAACTAATATTTGCTTAAAATACATATTATAGTAAATGAACAATAATTACATCATATAATATTGTACACCGGTACGTGCCGTATAATGGCTATGACCCTATGGTCACAGAGATTATATTTATGATATGTTTGACTTTGAATCCAATAGTTGTTTTGTGACGGGCGCACCATGTATGGATGGGTTCACTATTAAGGTTTTGCTAGTAGCGTAGGCCACCCAAGGTCGAACTCGGTCGGGCTGCTACTGAAAGATAGTATACAACAATATCTGGGGCACTAGTATTGGACTATAGGTCCCTCGGGACAACACCAACCCTACAAAGAATGGATTAAGGGCTTTGATAGACCATACAAAGGAAAGCTATGATTAAACGATTTTATATATATATATATATATATATGTTACCAGAATTATGCCACATTACTTCTTAAAGTAAACCATGTATTCAATCGTATAATAACAGAAACAACATAACATATAAAAAATCACATTCAATAGTCAAGGGTTATGAATTGTCACTTAAGGCTTATTACATAAACTGATTATGTGATAAATTACTTATTGAGTTGTAGACTTACATAGTTGCTTTTCTTCCACCTATCGAACGCTTTGGTGTTTTGCAGATTAGCAGGTTGTCAAGCTACAGAGTGAGAAATTCGCATAAAAATGAAAAGTGAATGGCTCGCATTGTCAAGTTTGATTAGATAGGTATTTGATGCTATATTGTAGAAATGTTTGTTGGAAGCTCTAAGCCTGTAATTAATGATACATGATGTTGTTAAAGGATTTATTGCTAGAAATCTCACAATCATTTGTTTCCGCTTTTTGCATGTTCATACTTTGATAACTTAGCGTTTAGGGTAATACCACTAATCAGTTACCAATTATTTGGTTTGCAGGAGGTGCCATTAACACTATCCATGGTAATCGAAATTAATCGGTTTAAAATTTTAGGGGCGTTGTAATCTTAGAAGTGGAAGCCTAAGTAATCTTAACTTCAACTTAGTCTTCAGGAAACCTGCCAATGTGAAGTCCTTTTTATTCATGGTCACATTCAATCTAAACTTATTGAAGGAGCTACAGGCATGGATTGGAGGATCATGTTCACCTGAGATTCACCATCAATCTCAGCACCAAGAATTTCCAATTTTTTGAGCATTGCTATCATAGACAGACAATGCTCACTTATTAGGGTACCTTCAGCCATCTTTGTATTCGACAAAGACCTCATCGTGTCTGACTTAGCAGCATGACTTTACTTACCAAACATTTCCTTCAAGATGATCATCATACCAGCATGATCTACATCCTAAAGTTGATGTAGGATTACATTGGGCACATAGACCAAGATGTAACATTTTGTCATCTCATCGGATTTCTTCCAGCAATCAAACCGCTGTCAAACTCCCTTAGATGCATTAGCTGCTGGATCATTGGGACAAGCTTTAGACAGTACAAACTTGTACACCTTAGCTGTGAGAACAATGTCCAAATTACGTTTCCAATCCACGTAGTTAGGACCTATCAACTTATTCTGATTCAAAGTAATTGAGAAATGGCTAAATGAAGACATTTTGGTTTTGAAAATTTTAAATATGAGCATATATTTCTGGCACTAAATAAAATATGTAAACCCAAGAGAAAACACAGTATTCAAAATAAAACGACATCCTAGTCCCATAATTACAAAACACCCTCTGCAGGGAGCAAGGCTCATGACAAATGTGAGATGCTTTTAACTACTATGACTAGGTGAGATTCATTCTCATTGTTACTTGGACATTAACAATTTGCCACTTTGTCTTCAATTTCTAATTTTAAGATAACAAAGCTCCGCAAGGAGGTTAATATCATAAATTAGTCAACTGTATATCATCAAATAGATTTGAAGTGATTGTCAAGTAACTCCATGACATCGTAGGCGTTCCTGATACGTAATCACATCTCATTTATCCCTTAAGGAAGTCTAAACTTGTAATCTGAGGAACAAAGACACCATCCGCATGTAACAGGGCCCATGGCCAAGGCGAGATGCCTTTGCTTCATCATTACTGTAGGCCTATGATGAAGACCGCAAGATTCAAAACCTTGAAACTCTCTCATTTGATATTTTAAAAATATATAGGTTTGTTAAAAACAATTGTAATCTCTTTACAACTGAGACCCTTCATCTTGTGTTCTTTAAAAGAAACACACTTTCGAATAACATTGGGAACCACAACCCTACATCATTCTTTCTTGCGCTAGAGGACCTTAATTAGTTTGGTCTTTATAAAAGACCAAATTCCAATCTTATTGTAACCATTGAAATCTGTCATATTTTTAAGGCTTGGCAGTAATCTAAACCAACCTCATTAAGAAAATATCTCCCTAAGTAAGTTTGAGACAACTAAACATTTTAGTGTTTAATACAAACTTAGTACGAGGGTTAAGAGTAGTATGTCGAAATTTTTTTATTTTTTATTTTTTAAAAAAAAGAAAAGAAAAGAAAACTAGCATTGTACATGGTAACCAAATTCATCTTAAGGATAATGATTACCTAGGCAACATTTCATTTATGACTGGTTAGTCCAATATACCTTAATTATTGGCTTGTTTGGTAAGGGAAGGGGAAGGGGAAGGGGAAGGGAAGGGGAATTGGTAGTGGGGGTTAGAATTGATAGATGTAATATAAAGTAAAAAGAATTTGTATAGAAAAGTGAAAAAATTTTGTTTTGTAGTGAATTTTTTTTTATTTAAATAATAATAAAAAATTATTGATGTGATATAAAGTTGGAATGTTTTGAATTTAGTTATTTTTTGGATAAGTGAAGAAGGAGAATGAGAATTCCCCTTCCTTTACCAAACAAGCCCATGTGTTCAACACATAATTAACCTTATATGATGGTTCAACCATTACACAAACAACCCATAATATTTTTTACTTGTAATCATGCTCTAATGACCAAAAATAATTTTAGGTCATCGGACATCAACAAAAGAATTTTCTAAACAATTTTGCAAACATTTAAATCTTTTTGCCTAAACTTGAAACCAATTTTCAAGAATAGCAAAACCGCATGAAACGGTCTTCTAAAATCAATCTTTTGTGTCCCCAATATGTTGCAATAAGCTTGCAAACATATTGCACAATCAAAGCATTGAATTCTTTTTTATTATGACACAAGAAATTTTACAACTTAAACATGCAGGTAGGATTTAGAACTCCATATTCGTCAACAAATGGTAATGGGACCAAAACTGTTTCAGAATAATTCTGAAACACTGATCCAAGCTTACCATTGAGTCAGCCAAGATTTTTCCATGCAAAAACAAGTGTCCAATCAATTTTAGGATTTGTCTAAAGCAACACAAATAAATAAATAAAATAAAATAAAAAAATCGAAATTCTAAAATTACAACAACACTATTTCAAATGCAAAATTTAATTAAAATAGCAAACAAACTCCGAGCGATTTGAAATTTGCCAGTTAAGATCCTACCATACTAAAGAACATGTTCCAAGTCTTAAACCAATTTTTCAATCTCTGGAGGTGCTCTAAAAAATTCCGGATTTCAGCAATAGAAAAGTAAAAAAGAAATTTCTATGATGTTACTATCTTCACAATGTTTTCTATTAAGCCTGCTCTGATACCACTTGTTTGGATTATTGCATAAATTAGATATGCGCAGAGGAAAATAATATATATATATATATATATCATGCCAAGATCGAACTTTATGAAGAAAATGTAAAAAACACTGTTATTTTAAAGTAAACAACAAAAATAAGAACACCTACTTAGTTGTACGGCCACGCTTTGGCTGTTGAGCAAAAAATTTCTTCTTTCTCCTCCAATTATTCTCATGTGTGACTTCAGGAATTATGAGACCTTCAAGTCTTCTCACCATTGATTAAAAATAACCAAGAGTGTAGGCTCTTATCTTTCTCTTCAAAACTTTTGAACTTATTCTTGATAATATTTAAGAATATACTAAAACTCTTAGTAGATACTAAAGAACTGAAGTTATTTGAGAGAGCTACATACTTCTCTATTAAGAGGCTTAACATACAATGAGAGATTGGAGAAATAGTCCATGTGGGACTACTAGGGTTAGGAAAAACCCTAGCTTCTACTCCTCGTGTAGCTATAGTCTTGTATTGGCTTGGGTTTTATCCCAAGCCCAATCTCCCATGCATGCATCTCATGTAATATTTCTTTCTAGTCCATGTTTTAATAATTAAAAACAAGCAATCCTATAAATAAAAACCCTCATTTGGTTAATCCTTACCAAAAATGCCTTGGCTAGGGACTGAGAATAATTCAAACCACAAAATCTATCTCGAGGGAAAATTCCTTATCTTTTGAATAAAGGACTTGGAATTCTTATTGAGAAAGGCTTTCTCACAATGCTACATGTGATTACCCAATGTACCGAGAATTTTGACTACAGTAAAGGTCTCACTCCTAAATGCATCAAATTGACTTTTACTAGACCTCTGAGTTCACAATTCCCTCAGAATTTAAAATCAATATCATAAAGAGTTTAGGGAGTTACAATCATTCATATTAACATTATTTTTTAGGAAAAAACAACGCACATTGTCCGTTTAGTCCATTACAATCATTCCTATTGACAATGCTTATTTTTGCATTATTCGAATAATTGTTGTTTTTTTTTGGCTGCTCAGAATCTGTGTTCATGTTTGGTTGCTAGGAGGGAAAACGACAGAGAAAATGCTTCGGCCAAGCCCAAACATTTTTAATGCCAGACCCAAAAACTGTAATATTTATAAATAAGTATATTCTATAATATAAAACATAATTATGTTAAGTACAATAAAAATAAGTATGTTAATAAATACACAATTGATAAATCACATAAATCAAGCAAGGGCAACTTGATATAATTTGGAACGTAAGACGAAAAGTGTAAATGAGGACTTTATAATTTTAATATAATAATATAATTAATTTTTATATTAAATATAAAAACATAGAAAAGTTCGATATTAGAAAAATGAAACTTGGTACTTGATCATAGCATTCACAATGGGATATCGAAAAGGTTATTTTGATTTGCCCTATAACAAAAATTAGCAAAAAAACTCCACATCCAGCTAACCACTTTGGCTAAGAAATTAGCTAACTGCTACAGTGCTCACTGTATCAATACATAATTTTAATTAAAAAGAATAAAAATCAATCAATTCTCTCTTCTCTAAGAAAATATAGCGAGCCATAAGTTAAAAAATAGAGAATGAATGGAAAATAAATTTGGGTTGATGTGAATGTAAATTGGAGAGGAAATAATTTTATTTATAATGTAAGCATATGATCGTTGACCTTTTCTAACGGTCAAATTTTTCTAAATTTCCCTTTTTCCAATGGTCATATTTTCAAAAGAAAAAGGCTTAGTTGCATTCTACATCTTTTGCATATCCACCATTGAATTTGCAGGACCGACAAATTCAATGGTAAATTTGCAAAATAGATGTACAAAAGAATGCAACCAATTGAAAATATGACCATAAGAAAAGGACAAATTTTGAAAAATATGACCGTTAGAAAATGGCATTTTCATAAATATTGATAGAATATGAGTGACAGCTGTGAAAGGAAAGAGGAAAATAATTTTTTATTTTTTATTTTTTTAAAAAAGAATTATAGATAAAGTAAAATGTTAGAGATAAAGATCCAATCTCTATACATGATCAACTGAATTTTTTAAAAATGAGATCTTAAGTTACATCAAGTAATATTACCACCTTCTCTCTCAAAATCAGACACATATTTCACCTTCTCAAACTTTTTTTTTTTTTTTTTTTTTTTTTTTTTTTTTTTTGGGTACAGATGCTTTTCACACGACAATGATGTCTCTCTTAACCTCTACAGCATAAAATTTCCTACAAATTAAGTTGTAAGAGTTCTTACAACTCAACTTCTAAAAAGGGACATTCATCTCTTTTCACATGTCTAGCTGGTAAAAACATTTGTCCTAATCATTTATTTAATACCATATATGTTTAACAATTATAGATACATTTCTGAATTTTCTTTTATGCTCTCCATTTGTTTCGACGTAAAACGAAATCATTTTTTCAAAAAAAATAATTTTCCTGAAAATATATTCCGACGTTTGGCTGATATGAAAAAATCACTAACGGCGAAAAACCACCGGTAACGAGATTCTAGCAATGGTGGCCGAAATTTGAAAACACTGGCCAAAAGTATTCAATCTAGTTTCACCGGAATCCGACAACAATGGCAAGATTTCGGCCAATTTTGCCAAAATATGGCCTAGTGCGGTCGGATTTCGAAGAAATTGGTCGGATTCCAACCGTACTGGCCAGATTCGCCAAAATTTGGCACAGTAAAGCCAGATTCTGACAAACTGACTGGATTCTGGTTGTACTGGCCAATTCCAGCCAGTTCCGCCGAAATCTAGGTTGTTGGAATCCAAACAAGTGCTCAGAATCAGGCACAAATTGCCAGATTCCGGCACCGGCGGAGTTCCGGCCTATTTTGTCGTAATCTGGTAGCCAGATTCTGGCGGCGATCGCTTGAATCCAGCCAATGCCATCGGATTCCTGCAATCGGATACCAAGATTCGAGGATATTCGGCTGCAGATTCAGGCTATCAACAAATTCCAATACCCGGCGATGGCAGATTCCCACAAACATGCATGCAAGAATGAAGAGTTTAAATTCAGAAAACGATTTACAGTTTTCAAAACTATAAATCGTTTTCTAAAAATTAAATGGATAATTGGACCAATGGTCCTTAGAGTATGCCATAATTACAAATCACTCCCTATGGTTTAAAAAATTCATGAGAGGTTCTTGAGGTAAATTATAATTACAAATCGATCCCTGGAGTCAAATTCCGTTAAATTTTTTGACATATTCTGTTGAATGCCACGTCAGCGCCACATCAAACCAATAAGATAACAACACGTGTCCATCTTAATAAAAAAATATAAATTTAATAAATAAATAAATAAACTTATTTAAAAAAAAAAAAAAAAAAAGAAGGGGTGGCCCCAGCCAATGGGGTGGACGTGCACAACCCTCGGCCACCTCTAGGGGTGGCCATGGCCTCCCCAAAGGCTGAGGGTGGCCATCGGGCCACTCCTAGAAGGTCCAAGGGTGGCTCGAAGGCCACCCCTAGCCCACTGGGGGTGGCTTGCCACTAGGAATGGCGGCACGCCACTCCCGGCCACCTCTAGGGGTGGCCGCAGCCTCCCCAAAGGCTGGGGGTGGCCATCGGGCCACCCCTAGAAGGTCCAGGAGTGGCTCAAAGGCCACCCCGAGGCCAATGGGAGTGGCTGCGCGCCACCCCTTCCTTCTTCTTTTTTTTGAATTTTTTTTAAAAAAAAAAAAAAAAAAAGTTTATTTATTTATTTTTTAATAAATTTTTATTTTTTTATTAAGATAAACACGTATCGCTATCTAATTGGTTTGATGTAGTGCTGATGTGACATTTAACAGAATCTGTCAAAAATTTTAACAAAATTTGATTCCATAGATCGATTTGTAATTATAGTTTACCACAAGGACCTCCCATAAACTTTTTAAATCATAGGGAGTGATTTGTAATTATAACATATCCCAGTGACTAGTGATGCAATTATTCCAAAATTAAATAGGCTTCTTCGGTCAAACTGAAAAAAAAAAAAAAAAAAATTTGTTAATCATCATTTTCGATTGTACCAAACACCAAAAAAATACATAAAATATTTTTCAGAAAATATTTTAAGCCCAAACAAACGGAGCATTAAGCATCATTTAATTCCACTTCTTTTTTCCTCATCTTTGCACCTCTTGAAAGCAAAATAGATAACGATCTTTAAGGTATGATATATTATAAGAGAATTATTATTGTAATATTTTTGTCATAAGAATCTCATTTCTTCGAAATAAAATGGAATTTTATGCCATAATATCAAAAAAAAAAAGAATAAGAAGAAGAAGAAGAAGAAAGCTGTGCACCAAGAAGAGCTAGTCAACCATGTTCTATAAAATGGAGGAACTATGAACCTGAGAGGACCTTAGTCAGGGTGCTCTGTAGTGATGCAACTGAATCTATTGCAGATTTTGTAAGCCAGCTTATCCCCACTTTAAGCCTATGCTGATCTGTAGGTAACCTAATCAAGTATGCTATTTTCCTCGCTGCAAAGACATAAGATCAATGGCCAAAAGTAATTATGGAAAGTCGAGGAGAAATAGGAGAGCAAAAGGGAGCCAGAAAAAGAAATTTACCAGTATGACCAATAGGACCTTCTAGGGTTAGCCCCTCAATAAAACTTGGAGAAATAGCAGCATCACTTCTCCCCAGAGTCATCATCTCCCCTAAATTCTGAAACCTGGTAGCCAAAAGGAACAGATTAAATTCTTTTGCTATTTTTCTATCTTTTTCTAAGAGTATAGAAGCTTATCTGCTTCAGAATATTCCACATAGAATGACCTACGAAATACCGTTGAGAATAACAATAGGACCAAGTAACTCAACATCATAGACATAAGTTAACATATTAGCAATAGAAACTATATAAAATGTTACAAGATGATTGAAGTGTGTGGATATGTAGTATGTGCACCTAGGTAGAGAGCAATGAACTATAAGAGTTTTCAATACTACAAGTTGTATTAATGTTGTGCTGAAGTACAGGATGTGGGGGGAGGTTGTGTATGAAAAGTTCACAATATAGTGAAGAAATTAAAAATGCTGAAAAGAAAGCGATCAAAACCAGAAACTCATTGTAATTGCCTTATTTTTCAGTTTAGATCATTATGTATTCTTAGAAGTTCATAAATTTCTTTATTTCATCAAAATGGGAAGACTAAAGCACCAAATATGATTACATGAGAGAGAGAGAGAGAGAGAGAGGAAAAAGAAAATAGACTTGTCAGTATGATACTAGCAAGTGTATCAGTTGCAAACCTAAATGGCAAAAGAGGACGGTCATTGATGGCTGCCCACAGATTCCAACCAGCAAAGTCTGCTTGCTGAAATGCAACCTGCGAGGTGTATGAAAGCATTTCATCAGATAGGAAATACAACTTCAAGAGAATATAGAAAACATCAACATGCCAATGAACAGGTCTAATAAGTTTCGCCCAAATTTTTATTACCTATAAGATTAAGTTATAAGAAGATGACTTATTTTAGCACCTGTGCAGTCGCTGGAAGAAGCCTTCCATTTGAGTCCCTTAAAGCAGCAGAGTCGCCAAGTGCAAATATGCGAGGGTGGCCCTTAACACGAAGAGTTTCATCTGTTTCTGCTTGTCCCCGGGAATTTAGGGGAAGCTCATGAGGCTTGCCACTGGGTTCCAGCTCAGGAAGAAGAGGTTTTGATCCAATGGTCCATAATACTAAATCTGCCTCCAGGAATTGAATTTGCAATCCCCTTTCAGCAGGTTGAAGTTCCAATATATATTTCTCATGAGCATCTTCTGCAGCAATGCCTGAAACGGATCCACTCCCTGTTGGCATTTCTGAAGCTTCCACATTGCCCACTCTCTGAATGCAGCGGACAAAATAACCCAATAGCAGTTGAACTTTCCTAGATGAAAGAACCTAACACCAAAAAAACCAATAACTATAATAAGAATCTTGCAAAAAGATTGGAACATGCTCAAAGACAAACAATATAATCAACTCCACCATCAGACTGAAGACAAGTTAGCCACCTACTGAAGAAGCTGGGTATGTTTGGTAAAGAGTTTTGTTGTGAGTTTTTTAATTGAATGGTAACAAGAAGTGATTCATGTGATATAATGTGCAATAAGATTTGAATTTTTGTGAGAGAAAAATGAAGAAAGTTGTTTGGTAATAGTTTTGGAAAGAGGTTGATTTTTTTGGGAAAAGTGAAACAAAAATGAAAACGGTTGCCAAACATAGCCTAGGATTCTTGGGATTTTAATTTTAAATTCCAAGTATTAAATAATTCAGAAAGTTCTTTTATTACCCTATATATAAGTACATATCACAAAATTATCTATCCCTGCAGCTAAAAGAATTACTCTGAAGGTGTTATTTCATGTTACACAAAGAAACGTACAACTCAAACTCTAGATGACTCACTTTCAAGGCAGCTTCCCTATTTCCAGGTTGGGCAGTTGGGCAGATTGTAGTTTCCACATTAATTGCTTGCACAATCCCTCTGTCCTGCAGTCTCTCTGCTACAGTGGCTGCTAATTCAACTCCAGCATAACCACACCCAACAACAGCCACGCGAATTGGAGAGAACTTACCAAAGTTCCTTCTCTCCAATCTTCTTAACTTAATGTCAACCTTCTGCTTTACAATGTAATGGCAGTTAACAATAATTTATTGCAACACAGAAATCCCATTGCCAAAAGATTTCAACGAAAAGGTTTCTTTTCAGTCACACTCACTTGTGCATCCTCCAGGGTGGAGAATGGGAATGCAGACTCTGATGCTCCTGGTACAACATCAAGTTTGGATTCAGCTCCCAAAGCAAGAACCAGCCTGGCTGCCCAGGGTTAAAACCCAACAAAAAAAAAAGTCAAATCAGAAGGGGCAAGCCACCTTTACTTAACATAAACAAAGCCAACCTACTTCATGCTAATAGAGAAACCTGAATATCCTGAGTCTCTATATTGAGGCAGGGTTTTCCATTGACATTTTCTTGTGGGACATAATAACTACTTCAGTACATTGTATCATACCCAGACTTAACCCACGCCCCAAATAGCACATAGAGGCATGAAGGCACCTCTTCAGTAAGATCTCTTTAGGGAGACCCTAAAAACTAAGAAACAAGCAGGTTCTGGTTTTTTCACATATTTAAATAAGTTAAAGATTACGACAAAGACAAGCACCTAGCATATAGGTCTTTGAAAGAACCCCCCCACCCCCATCCCCTGGCCCGCGATAAAAAAAAAAACCTAAAACTTTCAGTAGAAACAGTCAATAATAGGAATTATACCAGTCATATTCAATAAGGAGGCCACTTTCAAGATGCACGGTTCCTCCACAATTAGATTGAGAGGGCCCGTTTATTCCCAAATGATCAGCTGGATGTAATACTTTTACCCTGTCTTGGAAAAACTGCACACTTGTGCTCGCCAGCAAATCCAAGAAACGAGGAGCTATTTCCCATGCATCTACTTCTGCATACAAGGAGATAATTAAGTTGTTTTTGTCTCCCCACCTTTTATAAGAACATTGAGATGAATCATACTTTGAATGGAGACGAATAAAACTTAAATGTGATTTAATAACAAAAAACAACATACCTCCAGATAGAAGCTCATATAACATTGGCTTAAAAACAAAACGTTCAGACTGGTCGACAAGAAGCACCTAGTCCCGTATCCAATGAATTTCAAAGGTGTTACTCAACAAATTGAATAATAAAAATGTTTCTATAATTAAAAAATTATCAAAAAATTATTACCATACTAATCTTTGTCCTTCCATTAGTCTTAGAAAGTGAGGGAGAGCATATTAGACACCAGTCGACAAAATCATTCCATTAAATCAAGGGTTCTTTAGCTTAAAGAAGGCGATAAATGCTCAAAGTTTTTCCATCGACTTGCTAACTTAAACCAGAGATTCAATTCTATAGAATCACTTTCTGTCAATGGCTCAGTTACTTCCGATCCTTTAGTTATTAGAGGTCACATTGTTCAGTTTTATGACTCATTATTTTCTGAACATCACAACTAGAGGCCTAGATTGGATAACCTTGCTTTCGACTCTCTAGAGGTGGAGGTCTCTCGGATAGAGCTCCCATTTGAGGAGAATGAGCTTTTAGAGGTGGTGAAAGGCATGAATAGAGATAAGGCCCAAAGTCCTCATGGCTTCTCTATGGCTTTTTTTCAAGACTGCTGGGATGTAATCAACATCGATCTCATGAAGGTTTTCCTAGATTTCCATGCTCATAGCTATTTTGAGAAAAGCCTTAATGCCTCCTTCATTGCTTTAATTCCAAAGAAAGCTGGGGCGATCGATATCTCTAATTTTCGGCCTATTAGTCTTATCAATGGGGTTTATGAGATCATCACTAAAGTCCTTGCTAATAGAATGAGTCTTGTTATGGAAAAGATTATCTCATCTCTAAGCCTCAAAGCGCTTTTGTTAAAGGTAGGCAAATTCTGGATTCGGTCCTCATAGCTAGCAAATGTTTGGACAATCATCTCAAGTCTGGAGATCTTGGGTTACTTTGCAAGCTAGATATTGTAAAGGCTTTTGACCATGTTAGCTGGAATTTCCTTTTGTACATGATGAGGAGGTGTGGTTTCGGAGAGAAATGGTGCTCTTGGATAGTGCATTGCATATCTTCCATTTGCTTCTCCTTTTAGGTAAATGGCTCTTCAGCTGGCTTTTTAAGTAGCACTCATGGGTTGAGGCAGAGTGATCCTCTATTTCCTTTTCTTTTCGTTGTAGTCATGGAGGCTTTGAGCAAAATGATCACTACTACTATTGATAGAGGTTTTTCTCTCAGGCTTCTCTATGGGTTCTAGGCCTCCAGTCGTAAATATCTCACACTTGTTGTTCACGGATGATACTTTGGTTTTTGTGGGGCCAACCCTAATCATCTCTGGTATCTCCGAGTTCTACTCTTATTTTTCGAAGCTGTCTCTGGTTTAAAGGTTAATCTGGCTAACTCTATTTGGTTCTAGTGGGTAATGCGGATACCATGGCTAAGTTGACTGGCATCTTGGGTTGTGGGACTTCCTCTCTGCCCCAGTCTATTTGGGATGTCATTGTGGAAAAGATGGAGCGTTGGTTGGACAGTTGAAAACGGATATATCTTTCCAAAAGTGGCAACGTCACCCTTATTAAGAGCATACTTTCCAACCTACCTACATACTTTTTGTCCTTCTTCCCCACCCCTACTAGTGTGGCTAATTGCATTGAGAAGCTCCAACGAGACTTTCTATGGGAGGGATTGGTGAAGAATTTAAATATAACCTTGTTAGTTGGGCTAAGGTTTGCTCTCCGATCTTTGTGGAAGGGTTGGGTATCCATAATTTAAGAATGTTCAACCGTGCTCTTTTAGGTAAATGGTTGTGGCGCTTTGGTATTGATAGAGATGCTTGGTGGAGAACTGTGGTGGAATCCTAATTTGGCTATTTACGGGACAGATGGTACTCCCATATTCCCGCACGAGATTTTGGGGTGGGATTATGGAAGAATGTTAGAAAATGTTTGGAGATTTTTTCAGGCTACACACAGCAAATTCGAAGTGGGGGATGGGACCAAAATTAGCTTTTGGCACAATCTGTGGGTTGAGGATATGACTCACAAAGCAGCTTTTCAGCTCTGTTTGGTATAGCTACTGTGAAGGATGCCTCTGTTGCAAATAACCTAGAGCTTTTGGGTGGTTCCAACCAGTGGAATGTAAGCTTTGCTAGAGAAGCGCATGATTGGGGGGTAGATGTTTTTGCTTCTTTCTTCTAGATGCTGCATTCAATTATAGTTAGAAGAGGCAGTGAAGACAAGTTTTGGTGGGTCCCTTCTAAAAAATGAATATTCAAGGTCAAGTCTATTTTCCACTCCTTGACTCGTCCTATAGGTACTCACTTTCCCTGGAAGTGTGTATGGCGGACCCAAACCCTCTCAAGGGTGGCCTTCTTTTCGTGGTTGTAGCTCTTGGGAAGATCCTCACCTTGAACAATCTCAGGAAGCCCCATATTATCGTAATAAACAAATGCTGCATATGCAAGAAGAAGGAGGAGTCCGTGGACCATCTTCTTCTCCATTGCGATGTGGCTTCTGCTTTGTGGTATTCTCTTGTCAGTCGCTTTGGCTTGTCTTGGGTTATGCCACAACAAAATTAAGTGACCAAAGAAATTTTTGCTTTTTAATCACAACATACCTGAGGTTTTTTGTCATCAGGCCACACAAGTGATTCTAGTCTCAAGGCAGTATATAAGCCTCCAAATCCACCGCCTAGTATACACACCCTTAGCTTCTGCAACCAAAAAAAAAAATACCAATGTTCATTCAACCCAAAAGCTTAAGGTTAGATTGGAAGGCCCAAACCAAATGTGGAACAAACTCTCTAACACCCCTTCTCATGTGCAAGCCCAAACAGAAATAGAGACAAAAGGCCAAACTACCATAATTGATGCAACTGGGGTGGACAAATGGAGTCTAGGAAAATATGTTGCGCTCCGATACCATGTTTGAGCATCTGACCCAAAAGCTGATGTTATTTTGTGAGAGACCAAAACCAATAGCATATTTCAACAATTAAGAAGCACAATCACTGAACTTAAGTATTTCTTCATTATCTATATATGGCAGAGTAATCTAATACAGCATAAAATGGTCCACTTCAAATTGAGAACAAGAAATTCATCCAACAGTAATGACAAAGTAATTTGAGGACACATTATTAAAGCATATGAAATTAGAAAAATAGCTATTATTATAATGGTAACTCATGAAGGAAAGTAGATACATATTACCAAGATCCTATAACTGCTAATTTTTCAAGTCATCCATAACCAAGGTTTTAAAGCGTGACCTTGCATTGATTTTTCCCTCTAGTTGTTAATTTTAGAAGAACTTTCTTTTTTTTTACCCCGATGATAAACGATGCAAACCCAGGAAAATGGAAGAATAGACGACACAAAACTTGGAAGAAGCAGTTGGGTTATACTTAAAATCTCAAAAAATTTAAGCTTTAAGACACATATGGCTCAAAGTGACATCTGATTAAGTGAAGGCTTATGTTGCTTTAAACTTCAAAAATCACGTAACCAGAGTTAAGAATTAACAGCTTCTAACTTGAGTGGCTGGTTCAAGAGCAACTACAATGTTTCTGTTCTGCTAGATGAATGACCAATAACATTTTCTTGGTAAGTATAGCAAATTTATTAAAAGCGCAAGGGGTGCAACTCAAGTACATTGGATGTATAAAAGAGATAACATCCAGCAAGATTAGGAACAAGAAAAATAGCACAAAAATCTACAAAGTTAGAGGCATCAAAAAAGGCGTTAATAGAGATCTACTTGAAGAGGGATTTAAGGAAACAAAACTGTATATTTGAGCTCGTCTTTTCATAGTCCTCGAATCTTCAAGCATTCCTTTTTCTTTTTCTTTTTCTAGATGCATCACATTAACCAAGAAGGGATTACATTCCAAACAACACTAAGACGTTTCCGACTAAACCTTTTTTTCCAACATGCCAAGAGCATCACCACCCGTCTCGGCATAGCCGACTCTACTCCAAACATCCTAAAGACCAAATTTTATAAGTCTCCTGCAATATTAAAGTAAAGAAAGATGTGATCAGGAGTTTTCTCACTCTTTTTGCACATACAACACCAATCTATCACTATAAAGTGCCGCTTGTGGAGATTATCCATTGTGAGAATTTTTCCTAAAGATGTTGTCCACGTGAAGAAAGTCACCCTCAAAAGAGCTTTGGGCCTCCTTATGCTCTTCCAAGGGAAAGAGTAGTCAACATTGGGGAGAAAACTTTGTAAAAAGTTCCGACATCAAAAGATTGTCTTTTGGAGGGAACCCAAGAACATTTATCTCAAACTCTCCGACTCCTCCTAATGGAATATAGAGCATTGAGAAAGGAAGAGAGAGTATCCACCTTCCCAATCATACACCAATCTAATAAAGATCATGTCCCAAATCACCTCGTCATTGTGAGCAAACAAAAAGGGGTCCGAGATCCATCACCCACCAAAATTTCATATTTTTTATATACAATCTGTTGCCAAAAAGCCTATCTCTCCACAGCCTATCTCCAAAGCCACTTTCCCAACAAAGCATGATTGAATGTGAGCAAACTCATAATCCCCAAACCTCCAAGATTAAGGGGAGTACAAACCTCTTCTTCCAATTAAGAAGATGGAACTTGGACTCGTTATTCAAGACACCTGACAAGAAATCCCTCTAAAAAATTTCTATAACAATTAGCAAACCCGACGGAGAAAGATGAGAGAAAGGAAATATGTAAGTAGGTTGGAAAGCGCGCACTTGATCAACGTTAATTGACCACCCTTTGAAGATAAAGTTTTTTCCACCCCACTAGTCTTCTCTCCACCTTCTCAATAATTGTATCCCAACTAAATTTAGCCTTGAAAAAGGAACACCCAAAGGGAGGCCCAAGTATTTCATGGGCAAAGAGGAAACCCTGCAACACATAATACTTTTTCTACTTATAACTAATCGAAATTTCATTAAAAAGCGAAAAAGGCGCAATCCAGGTACATAAGAAATATACAAGAGAAACACCTATCAAGAAAGGGTAAAAAGATCAAAAAAAGCATGATAACCAAGCACATTAGAATAGTCTAAAGCAGTTGTACAAAGGTAAAGAGTATTAAAGAAGAAAGACGTTAGTTCCACTACCATCCTCAAGCGGTCTTCAAAACTTCTATAATTTCTTTCCCTTCAAAGACACCAAAAAGGGCAAGATGGCACCATCTTCTACAATGTTGCACTCTGAGGACTGCCATATAACCCTTTCCAACAAGTGAGAAAAGGTCTACCAACCGTCTAGGCATAACCCAAGAAACCCAATACAACCAAAAATAACACTCCATAAGGCATTAGCGACCTCATAGTGGAGAAGAAGACGATTCATAGACTCTTTACTCTTCTTATACATACAGCACCAATTGACCACAAAGACATGTCACATCCTTAGATTATTCAAGATAAGGATCTTCCCTAGGGTGGCCGACTAAGCAAAGAACGTCATTTTCAAGGGGACCTACTCCACCAAATACTCTTCCAAGGAAAGGGAGAACCATCATGGGGAACAAGGATATTGTAGAATGATTTAACGTCGGATAACCCTCTCTTGGAGGGGGGCCAGCAAAGCTTGTCTTCATCTCCCCATCTCAATCTAAAGTTGTATAAAAATACGAAATAAAGACATGCACCTCCCAATCATAAGACGTTTTGATAAAGCTTACGTTCTACTGATGAGAGCCATTAGAAGTTTCTAAAAGATCTGCCATGGAAGCATCCTTAAAGTGAGCAATACCGTACAAATCTAAAGAACCTTCCTTGAGGGCCTAATCCCCACATCACAGGTCATGTCAGAATCTAATCTTAGAGTCATCTCCCACCTCAAATCTAGTATGACTAGAAAAACTCCCCCAATCCCTCACTGATATTATTTTCACAACCTCACCCCATACCACCCATGAACCTCAATAGAACTCCAACCTCCATACGAGCTACCATATTTTGAATCCACTGCGACTCTCCACAAAGCCTCTCTCATGCATATAGCACCAAAGTCATTTCCCCAAATGAGCACGGTTGAACAAAAGCAAGTTTCGAACTCCCAACCCTCCCTTAGAAATCAGATAACAGATCTTGGACCAGCTCACCAGGTGAAATTTGAACTCTTCACCTAGCCAACCCCATAAGAAATCTCATAGCAACTTCTCTATGCTATTGACAACACCAGCAGGGAATGGGAAAAGAGAAATGAAATACATAGACAAATTGGATAGAGTGTTCTCGATCAAGGTAATCCTTTCACCCTTAGACGAGTACGTCCTCTTCCAACTAGCCAAACGATGCTCGTTCTTCTGAATAACATCATCCCAAATAGATTTGGCATTAAAAAAGGCTCCCAATGGAAAACCAAGATACTTCACAGGCAAAGAAGAAACCCTGCATCCCAAAATACCGACCAAACCAACAACATTATTGATATTGCCCACAGGGACCAATTCTGACTTAGCCAGATTAATTTTCAAACCTGATACAACTTCAAAGCATAATAATAAGGC